>NW_026782909.1:0-600000 GCF_031769215.1 Ylistrum balloti | reverse complement strand
CATGCAATTATGCAGGCTATCAAACCAAGAAACTTTTTGGCGCCTTTACAAATTTCACTTGGTGTACAACTTCACCACCAGTTTGGTTCCAGATTCTTATTGGATACTCTGAATAAGCTGGGTTTTTGTGCTTCCTACACAGAGGTTCAGACATTTGAAAGATGTGCAGCAACGGTAAATGCAGAAAGTGATATTTCTATATAGGAAGACCATTGCATACAATACATCGCGGACAACGTGGAGAAAGTTTGTTTCTAAGACGTCCACGGGTACGTCTTGTTTACAAATACACACATTGCCCCCAACCGCTGAAGCACTGTATCAGCACAGTCTTCGTGTATTATACCAGTGCCAAAAGTGGTCAGGAAAGACATTAGTTGTGATCAACTATGGATGGAATGTCAAAGACAGTAAACTTTTTCCCGTATACACAGCAGCTACTCCTGCACCACAGGAACTTCTGAAAGTCATTCATTGTAACTGCAAACAGCACTGTGACACACTGAGATGTTCCTGTCGCAAGAATGGATTGTTCTGTTCCATGGCGTGTGGAGAATGTCATGGTCTGAACTGTACAAACACAGACGATATTACTGTACATGATTTGCAAGAAGAAATTTAGTAAATTCAGATTCCCGTGATATATATTTTAACGACAACAGCCACTTGTTTGCCCGGATGTTTGTACAATTTTAACAGACATTATTTGAATTTATCATAATTTTACTGATAATGATTTCTTCAGTCAGTAGCATGTTGGAAACATCTTATATAATGACCAATGCAGAGACATTCCGGCTATATTTAACAGTCATAATATAGGAATATTCTTACACACTGTAAAACAATATAGCAATGCACTTAATTGTAAGTCAGTTTACCACAAATATACTCATATTTAGATGACCATTATTTTAAACGCATCTAATACAACTGGGGTCATTGATTATATAGAAATTGTAAGGTGTCCTTTATAATGACCTTTACAAAATGTTTCCCGCCAATTTTTACGGTCACTATTCGGGATTAATATATTGCGCCTCCATTATTTCATGGGAATGAAGTTATAAAAATACGGCAGCCCTGCACGTGTTCTTATTTAGATGACCTTGATTGTAATTTTCGCAAATGGAGCAGAGCATCGATGATTACATGCAAAATTCGAGGTGTCCTATATACTGACCCCGAAAAGGGGTTTCCCACCTTATTTGAAGGGACGATTTTTTACCTGTGTTTTATAAGACCCCAATCTATCAAAATATGTGAAAAAAGCATTTGTTGCAATTTTTTTGAGGTTTGGATAAATCGGGGCTAAATTGACTAGTCTAATGAGGAGGTTATAGATGCAGCTCCGAGTTTGGGGACGGGTTCCTTGACGATGTTGTACCTGACGGTAATATTAAATCCAACGTTGACGACATTTATCCCGATATTTTTCCGGCTACGAAGCCGAAGGGTTTGATGTTGGCGATATAAGATATGGGCCGAAGGCCCATGAAGATATTGCATGGCTCGTGAATTCAGTCTGCAGGAAGACGACGGATCAAAGTAAAATGATAGATAAATATCAGATACCAACGAATTTGAGGATCTGACGGTTCCGGGGTGTAATAAAGAGATTTAGGGGAAATAAATTAGAACATGCAGTCTAGATATGAACATTTATAAGAGGTGTAGAATTCCCTGGAAGCAGGGCTTATACCAGTACTTAAGTTAACCCAAATGTTGATGGGAGAAATGTGAAACCCTTGGGTCATAAAATTTACAATTTCGTTAAAGCATCTGACGACCTTTCCATCCATGAAGAGTGCTTGACTCTACCATACCTTTAGTCATGGAAGGTTTTGGTGAAATTTCATAGAACTTGGTTCAGTAGTTTTCCAGAAGAAGTAAAAAATATCAAAAGTTTTTGGAGAACGAAATCGTAAATATTATCGACTTTCTGTTTGACAACATCTCGAGTTAGGTGATAAGAACTACCAACAGACGATTGGCATACTTATAGGAACTAACTATGCGTTACTTGACGTGATGGGCTCTTTTTTATGATCCTTGTCATCTTTCACTTTCTCCTGTATACTGACTCTTCATCTAATTCAGTCATCTGAGTGATCATGCGCTACCATGTTTATTTTTTATTGATTTGATACATAGATTTCCTTATAGAAATATTCAAATCTTGATCTCCGACCTTGACTTTAGGTCAAGAGACTCCTTATTGATGAACTTATTATGTTAAGAAACTATTTACCAGTCAAGAGATGGTTAATAATATCTTTACTTTGAACCTTGTGATGTTGGTCTTCAGTCTTAAATCTGGTTAACTCAACTTCATCATGTAATAATATATAAATTTATTATATAGGGACCGAGGGGAACCTACAATGAAACATAAGAAAGAAGGTTAACAGGTTTACATTGTCAAGATCAAAAGTGATGGCATGTCAGCCATCTAGCTTTTTCTATCATTTTCAAATGAGGGATCTTGGTGCCAACTATTATTGGATTTTTATTTGTTCTTCTTTTCTTTTCAATCCTGAAATATATGAAATTTATAGAATCCTCTCAAAGAGATAGTGATAATAATCATTGACTGCCAAATCAAATATGGTCACCTCTCAGCAACTTTTATTTTTCTGATCAGTCCCAAAATCTCAAGGATACAAAGAAGGACAAAGGGGCGCCTATATAAGAAATTTGTGAAAGATTCATTAAGTATTAACAAGAAATTGCGACACTCACAGAAATATGCAGCTCTCGTCAATATCAATCAAAGAATATGCATAAAAGGCCAAAGTCCTTACGTTCGTGGAGTATGCGAGGTAAGTATCCATTTTAGGTTACCATCTGCTATGTATTGACGACGTGAAAAGAAGGGAAGTCACTCTGGAAGACCAGAATTACAGATATCAGGAGTGTAGTCAGCATAGAAGCTCAAGCGTCACTACCATGACCCAACATTTTAATTGGAGATCAATAGATGACAGAAGGCGGAATACTACATCTACTATGGTTCTGTAAGATGGACCGCGAACTGGTTGAACTACTGAGTACAGAATGTATCGGGTTCGATGACACGCCCACTTCCTGTCCTGAACCACATTAAGGAAAAAGAAATATCGTGTCTTGCAAAATTGCTGATCAATTTAACACAACTATACTTCGTATGCTTTTAATGTTTGGATAAAAAAGAAAATCACTCATCAAATTGTTGGCGAATTGTAGAGCTATATTGCGTTCGTTTTTATCCGAAATCAGGAATTTGTACTAACCAGTTTTAACTTCCGGTAAAAGCCATCGAGAGAGGGCATGCATGCTTGTATGTTAGATACACAGACATCTCAGTGTTAAGTTGACAGGTTCAAGCTTTATCTGAAGACTTATACGTGTTGATTCCTTTACAGTACTTCCTCTACACGACAGGTGACATACACAACGATGGCAGTGAACAAATTGGCCAAGTGCATGTGTCGCATGGTGCATAAATGGTGTCAATGAGAGTAATGAAGCGGAACATTTGACCCTACCTACATGAATATATATATATACATCGCACACGCTTTGTAAGGGACGGATGATGGATAACGGCACAGATTCTGACACGGAGGCGTCAAGCTCGGCAATAGATTATGACATTCTTAGTCCCCGATGCTGTGTCAGACCGCGTAAGGATACAAAACATGAATTCAAATGGGTTGAACAATAATTATAGTTTATTCTTAGAAGTAGACAAAGTAATACATGTAAACTTTGGACCCATCTTGAACTTCACATCTTATACAGTTATAGGTCTTAATGTCGTATTTACCATTGGGAAAACTCATGCATGATGTGGCAATGATCACGAGGAAGATGTTGTTGAATGCAGGAAAACTCTTTCGTCATTCTTAATCTATCAATAATTCATCAATGTGTTATGTTGTAGCTGTTTGTTAAACATTTATTCATACAACTTAATTAGAGTGGTATTTAAGTTTTAAGTTTGCATAGTTTTGTAGTGATACACATTACACATATGTAGAACAATGTTACCTTTTCAGTCATTAATCTGTTACTCCTTTCCATGAATAAAAATTAGAATTAGATTTATGATGTAAGGAAATGTCACAAGTTATATTCAAGTTATACTATTTTTATTTTGTATTGACTTACTTTGGGAGGTTGATGTTAAAGGTAACACCACTTGAATTAGCCTTTAGCATCTTCTGTCATGGTTATTATCAAAGGTAATTTTATATAATGCTTGTACAGGAACTAACTGAATTATGTGTTAAAGACTGATAGATATAAAATTACGAATATATTATTACACTTACAATTTTACTGCTATTTGTATGATTTACTTAGTATGATCATTTTTACACTCATAATTTATCTTGTTCCTCTAGCAATGCCATGGTTTGGAATGGATATTGGAGGGACATTAACGAAACTGATTTATTTTGAGCCTAAGGACAGGACAGCACAAGAAGCAGAAGAAGAAAAAGAAACTATAAAAGTTATTCATAGTTATCTAATTGGAAATGTCGCATATGGAAAAACAGGTATCAGGGATGTGCATTTAGAAATGTGCAATCAGACTATTGGAGGACGGACAGGAAGTTTACATTTTATAAGGTTTCCAACATGTGAGATGTCTGCGTTTATTGATCTGGCTAAAGCCAAAAACTTTTCTAGCTTAGCAACAGGGATATGTGCAACAGGAGGAGGAGCCTACAAGTTTGAAGAAGAGTTTAAACAGGTATATTTTTGATGTAACTGTATTGGCTTTCAGTGTTCTTCCATGTTTGTACCGGATATCTATATATAATGTATGAACATGTACATATTTCAATTTCTGTGAACGTGCAATCTTCTATCCACTTTGTTAAATTTATGAATGAGAAAACTACTAAGTCATGTTACAAATAATGAACAATTATTAATATTGAAATCATTATGAAATAGTTTAAAAATCTTGTTTTTGTTTTTATGTATTTGTAGCATTTGCATGTTCTAAAGTAGACTTCCTTTTTGTTTTGCAGCGTGTAAATCTAAGTATGTACAAGTTTGATGAATTGGATTGCTTGATAAAGGGTATTCACTATATTGACCGACACAACCTGAGTGAGTGTTATTATTGGAAGAATCCAGGGGACCCTGATTCATGTGAAAAAGTTCCATTTGACTTCCACGATCCTTATCCCTATTTGGTGGTCAATGTGGGGTCAGGGGTCAGTATACTGGCTGTTCGTGCTTATAATGACTATAAGCGAGTCAGTGGTACAAGGTAACTACCTTAATATCTATAATTATGACATTACTTCCAAAAACGACCCCAGTGTTTTAAATATTCTGTTTTTTTTCCCCCAAGTGTCATGTAGATGCATGTTATGGTGTACAGTAATTTTGTTACTTTTGTCCATTACAATTTGATTTAACTTGAATAAAAATTCATTTTGATTGTTGTCAGAAAAACTCCTCCAGAATCTGAAACTCTTAAACTGTTAACTGTTATTTTATAATGTAAAGCTTATATCTAACAGATTTGCATTGATAAAGAACTTAATTAAGATTACAATGTACATTTGTGGGTACATTGCCTAAATCATTTGTGATGATGTCTACTTTTCAGTCTTGGAGGTGGAACTTTCTTCGGTCTGTGTTGTCTTCTCACCAACTGTGAAACTTTTGAGGAGGCAATAGCATTAGCATCCAAGGGAGACAATACCAAGGTAGACAAAAGAGTCAAGGATATATATGGTGGAGACTACAATAGGTTCCATTTGTCTGGTGATATTGTAGCTAGCAGGTAAACATCTAATGTTTTATTCATGATAATTGATTTTAAAAAGTTCTTAAAAAATAAGTCTACATTATTAAAAATTAGAGTTGAACAAAAATTCAATACAAACATCATTATTGAAAAAAATAATTGAAATTTAAGGTGAACTATTTGTATTTGGGAGATTTTAGTTTTTATGTGTGTTGCATAGAAATTGTGCTTTATTTAGCACTGACATTGCTTGATCTTTATTGTATGTACCAAAATAAGATAGGGATAAGAATAGTGAAAAGCCTTGGTTTTAATCTAAATTGTACACCTCTGATTAATCATCCCTTGTCATTTGTGAACAGATCTTTACTCCTGAGTAGGAGAAAGTAATTATTGTGGATGAAACATTTTGCTTTATAGTAGATATATATATGCATAATGGTCTTGTTCACTTGTGCATTTCAAGCAAATGATCAAATGATCAAATGACATTATTGTTATCCATTTGGTGCATACCTAGAGATTTACAGTAAAACATGGATAAGTCGAAGAAAATGGGACCAAATGAAATATCAAACTTACACCTCATACCTTCCTAACAAAAATGACTTGCTTTGGACTGCTTTTCAGTAATGGTCCAGATTACTGTTCAAAGCAGAAAATTAGTTTTCATTACATAACTTTGGCCAATCAAACTCAAACTGTATACAACACTTTGTCACTGAACATGCTTGCAAGAGCTTACTTTTCAGATCCAGAAGTCAAAGGTTGATGTTATTGTTGCTATAACGGAAAATCCATTTTATAGAATGATTCCAGTTTGCTGTACCCAATCTAATTCAAACTTGATTCAATGCTTCTTAACCAAAAGTGCTTGTTTAAGATAGATTGCCATTTATGTCCTAGGGTCAAAGGTCATTGTAACTATATACTAAAATCACTATCTGTTCGATAACTTAAGTTTGCTTTGCCTAATATGATCTAAATAAAACTTCATACAATGCTTCCTTACCAACAGTGCTTTTTTGAGAAATTGTTTTTTATATCCAATGTTCCCAGCTCAAGGTCACTGTTATTATAAATTTAAAAAATCAGATTGTTGAATGTGTTCAGTTTATTTATTTCATTTTTTTTTTCGTAACAGTCTTTCTTGACTTTTGTGGCAGAGTGTACCTAAGGTCTTGCCAGTATTCTGTCAGTGTCTGGTGTGTGTGTTTAAGGGGTGAGGGAGGGAGGAATATCTAGCCCTATAGCAAGGTCCTTGCTGACCTGTCAGTGTTCTAGTTCTCTCTACTGACACAAAAGTTTCCCTTTGTTCATTGTATATGTGTCTATGACAACAGTCATAGGAACAAGTCAGAAGATGCATTCAGTTATGGAAATCTTTCAAAACTCATTTCCAAAAGGCATGGAATGTTATATGGATACTAGAAATATGCTGTAAATTCAACTATACATCAGCAAAACTGCTGTAAAGATACATGAAATTACTCTCCAGATACTCATACTATCAACAAAACTTGACAACATCAACAGAGACAAGTTACTGGGCTTTTGGAAAGAGATGACGGTATTAAAGGAGTTGATGATGATGAAAATTAAACACTTACCACACACATGCATTTATGTGAAAGTATTGTACAATGATAACTCTATTTCATATTTTGAGATTTGAGATATTTTTATGCAACTTTCATCAACCCGTTCATCAACATTGCAGCATCTTAAAATATTGTAACATCATCAACTTGGGAATTTGTTACAATGTTTAATGAATACATGAACGAGTTAAGTTTAATGGAGCAACATTAACGTACATGTGAAGCTTAAGGCTGTGGCAACGTCACTGAAGTGCTCAATTGAAAATTTCAATGGGGCTCATGAACACAGATATGGCTGGCCAATCAAGCATGTTCGGCATAAGTGAGTTTTACTGTACAATTTACCATTTCACTAGCCATTATCTCCCTACTGAATACTGTTTCCTATATCTGTGAACATTGCTAGGCTTTGTCACCATGACATGAATATGTGTCTTCTTGTGTTGTATTTATTTAAAGCAGTTGTTGGTTAAATTCCATTTTTATGAATGAATTCTGATACCTGAATATAGTTCTGTTATCATCTGTTTGGCATACATGTATGCTTTGTGGTACTCTTATCAAATGGAATGATAGGATCAGGTGGTTAGGTGGCACAGTGATCATGCACTTTCACCTATTCATCCAGGGTACAGTTCCCAGAACGGACATGAAAATGTAAGGGTCACCAGCCCTACTATGTGAGTTTTCCCTGCATGCTGCTGGTTTCCTTCCACAGTAAGATGCCTCTGGGCAAGCAAGAGTGATTAATAGAAGTTGGAAAAACTTTTTTTACAAATGATGTAGAATAAATAAAGTTGAATTTAAAAATAATTATTTCATTGTCTCTGTTTTAGCTTTGGACAAATGCACATAAAAGAAAAGAGAGAACAATCCACAAGGGAGGATTTAGCTAGAGCAACACTGACAACCATAACAAACAACATTGGATCTATAGCCAGAATGTGTGCTGTTACAGAGGTAATTGTTTTTAACAGGGGAGGATTTAGCTAAGCAACACTGACAACCATAACAAACAGCATTGGATCTATAGCCAGAATGTGTGCTGTTACAGAGGTAATTGTTTTTAACAGGGGAGGATTTAGCAAGAGCAACACTGACAACCATAACAAACAGCATTGGATCTATAGCCAGAATGTGTGCTGTTACAGAGGTAATTGTTTTTAACAGGGGAGGATTTAGCAAGAGCAACACTGACAACTATAACAAACAACATTGGGTGTATAACCAGGATTTGTGCTATTAAATAGTTAAGACCTAATAATCAATGCTTTTAAGTGTTTTGCAGTTAAGAATAATATTTTGAGTATAATGACATGCGACATGAACAATGGTTTTCTTTATCCTTTATTAAGGATTAAATATTTCTTCTTTCTTTTTTCAGAAAATTGAGCGTGTAGTTTTTGTCGGAAACTTTCTACGGGTAAATACAATTTCTATGAAGTTGTTAGCATACGCCATGGAGTTTTGGTCTGATGGAGCAATGAAGGCTCTTTTCTTGGAACATGAGGTAATTCTTTTATTGTATGATATGAAGTATTTTATGGCTAAATATAGCAAAACACTCAGGATACACATTAAGGTAAATAATTGGTTCCCCATTAAATAACAAAGTAATATTCTATTATACTCACAAAATTTAGTTTGATATTTAAACGAGTAAACATAAAATTTTCACTGCTTATAATTTTCTGTTAAATGTTTTCTACGTTTTAATGAAACCCCAAACTTGTACTATGGCCTGTTCCTACTATCTTTATTGTTATTGTCAACATCAGAGTCATACTAATATTTGCACTTGTTCATTCAGTATATGTTTCGATTTGCATTAGGAATACACATGTGTGTACAATAAAAAGTCAAAAACAGAAAAAAAATCTGTATTTGTCAAATTCCTCAACAACAGGTACAAATGATTTTTTTAAATGTTTTATTTCCTCAGCATTGTTATTTTCAAGAAAAATTTGTTATTAATTCAGTGTTACCTAATGTTAATTAAGAAGATAATTTTTCTGAGAAATAAAATTGGTATCAAGAGGACTTACTTGAAAATGACTACTGGCATATTTAAAATTCAGAATCCATCATTGGACTTTCAATCTAGTATTGAACATGTGTCACTTTCAGGGTTATTTTGGAGCTATGGGATGTATGATGGAATATGTTGCCACAAGTACTAGAGACTCGTTTCCCTATCCGCATCCTGATAACAAGACTACTGGACACAATGGTCATCGTCCTGGCTGTACTGAATCTGACCATCACAATTCTGACCACATTGACAAGGACCATAAACAAACCAATGGATTAGGATGACCACAATGATTATTGGTGCTGTAGCCACACTGTAGATATTCCAATTTTACTGCTGTGATATAAACTTGCTGAGAATTGTAGAGTAGATATGTGATACATTGTACATCTTAGAATCTTGAATTAAGTATGAATAAATAGTAAAATCATCTTGAAAATTGACATGTAAATGACATGTAAATGACATGTAAAATGTGGGAAATTGTGTTTATAATTTGGCTCCTCTTTTGAATGCCTTTGGTAGAATCCATCAGTTGTCTCTGATTTTCCTTCAAAAGTCAAGACACCAAGAATGATTGACAGCATTTACATTCAATTTGTCATAGGTCTAGGAAGAGAAAAGCAGTTTCATTTTCTGTAAATGAAAGAAATAACTCCCTGAAAGAAGTTGTGATCAAACAGGAAATATTGGAGCTTGCCTTTTCAAGGCTATTTGATTAGGAATAACAGAATTTTAATGTAATGTAACTTCATTGGTTCATCAAAGGACTGTAAAAGGAGCTGAGGGGAAGGGTCCAAAAGTGGAAAAAGGTGTTACTCTCAATCTGATTGTTTTAAAAAAAACTAGGATAGTGGCTGTTGTTTGTGATGAAAATTGAAGGAGCTGTTAAAAGCAGACTTGTTACAAGCAATGCTATCTGAATATGTGGTTATATATATCATGGACTAAATTTGGCAAAAACATTTTATTTTTCAAATTCATGTAACATTTTGTATCAATCAATAAATAAAAGATCTGTGGTAAGTTTCTTCATTAGCTGATATAAATAGCAGGTCTGGGGCTCATTGTCAATATTACCTTTTTCGTACATCCCAGAAGAACACATATTTTCACATTGACAATTAATGTCTTGTATTCAATACCTCTCAATGAGAAAATTTTGGTATTTACAATCCTGATGTCATGTTGGATAGCATTTAATATGTGCTGTGATGGTGGTCACCCTGTTGTGATGTTTGTCATTTTATACAACTGGTGGCCATCGTGCAATAATGTTCTTACGATGGCAGACCTGTCGTACATTCAATATGTACCTTTGTGTTGGTCACCCTGTTGTGATGTTTTTGTATACAAGTATGGCTACTGGCCTGTTGAAATGTTTTTGTAAAAAAACTTTTGTATACTCTTAACATTGCTAACTTGTCACAACACAGATGTACACACTTAGGAGGGAAAAGGGCACTCATCTGTTCGTAAAATGTAAGCTCTTGGTCATTTGAGATATTAAGATGTATATAAGTAGTCCAATAAGATAGCTGTGATGTCATTATACATAGTTGTATGCTCCTGATTTGTGACCCGTGTAAACAAGGAATGGTAAGTGTCAAGGTCAGGTTTGCTTCTTCAAGGGCATGACCCTAAACTGTCGTTTAATTTATCAGCTGATTTTTTTTACACTTATACCAGGGTAATACATCTATAGTAAGTCTATCAATGATTTTTAATTGATTGATGTCGTCTATAGATGCCATGCTTCATCCGGTAATCTTTGACTTCATGGTCCATTTCATAATTTTGAAATCAAATTGTGTACATGTATAACACAATTTTACTTGTTCATGTCATTGACTGGTAGGTGTGTTCATATGTAACACACTTTTACTTGTTGTTCATGTAATTGACTAGTATGTATGTTCATATATAACACACTTTTACTTGCTGTTCATGTAATTGACTGGTATGTGTGTTCATATATAATACGACTTTACTTGTTCATGTCATTGACTGGTAGGTGTGTTCATGTATAACACAATTTTACTTGTTCATGTCATTGACTGGTAGGTGTATTCATATATAACACGACTTTACTTGTTCATGTCATTGACTGGTAGGTATGTTCATGTATAACACAATTTTACTTGTAGCTGGCTGATAGATGTGATACTAATTTTGGTTTTCCAGGTTGAAATTAAAACTAAAACAAAATGTAAGCCATATTATCTTGATCCAGTAAATATTACACTGATGGCCTTTATCATCCAACAATTCATGTTTGAATGTTCAATGGCGTAGGCGAATTGGGAATTTCATAATAATGTATAGGGGAAAATTTCTCACAGTCTTCTACATATGTATCTGCCTTTCTTCAGCAAAATCCATATCTATCAAGTATTAATATATTAATATGAATCAAGTATTAAAGTCAAATGTCTTATCTATGTATACTGCTGTGTATGGACATTCATCACCATTTTAAATCTCCTTTCTCACACTTTGTCAGGGCAGGTTTAAAATACAGAAAACTTAATTAACATCAAACCATCAGGCTTCACACTTTCTCATCCATGCTATCAGAGATGTGAGAGTAGGGAGGATCTGTATTAAGAGGATGAAAGTTATTCTGAGGTTAATAATGATCAGTGTACAGGACTATTGTGTAACTTTACATACAGACACCCTCTTTATTTTAGATAGGAAATACAATGTGAGTGCTTTGTAAAATTGATAGTAAATTTACAATGTGGAAATAAGAATGACTTAGCATAGATGTAATCAGCTATTTAAACAGAGATCGCACAAGTTTCTGTCACAATGGAATCTAGTATGGAACTTTTAATACTTTGAATTTGATAAATTTTGAGTGAGAGAAGCTGTTGTATTTTGTAACACTGTTGACTTCAGTGTAGATGTAATCAACTATCCATACAGGGAGCCCAAGTTTCTGTTACAATTGGATTTAGTATCGGCTTTAAATATCTTGGCAAGAAGGTGATAAGTTTGAGGTGAGAGCAGATACTGTATTCTGTGACACTGGTGTAAATAAATTTAAGGTGATGACATGATATGTTATGACAGATTGCCTTTTTATATACATTACCTGGTACTGTATATTAATATGCAAATACGAAGTACTTCCATGATTTCTGGATATCAGTTGATAGCACACTGACTGGCCACATATCACAAATCTATCAAAGTGTAAAAAGACAGATGTTGGGACCACAGTAAACTCTCTGATTTACTTACAAGCTCTAAATTTACAAAACATAACTGGCTTCTTTCACTTGGATATAGATACACAAGTGTTTGTTGAATGTGGTCATGTTTTGTGTAATTCTGTTCACTGGGATATGTTTTCAGACATGTTGTGCCTTGTATCAAGGTGTCAAATAAGACAGGTTTTAATGTCAATACAATCAACAGTAACCAAGACAAGTAGACTAATGAGAGTGAAGCTACTCTCACGTTTCTAGTCATAGATAAATAAATGTGTTAAACATTTACATATGATTTTTCAGAACAGTTTCTTCAGATTGTTAATATCGATAGAATAGAAGTTAATGTAAAATCACCAGTAGAAGATTTAAGTATGATGTTTCAATGACTAAATTGATGTTTTTTTTAAAACAATTTAATTGTATGTTTAATGAATTAAGAATTTGCAATCCGGGTATAGAGGGATATGTCATACACATGTCTCATTGTGTCATGAATTAAATTTTTGTGATCTTATTAATGTACCAACAAATAGCAAAAGTATCATCCCTGCTAAAATAAAAGGCTATACAGTATGTCTTTCCTCAAACAAGTGTCTGTATTACTCCTCCTAAGCTACTGGGTCAGTTTCATTGCACTTTTCACTTGTTCATATCATTATCAGAGATTGTTGCTATGGTTACTAAAATTTTTGGTCTCTGATTTGTTTCCTTTAAAATCCCATCAGGACAACTACAAACTGCTGCATTAATTCTAATAAAAATTGAATATCATGATAACTTGTATGTATTTAGACATTGTCTACTTTTAGGATGTGAGGTGTAGACTTATAGACCTCTAGAGGAGGTTTATTTACAGGGGATGTCATGAATACATCCCTTCAATATAGTATAAACTCTGTTAAAAAAAATGAGGAGTTGGGTCCTTTTTTTAAGGGTAAGCACATGTCTATTTCTAATTAGTGGCTTACTAGATTCTTTAGAAAAGAAGTGGAGAACACACTAGTGATATTTCTGATTTATGTTAATACATATCATTATTTCATGTAAATGTTTTGTAGTATTGTAGTAGATCAATTGCGACAGCTCAACCTGAATTGTACACATTAATGTAATAAATTTACTGCTGACAGGCTGAAAGGTTGTAACTAACAAAAAATTTGTAAATAAGTTTCATTAGTCATTTTATTGCTTATAATTGAGGCCAGTTTAATTTCACTGTACTTTGAGCTGCAGTTGGAGTGCAGCATATTTTTGAGAATTTTTTTTTACCATACAGAAATGCCATCTTGGATTTCAGTTATTACAAATCATGTTTTCATACAATGTGTTCTCATGAAAGTATGTATATAAATGAGTAATGATTCTCTCGATGAATGAAAACTAAACTCTTCTATGAGGATACTCATCAACATATCAATATTATAGATTTTATTTGAATTAGTTTTAGTTGCAACTGACTTATTTTCAATAAACTTTTCCCTGCAAGGAATCTAGGATCTATTCTGAAGACAAGCTCATTTTGGAGACTTATATTTTTAAGATTTTAGGTTATCAGTTATGTAGATGTCAAAAAACTGAATCCCTTTTAAGCATCCATTTATATATATTGTTCATGTATTATCATATACAGTTCAGTGTTCATAGACTTCAAATCAAATCAAAAGTAGGAATGCTCTTAAAATCAATTTGATTAATATGTTCTAGCAATGTGGTAGACATCATGCAGCCGGTCTATATTTAACATGCTCAAATCAAACCTCATGCAATACAGCAACTGTTAAATATTAGTGTCTTACAGTTAAAGAAAAGACACATTGGTCTTAAAAATGACAAAGAAACACATTACAAGTCTTTTCTGTTATTCTTGAGGCTAATACAGGAACACTATTGATAAGCATATTAATATATGGATTGGCAATAATTATTTCCGTGTGTGTAATTGTTATTTGTATATTGTTATTTAGAGGTCCAATATTTTTGTTGAATTTGTGTTTAGGATGATTTTCCTTTATTTATACTTATTCAATATAGATATATATATATATATTATGTTTATTATTTGCTGTGTGTTTTGTATTGGTGTTTTTATGTAAACATGCACTTTCCATGAAACTTTTTGTCTATGATGGATTTACCATCTGTTGGTAAAATTATTTGATTTTTTTTTTGTTAGTCAAAGAATATTTTTTGATTGATGTTAAAATCTTATACTGTCATTTAAAAAGATGTCAGCTATGGGTGGTATTACTTACATTTCATCGTTTCTTAAGATACTTTGTTCTAGAAATGTAAATGCATTTGATGCCAGGATTCACTTTTATTAGTCCACCATCTGATAATGGTGGTCTATTCAAATCACCTTGTGCCCTTGGTCCACAAACAATTATTGTTATTGCTATTTCTTGGGAAGTACTGGATGAATCTTTCTCAAATTTTTAAATTTAGTTTCCCGTTGGTCCCTAGTTATGTCTGTATGATTTAAGGCTGATCAGGGAAAAAAAAGGATGACAGGAGGCAATCTTGGATTCAACAATGACAATTTGTTATCACTATTTTTTGAGAAGTATTGGATGGTTTTATTTCAAATTTCATATGTAGGTTCCCCTTGGCCCCATGTTGTGGCCTTTGATTTTGGGACTGATCAGAAAATCAAAATGACCATCAGTATTCCATCTTGGATTTCACCAATTTGCTATGGCTATTTCTAGAGAAATGCCAAACAGATTTCCCACAAATTTCACATGTATTACCCCTTAGTCCCTAGTTGTGCACGCTTGATTTTTTGACTGATCAGAAAACAAAATGGCAGTCAGTCAATATTGGAATTTTGCATTTTAAGTTTATTTTCACTATTTCTGAAAAAGGGTGTACAGATTTTGTATCATTAAGGGCAAAAAAGGAAAAGAGAAGTGTAAAGAAGGGAACAGATAAAACTTTTAAAGGACAAATTAAGATCAAACAATGGTGGGTAGCAAGATCCTTCTCGGATCTCTTGTGTTAATTTACATGGGCATTTATTACAAAGAAGCATTTCCAGGAATACAAATGGCATAGATGAGACTATACATGGGCTGTCCACAGGGTTTTCCATAACAGTGATAAAGACATTGTTTATGGCATGGTAAACAAAGAGTTTTTTGTGCACTTATGATACGTAAACCTTTTTTGTGTTTATGAAAATGTCTTCCAAACCAGGAACATAGGATGCAGTTTCTATTATACATCCCTGTTCAGTAGATAGTAAATGGTAAACCGAACATTGGTCACTTTTTTTTTTTAATTCTTTTGCTCAGAACATATAGCATCTTCTGAAAAATATCTCAAAAGTAATCGCCCTCAAAAGCGAGTCACTTCATTTTTACCTTTCAGACATAAAATTTTTATCAGGGAATCTTTTTATAGCAGTTATGCCCCTGCTGCTTATGTCTGTAGACACAATATTTTCTGATAACTCTTTATTCCTAGATTTTGTTAATTTTTGTTTGACAAGAGGAAAGGGAGTTGTAAAGTATTGATGGTCTGATTTAATTCAACTTGTTTTAATTTTAAAGTTGACTCTGAGCAAAGCTGGTTTATTATTTTGTTAAAAATATGTGTATTTCTTAAAATACATTTGATTAAAAAAAAAAAAGTAACATGAACTTGTACACTCTTCGTTTGTCTACCACTTAAGGGCCAGATTGCTGCCTCACTCAGGAAATAAACCCAAACACAGTGAACGCTGGTTGCACTTTTTCTAATCTATTTCATTTTTTCGGAAACTTTTGTTAATATTTGTTCTATCTGACCAATTTGGAAAAATGTTTATATATTTCCCAATTTCAAAAACTAAGTGCTGTAAATGACTTTGATTTCGCAAAAAACTTACCTCATCTGACGAATACATGGTTTTGGGAACTATGATCTATAACTTTGAAATTTGTGAATGACATATTACTTCTGTACAAGTAATAATTGCAAGGGAGTTGAATTGACAATTGGCTCTCGCATGTTAACAGGAAAATAAATCTTGCATGAATTATAAGTGACTTACAGTAGCTGTGGTGGGATGACTGGACTGGAGTGTGATGTTAACATTATATATAGGTCTATAGTAAAACATTTGTTGACTAGAGTAAATATGATGGTTAGAATAGTGATGTAAATATTGACCGAAATAGCAGGGATATTGTAGGACACATGTGTTTTGTGGAGTAGTAAATGATGTAAGTCCATGATCTCGTAGTGTTTATTGCCTCTGTGTAGATGATTGTAGTCAGACTTCAGACATCAACATGAAGTTTGAAACTGTTGCTACTGACATGTACAGTCTGGAGTTTCATGAGCTTAACTATAATGATTGCAACTGGCATGAGTAAAGATATGTGCATTATTTATTATCAAAGTTATCATATTTATTTACAAATAAGCCTCCTTTGTCATCATCAGTTCTAAAATTAGTAAGCTCAGGTTCACAATAACCCCTCACCTATACAAATCTATTACTTGGAGAGGGGGCTTATTTAAGGATAAACATGGTACTTGATTGGTAAATGTGTTCATGTATAAAGTGTTTTTAATGCATATATACCCAATTTTAGGAAGTGTGTGATAATGTTGATTGTTCGTAAATGCCATTCCATTTGTGCTAATCTTCTTTTTTCAGTCAACTTCTGACTTATAGAAAGTAATTTATTGTATAATTTTCTAAATATTTATTTGATAAGAGGGTCAATATTGTTGTTTGGGTAATCAAAACCAGGTAATGTCTTTATTTAACAGAATGTGTATGATACATTTGTTGTAAAATAAGATATGTTTTTATTAGTTTTATTTGATAAACAGATTAAAAATATTGAGGACTATTAAATGTTAAAGTTATTTCTTAATTCACTGAAATCAAACAGCCACATTTGCTTTGGTCCCTTGTTTACACAAGTTTGCAAACTCATGGTTTAAGTTTTTGGTAGCTAGAATTCTGATGTATGACAAGAGTTTCCTGAGGAACCAAAAATTGTAACAGTCTATTTCTAGAACTTACCGTACTTCTAATCCTTTGTTTACTTTGCTATGTGTTCTTATGAACCAAAAGTCCTGGATTCTCATTACAGTCTTAGATTCTCAAAAGTGATTCTCAATACAGTCTTACATTATTGATACTTATCTTGCAACTGGCTGGGGATTTATCAAAGTTCAAGCAAGTGACTTTGACTCACATGCATAAAAGGAAAAGTCAGAGAGATCATTATTATGAAACCTTAAAACAACTTTTTCCGGTATAAGAAAATGTTATGAAAAATTGCCATAATTCTTTTTCAGCCATGAGCAGCTTTGTGTATAACTGGAAAAAGAGTCTTTTTGTTTGAGTGGAACATGGAATAAGCAAGCTTACAGTTAGTGTTGCATGCAACACTCGTCCCCTGCTGTTATTAAATTTTCTAAGCAATATGGACCTTGATAGCAATGAACAGGTGTCTCATTTTAACAATTGAAAGTCTTCCCTCCAAAAACCTGTGTCTTGTCAGGAAGGATGCCCAGCATTGTGTCTGACCTTTAAGGGTAAATTTAATCATTCTAGTTACATTGTCAGTATACACAAGAAAAGGTGTAAATGGACGGACAAAGACAAACACTACAATCCCCTGCAGTTTCACCTGCAGGGGACTAAAGCATACTACTAATAACTGACCTGGTAGCATCAAAAGAGGGGAGTTAACCACATTTCTGATTAGAACTTTTACACATGATGAAGTTTAATGATGACATCTGCATGTATCTAACATGCTTTTTGTTGAATTTTTTTTTCTAAAAAAAGCTTAACACAAGTAACAAAAAAATTAATATCACAAACTTTAACAACAATTTAATAAAAACCTGACCCCACTTGGATCTGACAAGAACAGAATATTTATGCAAATGTGAAAAAAATAGAAAAAAAAAAAACTATGCTAATCCTCATTGCTAAACTAATTTGTACTACTGGAAATGTTTCTGTATGATGTACCTGTACAAAACAAAGAGTAAATTTTTCACATTTTACTGTCCATGCTATAAACAAATATCATATGCAATTTTCAGTCATATTTCAAACACATTGAAAAGTGTAAGAAAATTATTTTAACATTTGTATTCACACAATTAGCAACTGTTCTTGTATTTTTGTATTTCATAACATGGCACTTATCTGATGTCAATTTTTTTCTCTCATTCTTATTTTGCATGATCCAGTTTTGGCTAATATATCACTTTTTAAATTGTAAACCATAGATTAATTTGTTTAAGTAAAGATGAAACAAGCTTCACACGTGATTAGAAGATCAATCATATATCTATAGAAAATCATAGTTGAAGCACATTTTGAAATTAAGTAATACACTGACACTTGATTAAAAAATCATAAAGACAAACCAGCAATGATAAAATCAACTTGACATACACTTTGCTATAATCTCATACCATTTCTTTCTTTTACAGCCAAATTTCCATATGCCTGAAGTTAATAGGACATGCATGTATTTCAATTTTCAAACAATCATGATCAATATTCTCTCTCAATATACATGTTGTTACTAATTTTATCCTTCCTTATAATGGGGCTAATCCATCAAAGATCTGTCCCATCCAAATACTTTTTTCTTTATGGATATCATCCTTACACAATTAGATTAACAATTTCAAAGGAATTACAGACATGGCTAGGTGTACATTTATTTTTTACTGGAATAGCCCTTTTTAGTTTTCATACCTTTTTGTGCCTGTTATATATATATATTATATTTCACTTATTAAATTCTAATATGGAAAAAAACACAAAAACAAAACAAAACAGAGAGCAAGATAAATTGGAATACAAAGGAATAGTTGTGTTGTTAAACGGAAAACCAGAAAATCACTAGATAAAATCTACATGTAGGTATATAAATAGAACAAATTTGAATACAGCTGTTGCTGAACGCAAAAACCAGTTAAAGGACAAGAATAATATGTAAGTGTAAATAAAACAGAAAATATAAGTAACTGAATTTAAAACCAGAAAAGTACATAGATACTATATTATACAACATTTTAAAATTTATTTAAATGTAACTGATACTCGAGACAAAACTAGAAAAAAACGACTATGGACAATTAACAAATAGTTGTTGATGAAGTCAAAGCCAGAAAAAAACAAAATAAAAAACAAAAGCAAAAACTGTTGATGACTGGATAACCAGAAAAAAAACGTGATAAACATTACAATTGCTGAGCACAAAATCATAAAATGAAAGATGGATGCAATACAAAATTAGATATAAAAATATATAACTATTCTTGGACACAGGCAATTAAACAAGGGCAAGATATGATAAGTATATGTAAATCTTGTAGCACAGTCAAAACACATATCATATTTATCATATGGATGAAAGTTAACAATAATTCTCTGAAAAGTTAAAAAATACATTTCAATCATAACCAAAATAATAATAGCAATATCAACCTAATGCAGAACAGAAAACTGTGTAAAAAATACCTCATATTTATGTATCATGATTCATTCCCTTGGTTAAAACAATCATATAACATATTAGATAAAAAATAAACAAACATGTAAACAGTATGTAACAAGGGCATAGTCATCAAGATACGCTGCCTTGTTTATTTGTAAAATATATACATTTGAATTGAGCAACATGGATTACTGGAAAAGCTATCAACCTGATTAAATATGCACAGAATTTGTCAATAATCAAACTTGAACAAGGGATTAAAGTAACAAGTCTACTAAGCAAGTTTCATCATAATTCATCTGATCCCTCAAAAGATAACATGCAGAAAGCATTTAGTTAAGAGTGCCAGTGCTGAAAGATATCAGCCAATCAGGTCACAGCAGTCTCATTAAATATTGCTGATATTTGAACCTGAACAAGGACTTAAGGTAATAAGTCTACAAAGCAAATTTCCTAAAAATTTTATCATTCTTTCATAAGATAATGTGCAGACAGATTTCCCATAAAATGCTTAAAGAAATCAGCCAATCAAGTAACCAACAGCCTCATTAAATACCGGTATGTGCAGACTTTGCCAGTAATCGAAACTTAAAGCAACAAGTGTACCAACCAAGTTTCTTCAAAATCTTATCAGTCCTTCAAAGGATATCATGCAGAAAGCAGCATGCGAGAGTGATTAAGAAATCAGCCAATCAGGTCACAGCAGCCTTATTAAATATGCACAGAATTCACCGTTATTCAAACTTTGGCAAGGGATTAAGGTAACAAGTGTACAAACCAACTTTGTTGGATGGGGGTAAAAATATCAAAGACTCGTATGTAAGCTCTGAGACGGAATAATAATCTTACATGTCTGATGTGCAGTGAGATTTCACCACAATTTGACTTTTATACTGAATTTTGATTGCTGAACATGAAAACATAAAGACTCTTAATACTTATGTATTTCTTCACAAATTCTAATGTGTCAAGAATTTGGAATTACTTACTGAATTTTTTCCCACTAGTCATCTAAATTAACATCACCATACAATATACTGTATCAATTTTATCTCTTCTTGCGATTAAGAAATTTGAAACTTTTTTAAAAAAACATATCTTTACTATTAAAACAATTATTTTCATAGATTGAGAAATAATAGTAACTTTTAACAATTAAAACACTCAAACATCAACAAATTTAAAACTTTCATAAATAAACTATAAAATACTTTAGCTTCCACTTTAACAGATGAATCAATAATGATAACTTATACAAATAAATAAACAATACCTTCAGCTTTCATTTTTACAGATAATTGATACTGATAACATTTAGAAATAAATAAACAATACCTTCAGCTTTCACTTTTAAGGATAATTGATACTGATAGCATTTGGAAATAAATAAATAATACCTTCAGCTTTCATTTTTACAGATAATTGATACTGATAACATTTACAAATAAATAAACAATACCTTCAGCTTTCATTTTTATAGATAATTGATACTGATAACATTTACAAATAAATAAACAATACCTTCAGCTTTCATTTTCACAGATAATTGATACTGATAACATTTAGAAATAAATAAACAATAACTTTAGCTTTAACTTTCAGAAATGAATTGATAATAACTTTCATAAAGAAACAAGAATAAAATACTATAGTGATCCCTACAGTTAATTGCACAGGTATATGTGAAGCTATACCTAACTCTAATAACATTATGATACTCATTAGAAGGCTATTTTCTCAAACTACTGCAAAAATGTCTAAACTTCAAATGTCAATAGAATAAAACTTGCTATCGAAAGCATTTTTGAACTTGTTGAAAATTTCTGAATTGTCAATATGTGTGTTTGTACATGCAAAATTTCATTATGACATTGAACCAATTCACTGTGGATTTTATTATTTGCATTTGAATTGCAGTTAAACTTTCATTTCATGATCTGAAATATCCTCAAAATTAAATCATTATTTAAAAAAGGCGAAGTCAAGTCAAGGAATCAGACACCATACTGCTTCTTAAATATATCTGTATAAGAACTGTTTCAATACAAAGGCGTTCATGGTTCTGTGTGCCTACACTACAGTGTAACTAAATTCCAAACACAAGTAAATACATTGTGGTGCTACCAGTTATCTCCCTTAGAAATGTAGATATCACCATATGGATGAGGTTGTTCCACTTCCAACTTGTTTTCAGCACACAAATCTGTAAGATAAACAAGAACTTTTTAGCTGGGATACATCTGATTTACATAAATAAACACTGAAGTGGAAATTAAAGTGAAATTAGTTCAATGTCAATGAATTAATTTTGCTTTGGGATTACTTCAGTATCTATTCTGTTTTAGCTTTGTACCTATAAATTAAGTTTATAAATTTATATTTCATTTTCTACATATGTAGCATTATTATGAGAGCATCTGGTGTACTAACAAGAAAAGGTCTTTCTTACCCAGTAAAGTGGAGAACATTTTTGCAGCCATATGTCGTGAGGAAGTAAGTGGTGGACAAATATGCTGAAAGATAGTTGGTGTCTCCTGTCCATCAAGCCGACCAATGGTTCTGTTGAGGATTAAGCAGTATAAAAGAAATTCTACTGTCATTTGTGTAATAACTGTTATTGTATAAAAATTGAAATATCTAATATTAATGTGATAATTCTGAGTCATCCAAAGGGAGATAACCTACTGACCTGATGAGGAGGTCACGGCTAGGTGTAGGCTGAGGTTCTGCCTCTGTTGGTCGTATATCCTGAATGTGACTGATATGGATCTCCTCCTCTTGTACTACAGACAGATTGCCTGCGAGACTGACATCTTCTGTAGTTGGGATACTCACTTCTGACAGTGCCCGAGCTGTAACGTCAGCAACATCATCTTCACTGGAGGTGCCACCTTTTGACCTTGTCTTTATTGATGATCTGCAAACAATGAATGATTACATGTAGCCTTGTAAATTAACCTAAAAAATTGGTGGAACTTTTGAAATTTTCATTGGAAACAGAAAGCATGTTTTGACTAATTTAGACACAGTAAATCTCTAAACCTGTCCCAAAATAATTCAGTGTGACTTTTGTTCCTTGACCCAGGACCGAGTACCTTCCATCTTCTAGCTCTGACCAACAACCACAACAATTTATTCATGTAAGAGTAATTACCTACAGTTTGGTATAATAAATCTTATTAAGTGTTTAAGATCTTGTGAATATCTTTAAATTTTCACGACCTTTTCATTCCAAAGTTAAGGACGACCTTTAAAAATAACAAAGGTCATAATAATAAAGGTTCAATGCCTCAACCAGCTAAAGGAATCAAATCAGGGACCACTTCTTTACTAGTCGTACGCTCAACTGATCAAACAATTCTGAATTATTTTGACATTCTATCAACTTAAATATAGAATTGATATGAAGCTGGTGCATTTTATACTAGAAAGGGATACAGGACATTTGTGTAATATGAAACAACAGGTTGTTATAAATGATCTAACATCTAGATTGACATCATTGACAAGAAGGACTCAATATTTGATATAGTGTATATGTGACCAATCTTCCAAACAGTAAATTATGTGGTAAAACCTGTTGTCTACAGATAATGCAGAATGATTCGTCTTACAACAACAGAGCTTCAATCATTAGAGCAGGAGACAATATCCACAATGAATTGGACCAAAATCTGACTTTTGATTATGAAACTCAACAAGGAATTGTTCATATTTGGAAGAAAACTTTAAGCCATTAACACTAATTCTATCTTGAATATGATGCATACTATCTGATATGTAGAAATGGATATTGCAGGTAACTTTAAGAGCAACCTTATGTTTATAAACATTGTTGATGGTACAGCCATCAAAATAGTTAAACTGATTTTTAAGTCATTTGCGTATGTAGATTGAGAAATGTTTTCCAGGCTTCACAAATAAATAGTAATTAAGACTGCACTTAGAATACTATATATCAGACTCCTATGGTTTCCCACACAAAAGAAGGGCAGTAAAGCATTGGAAAATGATCAGTGCTGGGTCTCTTAACTTCAAACATAACCTGAGTATAGATGGAAGACAGCACTTTATCAGGGCATACTAGAGGATACAATCTTTAGGTAAATGTAGACTTGACCTCAAGCTGACAGTGTTTACCTCCTCCTCTTTGCACTGGGCTCTTCAGTAAAGCTGTCCTTACTCTTGTCAACATCTGATACCAAGCTGCGACTGCGGTGCAGGGAGGCGGGGGTCACATCTCCATGACGAGGAGTCTCCATGGATATGGAGGGGTCGCGTACCATCTCTATCGATGGCATATCTAGTGCCACCTCTTGGTCTGTTATTGGTTCCTTGTCCAAAAAAAACAGGAAAACACAAGGCATTATTATTAAGATATCCTCAATTAAGCTTTAACACAAACTTGATGTTTGCTTTGTAACTTAAGGTGAATAATGTTTGATCACCCTTCCCATTCTAATTCATATCACTTACTAAAAAACCTTCTTTTAGAAGTAAAATGATAATAACTGTCAGCAGATTTCAAGTTTCAAAAGGTATTTATTTCTTATTTCAAGACTTGAATGTTAGAATGAAAGAATTACTATGGTTAT
Organism: Ylistrum balloti; assembly: GCF_031769215.1. Lineage (NCBI taxonomy): Eukaryota > Metazoa > Mollusca > Bivalvia > Pectinida > Pectinidae > Ylistrum > Ylistrum balloti. The sequence continues at coordinate 575,327 of NW_026782909.1, read as the reverse complement.
GTCCTTTTCAACATTTCGAGATGGTGATGCAAGTTTTTCTGTTGGTAATGTTGAAATCCTGAGTCTTTTTCTTGAACGTGGTTCTACTGGAATAAACAAAAGGACCATGAGGTGTAATATTGTACGCCCATACAACAACAAGGAGATATACCTTATTGTACAAAATGAATACAAATATAAAAGTGTAGAAATACTGGAAGAAAATGAGGAGCAATAACAAGCATTTCTTAATCAAATTAACTTTCAGCAAACCACTATTTGATGTCATGTTATTATTGCAATTTCTAAATTGTTAAAACTGAGAGATTTATTTCCAGACAAGACTAAAATGCTGAAAATACAAAGGGCAATAACTCCTCCAAAAACTGATGAATCGAAAAAAGTTTCAAAAGAGAAACAACTCCACATCATAGTTATCAAGCCTACCAACTTTCAGAGAAGCTGGCTTATATATTAAACATAAGTTCTATAGACAAGAATAAACAGCTGAAAAAAAAACAAAAACAAAGGGCAATTGCTCCTCTAAAAATTGTTGAATCAAACTGATGTCAAAGAAAGATTGATTGAAACCTGATAGAAGTGATCTCTAAATAGATAAAAGTTTATGACGTGTGTTTGCATGGACGGACAACTCTACCCTAACATTTCCTTAAGCATCTGTAAAGGGTGATTTTATCAAACTGTGCTGGATATGACTGTAAAATTATATTTATTCCCCTCATCATTATTTCATTTTCTCAATACTGCCCCTACATAAACAAATATAGTCTACTTAAGCTGGTTAGAAGCAACTGAGTATTTTACTAGGGTTACAATACAATTAGACAAATTGTGATTTTAATATTGAAGCTTTATATCATAACGACAGTCTTTACTAAGTTCTATATCCTGCATAACTTGCCTTCCTCAGGTAGATGTAAGTCAGGGACGCTCCATACAGGAATGCCACGGTCAGAGTCTGTCTCCGATATACCATACTTAGTGTTGCTCTTCCACAAAGGCAAAATGGAAGGGTGATTCAAAGCTAAGAAAGAAAGAGAGTCAATTAAATATCCTAATAAGAATAAGGTAAATATATGCATGCTGTTTTGTCCCCATTCAGCATGTCAGTAACATAAGGACATTCATAAACCCTTCAGAGTACATGCTTTTGACTTTATTCTCTTGTCTACTGCCTTTAGAAGGAGTCAATGATTTTATTGAAATGTTGTTTTATAAACTTGTGTTAGAGTCAACTATAATGAATAAAATGAAAAACATAATTTAGTAGAAAGATGAAAGAGTATTAGTCTTTAATTAGCAATTATCGTGAAATGGGAACAATTCACAAGTCAATGGAATGGAATTTTTTTAAAGAAATTGCAATTGCACGTTATGAAAGTTATACTTTTAACAGATACATGTACATCGACAGAAATCCTTGCCAATCCAGACTGTTCCTCTGCAATATTTTAGATGAGATAAGTAATAGTTACAGTTGTTAATTTGTATCAAAAAGATGTTATTTTGATATAAAATTGATTTAGATAAATGGATATATACTGCATTGTCACAGATGTTAAAGATATTTCAACAATATCTTTATAGTAGTGGTGTTATGACTTCATCAGTCACCAGGACTACTACTCTCCACTCAGCCACCAACACCTAACAACTCGGCCTTGTCTTCCTCAAAATATTAAACCTTCCATGCACAAGTACATCACCTACCCATTAGTGAACCACAGTATTTGTCATTTCCCAACGTATCAGTTTTCAGACGAACAAATGATATAAATTTTGACCAATTACAAACCTTCATTGTGTTGCCATGGCAATGGTATATTAACACCTAATACATGTACGTCAGATTGCAAGCTTTCACAAAATTTTATATCTGGTATCTTTTTATTAGTAAACAGTCAGAATAATTTTGAAGTAGGTCTCCCTGTGGTAACTGTTGATTACCTCACTACATTAGGGAGACACTATGCTGTTTAGACGAAAGTCTAGTTGATATTCTGAAAGGATCAGTAGTGATGTGTCCTATTACCCATGAACATGTCTACAAGGACCAGGTTACCATAGCAACCACATTTTGGGAAAAAAAAATGCATGCACATCTACCTAATATGGATGCCTCCATTTTTCTGTACAGTTCAAATAGCAATTGGTTCACAAGTTTCGGAGGATTCCTTTAAGCACAGGATTTCATGGCAACCACTATTTTTGAAAAAAAAATCCCATTGTACACCTTTCTATGATGCATCTGACCAAGTTGAGAATAAAAAAGAAAAACACTGAAAGGGCTGAAGACAGTCAAGCTCTTTATATAAAAACCTGTGATTAGTGACCATAATTAAACATACTGAACATTGAGTCATCTGGACAAGATAACAGAAAAATTTCAGCATATACTGCAACATTCGCCTTTCAGAATTCTACAAAACTGAAACAACAGCTTTACTGTTACCATGTGTCCAGTGATTACCTTAGGACCAGTAAAACATAAAACATTTTGATGTTACTTCAACTTGTTATGAGGAGCTCTGTACCTTTTTTACCAGGTCTACTGAACAAATCTTTCACTGTGGAATTTCTTGGATCCGGCAAAACCTGAAACATGATATCATTATATCAATTTTCACATTTTGATTTTTATTAAATTATCTTCTTCCAAATCATGTAAAAATGTTATTGCAGTCCTGCAAATCTGTTATATTTCAATTCCTTCATTCATTTGAGCAATACTTTTCATTCCACAAATCCCCTGACCATGGTAAACTGAAGCATTTCACTATTTTCATATTAATTAACTTTTGTTTTCAAATCTTTTTATCTAACTGCCCTGATCAATCATATAAATGCACAAATAAGAAGACATAGGTCTGACCTGCCGAAATTTAGAGGTGAGTAGGGTGGGTGTATATTTCTGCATCTTTTTAATTTTTTTTTTTTTTAATTTTATTATGTATTGAGCAAACTGATAAAGAAATTAGTGAAGAAACAGCAATTGAAAACAAACTATAAAGCAGCTTCCATATACCATGGTGGGTTGGGTGGGTAGGTGGGGGGGAACGGTGAGTGGAACGGTTTTGAAGTTGTAGTCTGGAAAGAAAAATTTTTTGGCTACGTTGCCATGGTAACAAAAAATGAAATGTTGTTATAAACCTTTTACTGTATAAGAATCTCCATCACATTTTTTATTGACGGTTTCCAATTTTCGCAGTTTAAGGAAAACCTCAAAGTCACAGAATTCATGTAATGAACTATGATATTCTTTATCAATCTGATTTTCAAGTTTTACCTTCACAATGTAATGGACTATAATTTTCTCTATCAATCTCAAACTGTACCTTCACCATGCTGTAACATGATATACAGAATGAATTCAATATATTTCTGTTCCAAAATGTCAGCAACACACAGAAGTCCCAGGTGTAGTATGAAATAGTGAAGCTTATATAACTAAAGTTCCCCATTATGGTTAAATGAACCCCATGCAACTCCATCCCAATGGTTAAAAAAATCCACTACATAGTAGCAGAAGGAGGGGACCTGGATTTTGAACCAGTAATTCAGACATACCAAAGGGAGACAGGTGTTAGTCCCTGTCTTCATGTTATTCCTCAATTGATCCTTAGATATTTGTGTATTGCGGTCAATACAAAGATGTTGCCTTCGTCGTCTACGAACAGGACTGGGAGTGACAGGGGTCAGCTGCATGGTCAGACTAGGTCTCTGTATACAGTGTGAAAGAAGTTTGCTGATATGTTAAACACAACTGGTTAAAGAGTGTCCTTGAACAGTAGACAATATGATATATAAGAATATAGAAATATAGAAATAATTTATGAATAACAAACATGATTGCATTCTGATTCCTTAATTATTAAAAATCATGAATGATGCATTTAATATAAATATCTATAAAATCAAAACTACATAGTTCAAACTGTTACATGTGTAACAGAACAGGAAAATGCATTGCTGTCAAGTGCTTAAAGAATCTAACCAGGTCACCTACGTGACCCACAGCTTTACCAACTGAGCCAATTTTGATGTATCTATCAGCTGAGTGACAGAGCATGTAAAACTATGTACAAGCCATACAGATATGATACATGAATATGAGTGTATACCTTACATGAATATGAGTGTATTCCTTAATTGGTAATCAAGTGAAAAGTAATCATATCGATTATAGGAGACTAATTCTGATAATCATTCTATACAGGAGGAGGAGGAGGAGGAGGAGAAACCCAAACAAATATGTTGAAAAACTTGCCATCCTTTGGGCATGAACTGGTGTCATCTTAGGAATAGGTGTCATCCCAGGAGAAAGAGCTGCATCTCTTCTCTGAGGTACGTCTCCGTCTGGTCTAGAGATAGGTGTTTTCTCTCTTGGTGATAAAGTTACCCTGAAGTCATAAAACTTCTTTTAAAACTATATTTAATTCCATTATGTGTGCAACTTCCCTCCATCATATTAACTGAAACTTAAAACTGCATGTGGTAGAGAAATTTTATCATACAAGTTGCTACATTTTACTGGAACACAAATTCCTAACCAGGAAAGTGTATCTTCTTTTAGTAAAATATAGGATTAGGATTCTGTGCCATACTCCTGTGCATGTATATGGCAGTTAAGATTTTATTGTATACACATGGTACATACTGGTCCTGAGCCATCTGCTCAACAGATGCATCCTTGGGTGGTTCTGGTACCAATGGGGAAAGAACATCCATCCAGTTGATGTTTGGATCTGGTGGCGCCTCAAGAATCATGTCCAATTCCTTTCCATCAAATGTGGGTAAGTCCTTCTCTCCAGGCACCTAGAAAAAAAATGTATACAGATATATATTGTAACCATGACTTCCCCATTTGATATCAGAACAATATACAAAATTGTACCTTATTTATTTAACAGATTTTATGCCTACAGTGAAACCTCGCTATTAAGACCACTTTGGGGACTGGACAAAAGTGGTCTTAATAGCGAGGTGGTCTTAATAGTGAGGTGGATCAGATTTAACCACAAAGAACCGTAACTCTGTTTAAAATAAAGAGTATATATATCATTAAGTAATGTACATGTATATTATTCAACAATAATAACTAATAATAATAAACTAAAATGTTGAATTTTATGAAATGCATGTAAAAAAGACAAAATTGCTGAATTGACAGAAGAATAATTATGTATATATTCCTTAGTTTATATCATAATAAACATGTATATTTACTATTGTAAACATTGAATAAAAGGAAACAATCTATTTTAAATTGGAATTTAACGTTAATTTTGCAACTATTTCACATAAATTTACGAACACATTTACTCAGTATTTGCAACAACTTTAATGAAGTCATTATAAAGTCTTTCAACGCTTCATTTTTCACTTAAATTCGCAAACACATTATCTTTCTCAGTGTATCACTCAGTACAACACATCTTTCTTTTTACTTAAAAAAAAGAGTCCGGAGCACAATATTGCGAAGAGCTACGGATCTGGACAGCCTCCTCTTTCATACGTCCTTTTTACCGATCGCGATAGCTCGTTTCGTTTCCGTGGTTTCGTCATTGCTTGATAAAGTTCATCGGAGTTTTGTGACAGAGAAATGTGTCGTAAAAAAATTGGAACACATATACGTTTTTTTTATTGTTCAAACGATATCGAGAGTGAAACATTACTAGAAAAACAGTTAAAAACCCTCGACAACGTGTGCGCGTGCAAGCCAAGGAATATCGGCCGAAACGACTACATAATTCACTTTTGGGTATGCAGGGCTTCTAAGGTGTTTATAAACCTACCGATCTATCAATATATAATTAACAAACAACGGATCGCTATTAAAATGTGTCTAGCACGCGGTTTCGGACGGGTAGGCCAAGTTAATCCGATAATGATGTTTACTTCGTTTCACGCCACCTGGTGACAGGGTCGGTAACCCGTGACGAAAATAATGGTCGTGAACGACCCACATGTCCGCGGTTCACTGCCCACCAGGTAAACTTTAATCACTGGTCAGGCCATGGTAGTAATGGTGAGGTCAATTATCGTTAATAAGTGGTCGTTGGGACTGTAGGAAGTGGTCGTAATACGGAATAGCGGGGTGGTCGTAATACTGAAGCGACCAATACAAAGATATATAGTGGAAAAAAACCCGTAATAGCGGGGTGGTCGTAATTTTGAGGTGGTCGTTAGGTGAGGTTTCACTGTACTATCACAGCCTTCGGCCTTTCAATGGATGAGTGTGTGTACAATATGCCAAAATTACCAGTCTTCAGTAATACATTGGAACCCACTTAATGTCTCATCTGTTAATCTGGTAAATATTACATTTTCTTAAAACACTGATTTTTTTCCCCCTATCTGTTCTATGTTATCCAACATCCAATAATATCACTTATTTTCATATAGGTAACACTTAATATCACATTTTGATGACTATCACAAAAAAACACCCCAAACAACATAGGTAAATCATAGGTAAGTGAGGACATGAATTATGGATTCATGCTTGCAGGGTCATGTTACACCTTCATGTGTTATGTAAACAACATCTCTGCCCTACTGGCCAACATTTCACAACTTGTGACTCCCAAACAATAGATTGTCCCAGTTATCTGTAAATTCTAGCTAGGTTGAAGGAAGTCTAGTGTGTTGTTTTTTTCAATTGGCTAATGCATTACAAATGTTAAAATGGGTTTAAATCCCTATGGCACTTGGAACTTTTCACATTGCAACCAATGTTGGTGTGGGCGTTGTACCATGTTCAGTTATTGCTGCTGAAACTTCTTGAAAATGAGCCGGTGCATCAATTTCAAAAATAAAAAATATTGTTTTTCCAAAAGCCTTGTCAGAAAATGATCAACCATGAATCATATTTTACGATAAATCATGGTGTTTGTTTTGTTTCTTTTTACAATGATCCAAAGGACACCAAACTCTGTACAGCATGTCAATGTCATCATTATGAATGTTGCCAACTTTAAATTTAGGAGAATACATTTCTGATGCAAAGCATAAGAAGCTAAAATTACCTATTTGAAATGAAGTCTTGATTAGACCTAATTGAACATAGAAAAATAACACGCATGCCCTGAAAAGTTTCTCAGGGGGCGCTATGTCTTTTTTGATATTATAATAATTTTTCTCGAATGATTTTTTCAGAGTAAATAGTGTATCATATGGAATTAAGATTGATAATCCAACTGGTCATAATATCAGACCATTGTAATTTTAATCTTTCTTCAAACATTATTACCTAAATTATCAAGAGTACTGGTCAGACGACAATAAAATGTTCTGAAAATGGGGTTTTCCCTTTGCAAAGTTTCAAGACATTTAATTGGCTATATACATAAAAATATCCACTAATGTAATGACTGATGAAATGTGGTGTTTCAAAGGTAAACAGTTCACTCTCAGTAAGCTATTTTTGTTGGCAGTGCTCGAGTAGTGATTCTCATAACACATTTTAAGTTGGAGAGATACACAGTGTATATATATATATCTATCAACTTTGTGAAGATTTCCTATTATGAAGCCTATACAATAATGGTTGAATAAATCATGCAACAAAACAGCAGCTGATGACACTGTAGTGTCATATATGAATTTGACCATGTGTAAAATGTGAATATGAAATATGATTGTTCACGATAATTTACAACAGTTTAGATATTTCATAGGATAAACAAACAAAAGCTAAGGAAAACCATGGTTCTTATTGGAAAAATAAATCAAATCACAAATTTCTTGTCTTCAAACAATTTCTGTTAGAAAAACAAATCAATTTGGCACATCAGAAAATTAACTTCCAGGTTTAAACTTCTGAAAAAAAAAAAAAAAAACCTGTGTCAACTGCTAACCTCACGTTCCGTATATTATCACATTTTCCCCTGACAAATGGAACTTGATATCAAGGGGTTTCACTGTACCCAGAAATTAGTAACTGAAAGATTTTCAACCTTTCTAATCTATGCTTAATTAAAGAAAAGAAAAAAGAAAAAGAAAGAAAAAATCTCTTCCCTTTCACCCTACAATTTTTGTTTTTATTTAATATACATCACAGAACAGTATGATTGTTAAAAAGTAGTAATGATCTATAATAAGTAGTCACCAAGGTGACTAACCTCTGTTTAAGTTGCAAAACACAGAATGCAGCTTACCTCTATGTCTGGAATTTTTATTTCCTCTTCTTGAATAGTGATTTCTTCCCTACTGGAAACTGTATGTGGACTTCCTACTTCTATGGGGGAGAAAAAAAGATGTGAATTTGGTACAGAATCACTTTCACAAATGGTGAAAAGAAAAGAAAAAAGATGAAAAAAGTTATGCAGGTTGTCAAGCAAATCTTCTTCAAAATATAGGAGGAATATAGGAATAGTTTTTCAACAAACATAGGAGGGTTTTTTGCTAGTTTTCAAGCAAAATATATACAAGTTCTCTAAGCGAAAATTGTTTCATTCAAAGGCATTTATATTAACCTTACCTTCACTTACTGCTTCTATATTAATCAATAATTAAAAACTACCTTAAAGTAACCATTCACTTCAACAGCATCACAATCCAGGCAGAGAGCTTCTGCATAGCTTATCATCATTATCATCATCATCATTTGAATGAGCACCTAAAAGGCCAATATCCTGTTGTACTGCCTTGTAAGGTGCCCATACAGGTGATAAAGAGATGCACTGAATCATTTTCTGGTGGCTGGTGATGCTGTTAAAGACTTAAGAATTCTCTAAAATAAAGAAGCTATAAGCAGTATCAAAGAACTATTTACGATCTCTACATTCATCGGCGACAAATTTCCTGAAAAATATAGGAAAATATAGGAATCGGTTGACAGACTGGTAATGTGATAGTAAAATTACTATTGTTAAATTGTTGTGATTGTCCAGTAACTATTGCCATAGTACTATTACAATATCTCTTTTTTTCCTTTAAAAGATGTTATTCTAATCTAAAAATAAAGAAAGATCACGAACCAATTAAATGTGTCAGAATTCTCAACAAATGTTATAGCTGAAAAAACTACTAATATTTTTATACAATCAAGTATTTGATATTAGTTACACTTTGTTATATTCTTATTTTATTTATTTTGTATATAAACATATTATTCTGTGATATCTGTGGTGAAACTCATGCTACAACTGTATAATGCAATAATTTCAATATTATTTTCATGTAAGTCTTTTTTACAATAAAGTCAGTATTAATTTCCTCTTTATCTTAACTTTTTGAAGGTTTTAAAAGGTGAATTATTTTGTTTTGACAGTAATTTTGACACACTTCATACATTGTTTTTTGGCAGAGTCGTATCAAAAAAGACATATATATATATGTAGGCCTAGTAAAGGTAGGATAACATAGCTAATTACCAAATGATGATGTCTATGTTATATAATAAACAAGAGTTTTCTGTGTGATTGGTTTTGAGTGATTTTGTCATTAATTTATGTTTCCATAGCCTTGCTTGTGCCTTTTTATTGGGAATGATTTTTAAGATATTAGTACATATTTGTGACATGTTGTTTATTCAACTGGGTCATTTCAAGGATGAATCTAAAACATGGATGAGGAGTTCAAAAGTCACCACCTCTTTTAAACATATATTTTGTAGGTTCAACAAGATCAAAGTGGAAACAATAACGACACAACATTTATTTAAGATATAAAATCTCATTAAGTTACATTCTAGAGTGAGTATTTCCACATAGGTGATTCAAAATTGTGCTCTTCTTGTATTCAGTGCTATCCCTGATTGATGTCCCAAAGAAGCTTTCATAGATCAATGCAGGATATGCCTGGTCCTAGTCAAAAATCTTGCTTTCAAGTAGCATGTATGTTTAGTAAAAGAAAACCTAGCATTAATAATTGATAGTTAAACATATTATGCTATCAATCTATTGCTATCAAGAATACGTCTGGCCTATCGTTACACCACTAACTTTCAGCAATAGTTATTGTTTTGAAAATATACTATCAATCTATTGTTATCGAAAGCAAAGCTATTGCTATACATTGATAAGCCAACCTATCATTACACCATTAACTTTCACATGATTGAAAAATGTTTTAGTTTTTCCAACATACTGTTCATAATGAATAAACATCTCAACTATGTTGTATGGTGAATGTGTCAAGGTCTGTCTTTAATGATAACTAAGTAAAGAACCAAGCTTAAGTGATATCTCTCCTTTGATATGTCAAAGACTATTACCAGGTTGTATCATGTGACTATCGTCTTTAGAGACTGATGAAGATCCTCGTTTCTTTGGGACAGGACTGAGGTACGGAGATCCAGGAATGATACTAGAATTTACTTTCCACATTTCCTGATAAAATATGAGATAGGAGGCTCAAATGAGAATTTTTGTAAATAACAATTTCTTATCATCAGATTGCATGAAAGTCATAAGTCATCATGAAGTTATTCTAGTATTCTTAATTCATGTTAAAGATTGAAGTAGATTCACTATACCATGGTTAAAAAGGGTGCATTGAATGCATTCTTTTAATAATATGCACTTTGTTGCTGTTGTTTTAATTTCTTGAACATGATAAAATTTCAGTTTACCAGCTCTGGGTAAGTAATTTTAGTCTCAGATGACTTCATCCTCATCGAACCAAATGCTGGATCAAAGCCAGGCCGGCCTGGAGAGTCAAAGTTTGCAAGATCAGGAATGGTCACCATCTCACACCTGTTAAACATCCACAGATAAAGGAAATTGAATGGCCTCTTGGAAATGCATGATTTTCCTCACTTCAACGGCCAAGTTAGTAACTAAACGCTTATAATTTTATGTAGTTATATAAATATCTCAATATAAAACTGATATCACAATGTTCTGATATTTCTTTACATACAGCATTGTCTCTCATTGTATTCCTTATAGATTTTTCTGTTGATCTGACTTCAAACGAGTAAATATATATATAAAAAAAGACATACATGTCATTTAAAAAATAATAATCTTCAGATCCATATTGTCATTGCAGCCTTTGAAGATCTAACTGTGCAATTATACACCTGAAAACCTGCCTTCATCTAAATTTCAGCATCCTAGTACACATATCTAAGCATAGTTTAGGGTATTTCAATTCATGTATTGGCATCTGAACTTTATTGAAGAAATTCCAATGTCAATTACCCTGTTAATTGAATAGGCAACCTAAACAACTAGTTTTCAAATAAAAAACAAATAAATCTTTTTCAAAGTTTAATTTTCATGGACAAACCTCAAGATTCCTTTGAGATCTATTTCACCTTCAACGTCAGTGACAAAGGCCATCCTAACACGATTGAAGAAAGTGGAGACATCACCTAAGCAGAGCAAAATTTAGGCATAAAAATGTCATTACCGCAGTCATTGATACTGTTCCTTCTGAATAAAAAATCATGGTAAATTTTTCCTTTGGAAGTTAGTGAAATTTATTTTGACTTTCATGATTACTAAGTCGTAATTAATAAAGGCAAAATCAAGAAAACAATCACATAAAATACCAGTAAGAATTAAACATGTCATTCAACCTACTGAAAAGGAATTCGCTTTGTCTCTTCAGTACCCGAGTGACACCATACATAAGTTGTGATGATAAATACAATGAAAAGCGTGTTTTCTTTTTTCCTGGAGTCGTTGCATGTAACCGTACCATTATGTGGTCAATAATATCATCACTAAAATTAGAAAGCAGACAATGTAGTATTACAAAGAAGGTATCAATCTTATTTAAAATTTAACTGTAGTTTAAGAAGTTCAAGAGGAATTAAAAAAAATTTTGAACTGCCAAGGAACTTTTTCTTCTTACCATTAAACTATGGATTTCTATATTAAGTGTTCTTCAGTGATCCCACAAGATTATATGCTTACCAGGCAGTGATATAAGCTAGTATTACATTAAATTATCACCTAATATTATAAACACCTGAATATTATGAATATATCATATGACAAAAAATGCACAAGCTTTTAGAACCATTTATCAATAAAAAAAATAATCCAATAATTGATTTGATAGTAATTTTCAATATTTAGGCAAAAAATATCAATATATTTCTGTTTGGAAGATTTTATATAGTGATAAAGACAGAAAAATATTAACTAAAAATGGGCATATAACCAGAAACTGCATAAACCAAAATAGTAACATCCATTTCAAATTCAATAAGTTAGGAAAACAAACCAGGTCGTTTGAAGGTTAACTTCACTGAGCTCTCTTCTTTTTAAATGCTCAATCCTAGTAGCAGCAAGCCTGTGGAATAAAAAAAAAATTCTCAATATTTAGTGCATAAAATTTTAGTCAAGTAGAATTAATGTTTTTATCTAACAATGTTGTCATTGTAACATCATTCAGTTTAGTCCACAGGAATCAATGACAACAGTGCTGGGTCTAGTCTCTTAAATATAGCGCACCCAATTTAGTCACTCACAACATATTAAGTTTCCTTATTGATTTCATCCGATCCTTCATTCTCTGTTCTTTTAGAACCTCATATTCCATTAAGTTCCTCTTGATGTTACCTTAACATCGAGATTTTTGTTTATAGTATCTCCATATCTAAGCTACGTATTTACCAATGGTCATGTAAGTCCTGCTTTTAGACTGCTTTCAAAAATCAGATTCACACATGCCAGGTTTTAGAGAATGTCACAAGTTAGGAATTTCTCTGTTTTTATCAAGTCTTTTTCTCCTTCAGGACTTGAGGATAAGTGATGATCCCACTCCCAATGGCAAAATCTACAGATTTTTGAATCTAAGAATCAAATTCCCAAATTATTGTACTTCAGCAAATTCTTAAAGAATCCAGATAGTGCCAACCCATTTACAATTTGACAGTCGGCTCTGGGTTTAGATGATAGTATATATATATGAATTGCTTCAAGAAAGTATAAGCTACACACGAATAATTTCTCCAGATATGTAGAACATGTGAATATAACCAGTTCATTATTATCATTTGTTCTTGTCCGTCAGTTGAATAAATGATTAACAGTTACAGGTGGTCACATTTAAAGCAATACCTACCAAACAATCCCAAATTTTCCATGTTTCTGCAATATTCCTTGGTGATAAAACATGACTGACCGTTAAATTCACTTTCCAGTTCTAGATTTTAGTTATGCTGCAACATAAATAAATAAATTTCCTTAAACGGTTAATCGTATGATATCAACAAAAAACATATGCTACAGTGAAACGTGTAAAAAAAAAAAAAAATCCGTCAAATCAGTGTCCGGATGCCTCTGTATAATTTTGGTAAATTTTCACATTCCTGAAACGTATGTAGATATGTCAATAACAGTTCGTAACATTGATCTGTGCTGAAAGGTTTAAATATTACGATGTAAGCAAGTATGGATATAGGCGCCTCAACTGCCTGCAAGTATTAATACAATGTGTATCTTCGTTTGAATTGAAATGTCAGCCGTAATTTTATAAGGTCTTCCGACCCTCTTTACCGCCAATCAATTCAAATTTTCCCGCCTCTAAATCTTGTGTACTAAAGTAGAGTTAGTAGCGAGTATCATTTTGCGGAAAAAAATAAAAACCATATCAGCAAAGTATATTTCAAATTGAAAAAAGCCAATCCGACTAAGAGAATTTAACATCAATAAGCATTTTGTTTTAATTGCGAGTCGATGTTTCGATAACAATTTGTAATGCCTCCGAACTCTTCTATCACTCACTAGCACACTACTTCCGGTAAAAATGTCAAGGACGCCTACCGAAACGGAAACAACAGACGAACAACTGTCAAAACTGCAGGTAAAGATTCACGTATGTCTTTTGTTAAAATAATTGTTATTTAGAGTGCAATATTTTTTTTCAGTCACACAGATTCAATGTAATTTGGGATAGATGGGTTTGAAATTCTAAAAGACAGCGGACAGTTGATATAACTACATAAATCGGGCATTTTATGTGCCAGTATTCGATTCTGGGCGCATCAGTTTCGGACCTTTTAAGCGTCATATCTCGATAACTACGTTAAGTCGATGAATTGCAACAAAGCATTATTCATACAACACGGCTTATTCAATACACTATTCAGCGTAGGACCGACCAGTATCCCACTCCCGAATACAAACTCAAAATCTCTCTCCTGAAATGAAAGGTGGGTACTTCGGAAATGCAATACCTGGCGACTGCATATCTGTTTCTGGTGATGTTGCAGAGACACCTGAGTTAGCTTGTCCAAAGATTAGAGATATTACGTAAAACCGTCATTACACTGGAAAGAACATTTTGATGTTGACATTTTCAAAATAATATCATTATAGTTATTTGTGTTCGTGGTGCACATTATTTCTACAGATAAGCCATGTTTCTTAGTTAAAATTTTTATGATACCATTTTTTTCTGAGTTCTTATTACGTTAATGGGTCAGTGACAATCTGAATAAATACATTATTACATACTGCATAGTCGAAGTGTTGTTTGTATGACATGTTTTGATTGGCTAACGGCAATGATCTGTTCGGTATCATTACCAGGTCACCTGAGTTCACTTGCATATGAGCTCTAACTGGCTGTGGTCAGAGATTGATAGCTGTAGGTATTTTTTTTTTATTAATATCTGATTTAATGGCTTGTTGTTCATGGTTGCTTTTTATTCACCTGAAAGGTGACAAAAGCTACTGGCAGCTGCAGGACTGAATTACTGGCTACTTCATAATAATTAGAAGGGTATATGTAAAATCTATTTAACAGGTTTTACATCCACTATTACTGCCTTTTGGCCTTTAAGCGGACCCTATATGAATGTATTTTGACTATATATAGGATTCATGCTATCTTAGTAGGATAGTAATTTTTATGTCACATAAAAGACATCTGTTTCTTGTGGCTTAATTGGGAACTTTCTAAACATCAAGCCTATCAGTGAAGATCAGTTACCATTTCATGTTATTGTCAAGAAAAGTTACTAAATCAGTTGCATGCCATCTCAAAATGAGCAATGTATAAAAAATAAAGTTAATTTTACTGGCTAATGGTGGATGTTTTCCTAGATTGTTGATGACTGGTTAACACTTTCCTAAATGGTTAGTGACTGATAGATACTCTCCTTGATTGTTGGTGACTGACGTATATTTTCTTAGATTGTTGGGGGCTGATTGTTACCTAACAAGATTATTGGTGACTGATGGACACTGCACTGGAATTTTGATAACTAAAGGATATTTTTCTAGATTGTTGGTGGCTATACTTGAATGTTTGTTACCATGGGATACTTCCCTAAATTTTTTGAAAGGAATAGAAATAGTTGCCCAGATTGTGTCGTGAAAGGTAATGAGATCAATATAATGTAACTTAAATACTAATTGGTCCTGATGAAGCCCAATTAGAAGGGCGAAACCGGTAGACCGACTACCTATAATAAATCTTTGAAGAACCCGCCTCCAGTCTGTTGGATTGATTCACACCTATTTAAATACTAATATATACATGTAGTTGAAAATCCAATATCAGAGTTATTCCCCTTTACATATTCTGAGTTGCTGTTAAGAATGTTCCTAGCCAGGATAAGTTCGGAGACTGCAATAGGTTATAAATGTACTCAACTTCAACTTCAGACTTCAACAATCAACCACTAGATTTGCTTGTGTTCATTTATGGTAGCAAATTTGCTGGTTTCAGTGTAATCTTTTTTATAGTGTAGAAATTGAGAGTACAGGTCACCTTACTTGCCTCAGCTAGTGGGAATTTCCTGTTATTCAAGCGGAAGAGTGTCTGGCTAGAGACCATGGGGCTGCTCAGTGGTGGCTTGGTGTTTTTCATTACTCCTTCCTATTATAGATTTAATGCTGTTGATCACTCTAAGGGTAGACATTATAGGAGATTGAGATGCTTCCTCAGAGATATAGAAATACTGTTGTCGTCTTCTGGGTTAAAGACTTTTTGAACAAGAGATTGGTGTAGAAGTTGAGATATAAGGCATCTTACTCTTAGTAATACATGTATAATGAAATGAAACATAAATGATATTAAGGAAATTGGATATTGATGCTTTGCCAGACCTGGTGTGCAGGATTTTTACATAATTTTGTATATTAGTTTGTTGATGAATGTTTTAAGTGGTATGTAATATGCATTGAAATTTATCTGTAAATATTTTATATCTTTGTTCTCCAGTCTGGTATGTAATTCTAAAGATTTATCATTCCAGCAGCCTTTACATATCTGTTATGTACAAAGAGGATACTCAGTAATAAAAAATACATTTTGCAAGTGTTGCTTGGTGTTTTGGTGTTTTTAATTGGTGCATAGTGCAAATGATGATACCAAAATATTAGCTACACAAGTTTGTTCAAATGAATGACCTTCACCCATTTTCAAGGTTTAAGTATCAAAACAACTTCAAAAGTCATCATATTTGTATATAACTCACCTGGTCTGAAGGACGGCAAGCTTATTCCATGGTGTTGTCTGCCCATCAACCTTTTTCTAAAAATCATTACTAGTCATCAACGACTCAGAGGATGTAGACCAAATTTAATCAGCAGCATCCTTGTGAGAGGGTGGAACAACTTTAGTGTAAATGGTGGATGTCAGCCCCATGGGGCCTAAGGAGAAGAGGTGTTTAAGAGAGTAAATCAGGGTTTTTTTCCACTCATTTAGGAATGGGCCCTTTTTTCCTCATTTTAGAAAAAAAAATGATCAGTTGGAAAGGAAATATTTAGGAGTTAACTGTATCTTTTGGAAGTCTGCCCATATTATGAAATCAAATCAGTTGGGAGTGGTTGTTCCAATTCATTCTGAAGCATTCTTCGGAGAGAGGGAATCATTTATGTATAAATGGTGGACCTCAGTCCCTCCTGGCAGGCAAATTGTTTGAAATCCTTCTTCTATAGGAATGGCAGGATTCTGTAGAGATTTGGTCTGAATTATCCTTGGATGAAGTGGAATCTGTGTTGTATCAGTAGTGGGTCTTTGTATCCTGGATTTGAGGGATGGGGCCCAATAGAGGAAATACAACTATTTCCTTACAGTCCTTCTGTAGGAATGCCAAGATTCCGTCCAAATTTTGTCTGTAGCAAGCTTGAGTGAAGAATTTCAATTTTATGTAATTGGTGAATCTCTCCTTCCTGAGGGCTGATCAGGGTATGGTCTAATTTGGTATAATAGACGTAATCTTTGAAATCCCTCATCTGTTGCAATAAAAGTATTTTGACCTAATTTTTTTTTCAGATATTGTTGGGTGAAAAGGACTTATTTTTTTGTTATTTAAGGGTTAGCAGTATATAGAGTTGATATGGGAAATAGAGATATAATTTTTTAAATAATTGTTTTTTTCTTCTGGGATGCAGGTATTCTGTCAAAATTTAGTTTTAAGGTTGAAATTTCTCATCTTAGGGGGAAAATGTAACAAGAATATTTTAAATTAAAGCTGAAATATCCAAATGAGCAAAACAGACTGTATGGGCCTCTTGTCTTGGGTGAAAGCCCCAAGCTTGTTCAAGTGAATGACCATTATTCACTTTCAAAGTCACAACGTTTAAATGTTTTAAAATCTTCATAATAACCACAATGACCTCTGTTAGGATATTTGACCACTAACATGATGGGAAGAAGGAATTTCAAGTATGTTGAATGAATGACATTCACCCACTTTCATAATCACATGGGTTCAGTGTATTAAAACTTTCGAATAACTTTTTTCCAAAATAGATTAAAAATCAAAAGTGTTGATATTTGGCCACAACCATGCTGGGTTAAAGAGCTACTAAGTTTGTTTAAATAAATGCATTGGCACACTTTCAAGGTCTCAGTGATCAAATGTGTTAGAATCTTCAAATGATTTCTCAACAACCAGAAGACAAAGGATCATGATACCTAGACAGTAGCATACTTTTGTGAAGGGCCTTCAAGATTGTTTGATTGAGTTTTTCTTGTAAAACCAATTTTTTGCTCACCTGGCCCAAAGAGCCAAGTGAGCTGATGCCAAAGCGCGGCGTCCGTCATCCGTTCGACCGTCTGTCCTGTGTCCGTCAACTTTTCATTTAAACAACTTCTTCTGAAATACAGAAAGGCGTAGAATTATCATATTTGGTTGGAAGGTTCCTTTGATGAAGCCCAACAAAGTTTACAAAAAGAAATGACCTTGACCCATATTCAAGGTCACAGAGGTCAAATGTGTTAGAACCTTTAAATGACTTCTTCCAAAATACCAGAAGGCCTAGAATCATTATGTTTGACTGGAAGGTTCCTTTTATGAAACCCAACAAAGTTTGCGAAAAAAAATAACCTTGACCAATATCCAAGGTCACAGAGGTCAAATGTGTTAAAACCTTTAAAAGACTTCTTCCAAAATGCCAGGAGGCCTAGAATCATTATGTTTGACTGGAAGGTTCCTTTGATGAAGCTCAACAAAGTTTGCGAATAGAAATGACCTTGTCGCATATTCTAGGTCACAGAGGTCAAATGTGTTAAAACCATTAAACGACTTCTTCGAAAATACTGGAATGCCTGGAATCATTATATTTGTCTGGAAGGTTCCTTTGATGAAGCCCAACAAAGTTTGCTAAAAGAAATGGTCAAATGCTAAAAGAAATGACCTTGACCAATCTTCAAGGTCACAGGGGTCAAATGTGTTAAAATGTTTAAACATTCTCTTCTGAAATATCAAAAAGCCTAGAATCATTATATTTGGCCAGTATGTTCCCTTTATGAAGTCCAAGAAAGTTTGCAAAAAGAAATGACCTTGACCCGTAGTCAAGGTCACAGGAGTCAAATGTGTTAAACCTTTAAATGACATTTTCTGATTATCCAAAACATCTAGGATAGTGATATTATTCTAAAATAGGTTCTCAATGATGCCCAGTAATATTTGAGAACAGAAATGACCTTGACCCATATTCAAGATCACAACAGTCAAATGTGTTAAACCTTTGAAGAACTTCTGATTAACCTAAAGGCCTAGGATCATAATATTTGGCCAAAAGCTTGACTCATAAAAATATCTAAGGTCACTGGGGTTAAATTTGGTAAAATCATTAACAATTTCTGATAGACCAAAGACTCATATTTGGCCAGTAAAAGTTTCACAAAGGCTTATATACAAATATGTAGAACCTTCCAATGACTTATTAAAGGATTATATTTGGCTAGAAAATTTCTTGACATAGTTTGGAATAAATTATAAAGACCTTTCACAGTGATATCACATTGTTCCAAAAAAGTAGGCCAAGCCCCCTGGAGGTCTGAGAGGCTTGAGCTAAGTAATGTGAAAAACTACATGTTAGCCAATTACTTATGTTCTATTCACGGCATTAAAATACAGAAAACATGATCGGAAACATAATTGCAAAAGCTTCTTTTTGATTAAAGATTCTTCATAATTATACATAAATAAATAAATAAATAAGAAATTCTAAGTTGATCCCATTTGCTATGTATTGTTTATAGGCCTACAGTAAACTGTTTTCAGTATATCTCCAGTAACCGGGGCTTAACTGACCATGGTGACATCATTAATGATATGCATGAAACGTTTTATTATTGGTTTTGAGTTGGGATTATGGTTTATAATTACATGTACCTTAATTTTTCCTGTCTTTATATCTAATTGTTGCTATATATTGTTGACTTGTGCAAGTCTCAAATATATTGTATCTGTGTTTGTAAACTATGATCTAAAGGGCAAGTAAACTTCTGCTGTCCTGGGTCGTCCATCCAGCTATAACTAAGAGTTTTTCTGCTATATTGTTTGACTATCTTCTTTCCTTGATTTAAAAGAAAGCTATCAATTACATTTAACTGGAAACATCATAAGAAAGTCTCAATTCAACATTGCACAGATTTAGGGGGCTGACTACCAAGGGACAGAACCCATATGAAGTAATTTGTCATATTGCGTTCAGCATCTACTGTGGAAAATGTGCACAGATATAGTACTGTTGGTCATAAAGATCAAGGTGAGCGATACAGGCCCTCTGGGCCTCTTGTTCATGATGTAATACTTACCATAACTTTAATATGCACATATCTTCCTCTAATTCCCATTCTTTTGTATATGATATAAACAATAAAGAGAACCCAATAAACCCCCTGTTAAGGGAGCCCCTCTACCTGCCTGTTGTACCTACTCACAACTGGAAATACATCCTTCTTTATCACTTTATCACTTCTTTATCATTTACTTACACCATAGATGAAAGAGCATGATAAAGAGGAAAGGGAAGGCAAGAACTTTGAAACAAAAAGAGGGAGGGGATCAATAAAGTCTTGATAAGTATAACATCATGAACATTGGTTTTACAAGAAAAACCTGAATTTAATTTCGATAGTAATTACCGTAACTTTAGTATGGGAATTTGTCTTGCCGTAGAGAAGACTCTACATCTTACATATCATATCTTAGTGCCAAATTCAATACAGGGTAGTAAGAAGGGCAGAAATAATACCCAAGGGGAAAATTCAAACAATGAAAAACCGTCTGTAGACAGACAACATGGGACTAATGAAGACGAGAAGTGAGACATGACAAGGCACAAACTTCACTGTTTGCACCTCGAAAACCATGACAATGAGAAAAACGGTCTAGAAGGTGAGGAACTTCAGAGAGGCTTTCCCAAGAGAGTCAGAAGGAGCTCTAATCAAGCATGTACACTGGATTCCATTGAGGGGCTAACTGCCTGACTCTATGTCTGACCAGACCAAAGCTCCTGAGCAGAGCAGACAAGGTGGAGTATCTGATGCTATGAGTGCACTATGTAGGACTGAATCCCAATGGATTTGGCATCAGAGTAAATGTGCTCTGAGCCGGGCTGCTCCTCCTCTGAAGCTGACAGAGGCTGGGATAGAAGGGCTACCCCCTGACTACCAACTGACACCAGCGAAGGAGGGGCCAGACACAAGATCCCAGAGGCAGACTTGCATTTGGTTTGCCCTTACCCTGATTGGAAAATTTATCCTTCTGGCCTGAGTAAAGATGCCTAGATATGTAGCCGCTGAACTTCTAAAGGGTAAGCCAAGTAAACAAACATCTCAGGGCCTTTCCTCTGAGCAAGAACTGCACTGGGCACACGCACAATGGGAGTCAGATTCATTATAAAAGTGACTGCACCCATCTTAATTGGCTACAACAACAAAGAACCTACTAACAATAGAAATGATACTTTGATTCAATTGCTGAAAGGGCTGAAAATAACAAGGGATTATATTATAAATCAAAACCAGCACATAAACAAACAGAAAACTGGCAAAAGACACAAAGGAAATGACAAAAAAGTGTCTGAACACAGGCGGAGGGAACGGGGCCAAAAATACACAGCCAATGCAACAACAAACAAATGGAATTAAAGCTGTAAACCTGTTATGAAAATGAACCAAAGTCACAGAACAAAATGGGGAATATCGCCCTGTATGTGTGGAATGTCGCAAAGACTAGTTGAAATGTCAACCCAGCTTAGCGCTATCAATGAAAAAGGATGTATTTCCAGTCATGAGTAGGTACGAAGGACAGGTAGAGGGGCTCCATTTGGGGGATTTATGGAACCCTTTTTTTATTTACATTATATACATATGAATGGGGTAGTGGAAAACAGGCAGATACCAAAGTTAAGGTATTTATTATAGAAATGAAGTGGATTTTACTGCAAAGGTAATAATCATCATGGGCTTTTTATTTTCGTTGATTTTGTGGGTATTCTTTACCCATGAATTCATGTATCCACAAACTGTTACAATTATAAGAAGATCTATTGAGCTTAAATTATCCTCAAAATCAAGTGTCTAGAAAAACGTTTTTTTTTTTTTTAAAAAAAAACCTCGGAAATGGAGCCTCAGAAAAATATATGGTTTTACAGTATTTTAGGTGAGAGGGGTCAAATGTTAAAATTTTTCGACAACTTTTTCTTTTGTTATTCCTATACAGGTACTAGAAAATCTTTTGTACTCAATGTTACATCACATGCTTTATACATGTAATCCCAATGATTTGAAACTTTTTCTCATCATCATCATCATCATCAGATGAAGAAGAAGAGCCGTGAAATAATATAAAAAATTAAGTGTACCATATAGAATCTGTATAGGCCATTTATCACTGACCTATGCTGCTGTGGAAGTTTTGTCACAAATTTCATGTTTTGACCTTTTTTTTAAAACTTTTCTTGTCACAGCTTACTCAGGTACAAGTGAACCTTTCTCAGATGTAAGTTTGGCCTGTTGATAACTGGCTTCAATGTCTATATTTTCTGAAAATGATAGAAGAAAATTTCTGGTGTTCTGTTGATATAAATAGTTATTGTTGTTATAGATATGTAGTGATGTGAAAAATGAATTAAAAAAAGAAAATTCACATGTAGCAACTTAAACAGACTTGATTGAATTGCATCCCAAGATCTTTCCTTGTATAGAAAACTAACTTTGTTAAATAAAATGTAAGAAGTGAGACCTGAAGTTATAACCAATGAAAGGTGACACATACTGTAAGTTTGTACTATTTGAGGTATGTTGAATAACCTTTTCAGAGTTGTATAGACAAGTATAAGAAATGTTATTTTAAAGGTCACTAGTTTCTGTCATGTCTGCATGTATTCCCTGTATTGTATGGGTTAATATCTTTTGACAAAATGTAGATGGTTTATATTGAGCACACTTGCTGCCTTGTAAAACAGGATTTAGTTATGGTTTGGATTTCTATACTGTCAGATTTTCTATTTCATGGTTAATGATTTCAAGTTTTAAATGTTTAATTTATTTTATAAAAATCAGCTAGAAATTGTGAAACTATCATAGAAAACGAGTTGTCCAGATTGTTATTCAGTTTGCACAGTAGGCTGATTTCTCTGTTTCCCATTCATCTGATTAAATTGTTGTAGATTTGTATGCAGCACAGGAAGCTCATTTATATAAATCTAGAATTTTTTCTGTTATGTCTTGATATCATCTTCTCAATTTTTTATTTAATCTAGTAACAATACCGAGACTTCAGGAGTTAGCAGTATCTACCTGCTGGTGTAAACAAATCCATCTCCTGTTACATTTAAAGGTAAGTAAACTAAGTTTTGAAACCATAACTACAGCTTTATTGTAACAGTATTTTGGGTATAATATTGTTATAGAATGATACCTGTATAATACGGTGTACTGTTTGTTACACTTTTACAGAGGTTAGAAATTGATGTTGACTGGATCAACCTCTACTTTCTTCATTTATCCAGGCATTGATTATTGAAGAGATTGAATGACTGCTTCAACAAATATACACAAAGACAGAGTTAAATTCTACATGCTGGAAAATGAGCCACATTCTTGTCCGACCTTTGGGTGACATTGTTGGCAGTAGTAATATCTTTAATGGTTGGATCTTAGCAGTTGGATAAAGTTGGTGATGTTTCATTTTTGCTTTTTTCACTGGTTGGTTTTGCCGGCAATTAGTACAGTATGGAAAATATGTATGATATGTACATGTTTCAGCTAGCTAGACTAGCTAGGCTAGCCATCATCAGAAAAATGGTATCGGCATTTACATAGCTTAGATTTAAATTATGGCTCTATTGTGATGTACATGTAATAACCATTGTCTGGTGCTAAAGGCAATACATTAGCAATATTATTAGTTTAGTTACATTGACACAGATTTTATGTAAGTTCTGCATGCTTGTCTGATATTTTGGTGAAAATGTAGATGGTGGTAGTAGTATCTGAAGTTGTTGGATTTCTTGAGTTAGATTCAGTTGGTGATAGGTTCATTATGGCCTTTTTGGGGATTAGTACCTTCTGGCAGTTGGTTTGGTACAGAGAATACATTGAGTAAGGACAGACTGTGATCGGCCATAAAGTATGGCGCTGTACAATTTTGGACTGTTCCAGTAAAGGATGTAGGGGTTCTCCCAAGGATACAACAGTAAATGAAAAACTCCTAATGGAGTGGGAGTGAACCAACTTCCTAGTTGTCTTCGATCGCCGATCAGGTTATGAAGGAATCAAAGATGGATATTCAACAGTATTCAATAGAGCACCATCAAGGAAGATAAATACAAATGACACACAGAAGATGGAGCATTAACATCTGGATTCTGTTTTTTTTTTTTTTTTTTGTTCAGTTTACATGTTTTGGCTAGCTAGACTACCGTCGTCAGAACAACGGTAGAAATATTTGCATAGCTAAGGTTCAAATTACGCCTCAGCCACAACATGATATCCAACCATTATAGATTCAACTTCTACCAACACTATCACCCAAATGTCGGACGAGAATTGGACTCATTTTGGAGCATGCAGAATTTATATGTAAACTCTGTCGATGCAACATAACAATAATGTCGTCATTGTTTTGTCAATACCACGTGATATAGACAATTGTGATTATGTCTCGGCTGTGCCGAAATTTTAACCAAAGACAACCAGGATGTTGGTCTCTCCCATTCCGTTTTTTTATTAGACATACACAAAATAATTATTGGAATGACTCTGTTCCTGTAATAGAGCACAATACTTTTAATGATTGTATGTGTTGATGGAAAACCAGGTGTAATGGTGTTGTTACTGTCTTGTTTCAGTTTGTGTAAGCTTATCTGTCAAGCGGAGATAATGGTCCTGTGTTTGTACACTATTAACCATGACCAATGGTTTGTAAGACAGACAGTATGTCTTTTAACAAAAAGCAGAAAATGATGGTCCTATGCTTATGCATGACCTGATACTTAATTGTCTGTCTTGTGGAAACTGTAAATAATATTTTTCTCCAACATTTTTTCTTGTTAATGGCATTGTGAGAACAAATGATTAAACAGTTTCTTCTGAATCACATCAGGTTAATTCAGATGTATCTGTCTGAGCCTGCTAGAAATGCAGGTTAGCATTTGATGTGGTTCTATTTGATTGGTGTCAGTTTTTTTTTAAACTGTACTGGACCTCAAAAGCCAAGGGAACATGAATAATGATATTAAGCTAGAATCAATCTGGGAAAATATATCTCATGAGTGCAGCATATCTATACAAAGTCAGGGACATATATCTGGTGACTACTGGATATCAATATAAAGTCAGGGACATATATCTGGTGACTACTGGATATCAAAATGAGGGACATATATCTGGTGACTACTGCATATCTATACAAAGTCAGGGACATATATCTGGTGACTACTGGATATCAAAATGAGGGACATATATCTGGTGACTACTGGATATCTATACAAAGTCAGGGACATATATCTGGTGACTACTGGATATCAAAATGAGGGACATATATCTGGTGACTACTGGATATCTATACAAAGTCAGGGACATATATCTGGTGACTACTGGATATCAATATAAAGTCAGGGACATATATCTGGTGACTACTGGATATCAAAATGAGGGACATATATCTGGTGACTACTGCATATCTATACAAAGTCAGGGACATATATCTGGTGACTACTGGATATCAATATAAAGTCAGGGACATATATCTGGTGACTACTGGATATCAAAATGAGGGACATATATCTGGTGACTACTGGATATCAATATAAAGTCAGGGACATATATCTGTGACTACTGCATGTCTATATAAAGACAGGGACATATATCTGTGACTACTACATGTCTATATAAAGACAGGGACATATATCTGTGACTACTTGATATAAAAGTGAGGGATATATCTCTAGTGACCGCTGGATAAAGTCAGTTGCATAGGCTGGATATGAACAACATTTTGGCTTCGCTTTTTAAATTGTTACGTGTTGTGTTGGCTATTGTATTCAGATATATGTACATAGACAAATAATACTGTATTGATTTTTAGAAAAGTTTGTAGCCTCATTAATTCTTTATGTCATGTTTTGACGTGTGAAATATACTAGTTGTGTTTCTGATTTCATTTTACATTTTCCAAGACAAGTTTTTAGATCCTGAAAAGATTTGTAATTATTTTCTAAAGAATTCATGAAAATCGAAATCCCAGAACACTTGGAAATGTTTAAAAATAATCAGCTTATCTGAAGCAGTAAATATCGAAGTTAATATTTTTTGTTTTAGGTACTAGATAGTGACGTGTGAACATGATACATATATCTCCAGGTGACAAGGTAGAAGAAAACAATGTTGTTATTCCACAATATGTGTCAATATTAAATGTGAAGACAATTGAAAGGAAATGCTGTTCACATAGTGTTTTTACATCCTACAACTTTTTTCCATCATTTATCTGAATTTATCATTTATAGATAATCTAATAAATCCATCTTATGGAGTCTGCCTTTTTAGTACTTTGTTTTATCATTATTATACTTCCTGGTATTTTGGGTATATTAATATGTAAGCAACTGGTTGCTTTTTTTTATTTTCGATTTGTATAGAGTTAATCATAAAATTTAAGCTTGATACAAAACAAGCATTGATAGAAAACAAATAAGAAAACTTAGTCTGAAAGACCAGAAATCCTCAGTACTGAAATCAAATTCATAATAACATATCCTGAATAATAGATGAACAGACCTTCTTTTGTGTTGTTTTCCTGCCAATCAATAATGTCACTCATAGCTGCTTTACCTCTAAGGTACGTAGGCCAATGGAAAGATTACAGCAACTGGTACACTAAGATGAAACATACTCGATACACAATTCATATTCTAAGGAAATTAATTAATATAGAACTGGTTTTTTTTTAACATTTCAAAATTATTTTAATGCTTTTATTTTTGAGAAAATAAAAATGAAAATCTATGAAGACTGGAAAGATGTGTGGTAGGCCTGTTATTTTGAGTAATCATTTGTGTATGTATATAATATTCCAGTCATGCTTCAGGTTGTGACTAGGCTATGAGTCATCAAACTTTTAGTGAAATTAAATGGGAAAAAAAGATGATCTGTACTTAATAACCGAAGTGTTCTTGTATTATAATGCTGGTAAAATGATGCTTTAATTTGTAGCTCACCTTGCCTGAAGGGAAAAGTAGGCTTTTATTGTAGCACGGAATCTGTCACATGTCATTCAGCTGTCTTTAATCCTCATCTAGCTTCCATTTAAATTCGTCCTTATCAAGAAAGGCTTGGTGGAAAATTTAGAATGGAACTGTTTTTTATGAAAATAGGACTCATGTGTATTGAAGGGTAGGCCCCTTTGTTTGGAGTTGAATTTAAAGGTTTAAATTTTCTAGCTCATCTGGTTGGTAAATCCCTCTTCCTGAATTTGGTACCAATTTGGTCTAAAGCATTCTGAGGTGGTGAGGTCAAGAGGAATCTATTAAGTACCAATATTGGGTCTCGACTACCACCCAACCCCCTAGGACAGGATGGTTGTGGGGAATTATAGCAAATCCGTTAAAACCTTTCTGCTTCTGCAGGAATGCCTGGATTCTGTCCCAATTTGCTCTAAAGCATCCGTAGGTGGAGGGGAAGCAATTTTGTTTTAATGGTTGGTGTTGACCCCTTGGAGCAAAATGGGCAGGGCCCAGTAGGAGAAATGAGGGGAAATTCCTTTAAATTCTTCTTCAGTAGGAATAGCTGGATTTTGTATCAATTTTGTCTTAACTATGCTTATGTAAACAGGAATGGGTTTGGTAGAATTTATTGGGTCTTGTCCCTGGGGGCGAGAGGGTGTCATGTTACTTTCAAATGTGTACAGAGGCCACATTCATATCTGTTTAACACAAACTTTCTGGGAATGTTGCTTAGAAACACCTGTGTGAGTTGCTTTTTATACTGTATTAATAAGGTATCAGTAGTAATGAGAAATACTGTATTAATAACACATACAATATAAATGTGATATACAGTAGTAATGAGTTATACTGTATCATTGATATATACTATATTAATAAAATATATTGTGTTCATAAGATATTTACTGAGATATACTGTATTGATAAGTATACTTTATAAAGATATACATAATTTATAAGATATATTATATTGATAATTGATGAACTTTATTGTATTGATAATTGATAAGCTATATTATATTGATATTATATCTTGTATTGATAAGATAAACTGTTTTACTGAGGTATACTGTGTTGATAAGAGCTCATCAGATGTAGAGATATTAAAGCAGGCACATGGAAAGACTTGGGGTTTATACTGGAAAATTAATTTCTGCCAGGAACACAGTTCAAGCAACAAGTTCTGCAGAGCAAACTCTAATAGTGAATAGCTGTACAACCTCATCTGACATTTTTCATTCACTTGACACAAAGTCTCAAGGTGACCTATCGCAGTCACCTTCATCTGGTGTCGTGAGTCCGTAAACAATTTAACATTTTCGACTTCTTCTTGAGAACTCCTGATCTGAATTCATTGACATTTTACAGAAACCTTCCCTGGCTTAAGATGAACCAAAACTGAATTATACAGTCCCCACCCCACAGGGGCCAGTGGGACGAGGCCAAAAGGTGTGAAATTGACTTGGATTTGGTAAAAAAACCAGACACTCTTCATGAATGGAAGCATCTTAAGGTGTTTTACCAGTTTTACCAAAATTGTGAATTTCATGGCGCAAGGGTCTCACATTTCCCCGTGGGAAGGGGGATAAAGTTTACTATAGTTTATATAGAACTAGAACAGAATTATGAGGAAGGATTACAGCTTAATGGTATGCCCATATTGATTCTGGCTGACCTTCAGGGGCTGATATGTGGGGCCAAAGGGGTAAAATTTACTGAAATTTAAAAAATCTTCTTCTCATCACCTATATATGGTAGAATCAAACGTTCTGAATGAATGAAAGCATCTTAAGGTGCTTTAATTCCCGAAATGAGTCTCACATTTCTTCCTGGGGAGGAACATTTTTTTTGATTTTACTGTAATTTTCATAGAAAAATTGCATTTTTGAGCATAACATTGGTTACTTCCCATTGGAAATAAATTTATAAGAATTGTTAGTATAGGATGACAGTTTTGATGGTATGCATGTATTGACAATTGTGTACTATATCCAGTGTGATAATTTCTGTTTCATGACACTGGATAAATATCCTTTAAATTTTATTTTCAATATTGCTTATCTCAGGTGACCATCAAGGTTTTTAGGCATCTTGTTTCCTGTAGTCATTTAAATTATAGTATGAACATAAAAAGTGATTCACATTTGATTAAAATGTATCTATGTAATAACATATGTGACATCAGAGGAAACAAATACACATGACACAATTACTTTGTGCTTTTTGAGTTCATAGGAAGTTAATTGTAAAGATTGGAACTGGTAGATCTAGCTATGAATGGGTGAAATATTAAGGACTTTCAGGAATTTGGCAGTGTATACCTATAGTAAGACCTTCCTCCTTCAGTAACACAAACCAATACATGTCAGAGGAATATAGACTTTTAGGGCAAGTTAGAAGAAGACATCATTTTGAACTATTTCATCTGTCCAGCTGAGGGAAAGAAAATCAATAAAGAAAACAGATAGTTTCCACTCTGTTGGAGACTGGTGTCAGGACTTGTGCATTAAAGAGTCTCCAGACTATAGGATGCTGGTGTCATGATGTTGATAATACAAATAGTTTCTACTCTGTCAGAGGCTGATCGATGTCAGGACTTCTGTAACAAAGAGTCTCCAAACTATAGGATACTGGTGGGAGGCTGGTGTCCTGATTAAAATTGGATTCTACTCAGACCATTCCATCAGACTGGTGTCATGATTTAAATTTTGTATAGTTTCCACTGAGTGGGAGGATCCAATTATTTGGAGGAAAATGTCATGGTTTTATTAAAAAAAATGAATTTGTTTCTATTAAATAAGCCATGATGAATAAACACACCTAACCAGAACCTGCATTATGCCTATTTACAGTTGCTTGCAACAAACAAAGAAAGATAACCTTCCCAAGAACAGAGTCTATACAACATCACTACACATAAAAGTATAAAGAAAGTTTCATCTGTTCAAAGAACAACACCATTCCTGATTTTGTTGCTGATGTAGTTACTATGTTGTTTGTGTTATTTCTGATAACAGTTGTTAATGTAGTTACTTTGTTGTTAATGTATTGTTCCATCAGTTGTTAATGTGTTGTTCCATCAGTTGTTAATGTGTTGTTCCATCAGCTGTTAAAGTGTTGTTCCATCAGTTGTTAATGTGTTGTTCTATCAGTTGTTAATGTGTTGTTCCATCAGTTGTTAAAGTGTTGTTCTATCAGTTGTTAATGTGTTGTTCTATCAGTTGTTAATGTGTTGTTCCATCAGTTGTTAAAGT
This sequence comes from Ylistrum balloti, assembly GCF_031769215.1. NCBI lineage: Eukaryota > Metazoa > Mollusca > Bivalvia > Pectinida > Pectinidae > Ylistrum > Ylistrum balloti. Next base: position 545,188 of record NW_026782909.1, on the reverse strand, counting down.
GTTGTTCTATCAGTTGTTAATGTGTTGTTCTATCAGTTGTTAATGTGTTGTTCTATCAGTTGTTAATGTGTTGTTAATGTGTTGTTCTATCAGTTGTTAATGTGTTGTTCTATCAGTTGTTAATGTGTTGTTCCATCAGTTGTTAATGTGTTGTTCTATCAGTTGTTAATGTGTTGTTCTATCAGTTGTTAATGTGTTGTTCTATCAGTTGTTAATGTGTTGTTCTATCAGTTGTTAATGTGTTGTTAATGTGTTGTTCTATCAGTTTTTAATGTTTTGTTGTATCAGTTGTTAATGTGTTGTTCTATCAGTTATTCATGTTGATTTGTTGTTGATATGGTGCTGCTGTTTGTTGTTTTGTCTTTGATGTTGCTGGGTTTTTTTATTTAAGTTACCTTGTTGTAAGGTTACTTTGTTGTTTGTATCATATTTTGTTGTTTGTATCGTACTTTGTTGTGTGGTTACTTTGTTGTATGTATCATACTTTGTTGTATGTATCATACTTTGTTGTGTGGTTACTTTGTTGTATGTATCATACTTTGTTGTATGTATCATACTTTGTTGTATGTATCATACTTTGTTGTGTGGTTACTTTGTTGTATGTATCATACTTTGTTGTTTATTTCATACTTTGTTGTGTGGTTACTTTGTTGTATGTATCATACTTTGTTGTTTGTATCATACTTTGTTGTATGTATCATACTTTGTTGTGTGGTTACTTTGTTGTATGTATCATACTTTGTTGTATGTATCATACTTTGTTGTATGTATCATACTTTGTTGTGTGGTTACTTTGTTGTATGTATCATACTTTGTTGTATGTATCATACTTTGTTGTATGTATCATACTTTGTTGTGTGGTTACTTTGTTGTTTGTATCATACTTTGTTGTTTATATCATACTTTGTTGTGTGGTTACTTTGTTGTATGTATCATACTTTGTTGTGTGGTTACTTTGTTGTATGTATCATACTTTGTTGTGTGGTTACTTTGTTGTATGTATCATACTTTGTTGTTTGTATCTTACTTTGTTGTGTGGTTACTTTGTTGTTTATATCATACTTTGTTGTTTGTATCATACTTTGTTGTATGTATCATACTTTGTTGTATGTATCATACTTTGTTGTATGTATCATACTTTGTTGTGTGGTTACTTTGTTGTATGTATCATACTTTGTTGTGTGGTTACTTTGTTGTATGTATCATACTTTGTTGTATGTATCATACTTTGTTGTGTGGTTACTTTGTTGTATGTATCATACTTTGTTGTTTATATCATACTTTGTTGTGTGGTTACTTTGTTGTATGTATCATACTTTGTTGTTTGTATCTTACTTTGTTGTGTGGTTACTTTGTTGTATGTATCATACTTTGTTGTTTATATCATACTTTGTTGTGTGGTTACTTTGTTGTATGTATCATACTTTGTTGTGTGGTTACTTTGTTGTATGTATCATACTTTGTTGTGTGGTTACTTTGTTGTATGTATCATACTTTGTTGTTTATATCATACTTTGTTGTGTGGTTACTTTGTTGTATGTATCATACTTTGTTGTGTGGTTACTTTGTTGTATGTATCATACTTTGTTGTTTGTATCTTACTTTGTTGTGTGGTTACTTTGTTGTATGTATCATACTTTGTTGTTTATATCATACTTTGTTGTGTGGTTACTTTGTTGTATGTATCATACTTTGTTGTGTGGTTACTTTGTTGTATGTATCATACTTTGTTGTGTGGTTACTTTGTTGTATGTATCATACTTTGTTGTTTATATCATACTTTGTTGTGTGGTTACTTTGTTGTATGTATCATACTTTGTTGTTTGTATCTTACTTTGTTGTGTGGTTACTTTGTTGTATGTATCATACTTTGTTGTTTATATCATACTTTGTTGTGTGGTTACTTTGTTGTATGTATCATACTTTGTTGTGTGGTTACTTTGTTGTATGTATCATACTTTGTTGTTTGTATCTTACTTTGTTGTGTGGTTACTTTGTTGTATGTATCATACTTTGTTGTTTATATCATACTTTGTTGTGTGGTTACTTTGTTGTATGTATCATACTTTGTTGTGTGGTTACTTTGTTGTATGTATCATACTTTGTTGTGTGGTTACTTTGTTGTATGTATCATACTTTGTTGTTTATATCATACTTTGTTGTGTGGTTACTTTGTTGTATGTATCATACTTTGTTGTTTGTATCTTACTTTGTTGTGTGGTTACTTTGTTGTATGTATCATACTTTGTTGTTTATATCATACTTTGTTGTGTGGTTACTTTGTTGTATGTATCATACTTTGTTGTGTGGTTACTTTGTTGTATGTATCATACTTTGTTGTGTGGTTACTTTGTTGTATGTATCATACTTTGTTGTTTGTATCTTACTTTGTTGTGTGGTTACTTTGTTGTATGTATCATACTTTGTTGTTTATATCATACTTTGTTGTGTGGTTACTTTGTTGTATGTATCATACTTTGTTGTGTGGTTACTTTGTTGTATGTATCATACTTTGTTGTTTATATCATACTTTGTTGTGTGGTTACTTTGTTGTATGTATCATACTTTGTTGTTTATATCATACTTTGTTGTGTGGTTACTTTGTTGTATGTATCATACTTTGTTGTTTATATCATACTTTGTTGTGTGGTTACTTTGTTGTATGTATCATACTTTGTTGTGTGGTTACTTTGTTGTATGTATCATACTTTGTTGTTTGTATCTTACTTTGTTGTGTGGTTACTTTGTTGTATGTATCATACTTTGTTGTTTGTATCTTACTTTGTTGTGTGGTTACTTTGTTGTATGTATCATACTTTGTTGTGTGGTTACTTTGTTGTATGTATCATACTTTGTTGTTTGTATCTTACTTTGTTGTGTGGTTACTTTGTTGTATGTATCATACTTTGTTGTGTGGTTACTTTGTTGTATGTATCATACTTTGTTGTTTGTATCTTACTTTGTTGTGTGGTTACTTTGTTGTATGTATCATACTTTGTTGTATGTATCATACTTTGTTGTATGTATCATACTTTGTTGTATGTATCATACTTTGTTGTATGTATCATACTTTGTTGTGTGGTTACTTTGTTGTATGTATCATACTTTGTTGTATGTATCATACTTTGTTGTATGTATCATACTTTGTTGTTTGTATCTTACTTTGTTGTATGTATCATACTTTGTTGTATGTATCATACTTTGTTGTATGTATCATACTTTGTTGTATGTATCATACTTTGTTGTATGTATCATACTTTGTTGTGTGGTTACTTTGTTGTATGTATCATACTTTGTTGTTTGTATCTTACTTTGTTGTGTGGTTACTTTGTTGTATGTATCATACTTTGTTGTATGTATCATACTTTGTTGTTTATATCATACTTTGTTGTGTGGTTACTTTGTTGTATGTATCATACTTTGTTGTGTGGTTACTTTGTTGTATGTATCATACTTTGTTGTGTGGTTGTTACTTTGTTGTTTGTATCATACTTTGTTGTTTATATCATACTTTGTTGTGTGGTTACTTTGTTGTATGTATCATACTTTGTTGTGTGGTTACTTTGTTGTATGTATCATACTTTGTTGTGTGGTTACTTTGTTGTATGTATCATACTTTGTTGTATGTATCATACTTTGTTGTATGTATCATACTTTGTTGTTTATATCATACTTTGTTGTGTAGTTACTTTGTTGTATGTATCATACTTTGTTGTGTGGTTACTTTGTTGTATGTATCATACTTTGTTGTGTGGTTACTTTGTTGTATGTATCATACTTTGTTGTATGTATCATACTTTGTTGTTTATATCATACTTTGTTGTGTGGTTACTTTGTTGTATGTATCATACTTTGTTGTGTGGTTACTTTGTTGTATGTATCATACTTTGTTGTGTGGTTACTTTGTTGTATGTATCATACTTTGTTGTATGTATCATACTTTGTTGTATGTATCATACTTTGTTGTTTATATCATACTTTGTTGTGTGGTTACTTTGTTGTATGTATCATACTTTGTTGTGTGGTTACTTTGTTGTATGTATCATACTTTGTTGTATGTATCATACTTTGTTGTTTATATCATACTTTGTTGTGTGGTTACTTTGTTGTATGTATCATACTTTGTTGTGTGGTTACTTTGTTGTATGTATCATACTTTGTTGTGTTGTTACTTTGTTGTATGTATCATACTTTGTTGTGTGGTTACTTTGTTGTATGTATCATACTTTGTTGTATGTATCATACTTTGTTGTATGTATCATACTTTGTTGTTTATATCATACTTTGTTGTGTGGTTACTTTGTTGTATGTATCATACTTTGTTGTGTGGTTACTTTGTTGTATGTATCATACTTTGTTGTATGTATCATACTTTGTTGTATGTATCATACTTTGTTGTATGTATCATACTTTGTTGTGTGGTTACTTTGTTGTTTGTATCATACTTTGTTGTATGTATCATACTTTGTTGTATGTATCATACTTTGTTGTGTGGTTACTTTGTTGTTTATATCATACTTTGTTGTGTGGTTACTTTGTTGTTTGTATCATACTTTGTTGTTTATATCATACTTTGTTGTGTGGTTACTTTGTTGTATGTATCATACTTTGTTGTGTGGTTACTTTGTTGTATGTATCATACTTTGTTGTATGTATCATACTTTGTTGTGTGGTTACTTTGTTGTATGTATCATACTTTGTTGTATGTATCATACTTTGTTGTATGTATCATACTTTGTTGTATGTATCATACTTTGTTGTGTGGTTACTTTGTTGTTTGTATCATACTTTGTTGTATGTATCATACTTTGTTGTATGTATCATACTTTGTTGTGTGGTTACTTTGTTGTTTATATCATACTTTGTTGTGTGGTTACTTTGTTGTTTGTATCATACTTTGTTGTTTATATCATACTTTGTTGTGTGGTTACTTTGTTGTATGTATCATACTTTGTTGTGTGGTTACTTTGTTGTATGTATCATACTTTGTTGTATGTATCATACTTTGTTGTGTGGTTACTTTGTTGTTTATATCATACTTTGTTGTGTGGTTACTTTGTTGTTTGTATCATACTTTGTTGTATGTATCATACTTTGTTGTATGTATCATACTTTGTTGTGTGGTTACTTTGTTGTTTATATCATACTTTGTTGTGTGGTTACTTTGTTGTTTGTATCATACTTTGTTGTTTATATCATACTTTGTTGTGTGGTTACTTTGTTGTATGTATCATACTTTGTTGTGTGGTTACTTTGTTGTATGTATCATACTTTGATGTATGTATCATACTTTGTTGTATGTATCATACTTTGTTGTGTGGTTACTTTGTTGTATGTATCATACTTTGTTGTATGTATCATACTTTGTTGTATGTATCATACTTTGTTGTATGTATCATACTTTGTTGTGTGGTTACTTTGTTGTTTGTATCATACTTTGTTGTATGTATCATACTTTGTTGTATGTATCATACTTTGTTGTGTGGTTACTTTGTTGTTTATATCATACTTTGTTGTGTGGTTACTTTGTTGTTTGTATCATACTTTGTTGTTTATATCATACTTTGTTGTGTGGTTACTTTGTTGTATGTATCATACTTTGTTGTGTGGTTACTTTGTTGTATGTATCATACTTTGTTGTATGTATCATACTTTGTTGTATGTATCATACTTTGTTGTGTGGTTACTTTGTTGTATGTATCATACTTTGTTGTATGTATCATACTTTGTTGTATGTATCATACTTTGTTGTGTGGTTACTTTGTTGTTTGTATCATACTTTGTTGTTTATATCATACTTTGTTGTGTGGTTACTTTGTTGTATGTATCATACTTTGTTGTGTGGTTACTTTGTTGTATGTATCATACTAGATGTATTTACTAACATGCTGCTCTATTTGTCCAAGTGTTGTAGGATTCTCTTCAGTAGTCTCTAGTTCTTTAATTATTTAAAAGCTACAAATGCACTTGTGTTCTGATATTGCAGTGGTTATTAGAATTTATGGTATTCAATTATTTTCTTTCATGCATTCCAGGATTAACAATGTTTGTATTTAAACACAACAAGTAGTTAGATATCCGTACAGAAGACACGTCAAAGAAAATTGGAAAACCTCATTTTTTTTTTGAAAATTTCCCTTGTTGTAATCATGCAGACCATGGATTTGGAAAGTTAAAAAAATCTTCTCTAGTGTAATTGGTAGCTAATGGTACAGTGGAAATATCAGGGAAAGATATTGTGTTAACGTCATGTCATAAATAACAACTCAGATTTGGTTCGCTTGTAATTGGCAAGGAGTTAATTGCTGTAAATTGGTAGTGTGAAGTTGAAGGCTGTATATATTTAGTTTTAATCACGCTCTGTAATCACAACATTAGTCTTGTTGTCAGAAGTTACATTTAAAAGTCATGAAGTTATTGGTGAAAGTTTTTCATTTTCATCAGAAAATTGATTGGTTTCTATGGTGTCAATGTTCTTTAATCTGCTTTTAGAGAAGTTTTAGGGAGCAACAGTCAAATGATTGAATGAAGATATAAAACCATTCATAACAATGACATCCATCATCTCTGGAAAATCTATCAATTTCAGCTATATATGGAAGGCGTATTTTTTGTTTTTGCTGTAGGAGTATAGTAATACTGTGCCTAAATGATCTGTGGACATCATTAATATTTCTTAGTAGAAAATCATCCCACCATCAATCATTACTCTTTATCTTCTTATAGACATCTGAAATTGTTCTATCATATCTATGTTATTGATTGGTTAAATTTCAATGTGATATTGATGTTAATAGATGTACAACTTATTTTATGTAATGTCCTTCATGTTGCTGTTTTCTCTTGATTTAACACATCACTCATGATTCTTTTATGAACTGTATATTTAATCTTGATCTGTATTGGCAATGATAGTAAAATTTTGTGGTCTGAAACTTTAAGAAATATTAAAAAAAAAAAACTTCAGCAGCTGAATGTTGAAAATAAAATGCTCACGTTTTGTCTGTAAAGATTTCCTTTTATAGGACCTGTGGACCATAATATTGTCCATGGCCCAGAGATGATGAAGGCAGAGATGAGCAGTGAAGTCACCATTCATGTTTATGATACAGGCCTCATTGTCCTTTTCAATTTGGCAGTGGTATTCTGAGCCATCTGAATTCGACAGAAAAACCTTGTAATGACTTTCAACTCTGTAGCATTTGCTTTGTGTAGTTACAGCATGCATTATTAGTTGGCATATTGATTTTAAGGCAGGATTAGAATTTTTTATTCCAGTCACGAAAAAGATAAATACTCTGACACTGTGCTCCTCCCTCTTTTTCTGCCCTATAGTCCATTCCCTGGAAACCACAATACTATGTCAGCTTATCTCCAGACGCAGTTGGGACTTGTAGGCAAACTTAGTAATACCATAGTCATGTCTGCAGACAGTTGGGGTGATAGAATGTTTGTAATCAGTCACTTATACAGACACATGATACCAAATGGGATGTAGGTGATGGAATGTTTGTAATCAGTCACTTATACAGGCACATGATACCAAATGGGATGTAGGTGATGGAATGTTTGTAATCAGTCACTTATACAGACACATGATGTTGGTGTGATGTAGGTCACTTATACAGACACATGATGCTGGTGTGATGTAGGTTATGGAATGTTTGTAATCAGTCACTTATATAGACACATGATATTGGTGTGATGTAGGTCACTTATACAGACACATGATGCTGGTGTGATGTAGGTCACTTATACAGACACATGATGCTGGTGTGATGTAGGTCACTTATACAGACACATGATGCTGGTGTGATGTAGGTCACTTATACAGACACATGATGCTGGTGTGATGTAGGTCACTTATACAGACACATGATACTGGTGTGATGTAGGTCACTTATACAGACACATGATGCTGGTGTGATGTAGGTCACTTATACAGACACATGATGCTTGTGTGATGTAGGTCACTTATACAGACACATGATACTGGTGTGATGTAGGTCACTTATACAGACACATGATGCTGGTGTGATGTAGGTCAATTATACAGACACATGATGCTGGTGTGATGTAGGTCACTTATACAGACACATGATGCTGGTGTGATGTAGGTCACTTATACAGACACATGATGCTTGTGTGATGTAGGTGATAGAATGTTTGTAATCAGTCACTTATATAGACACATGATGATGGTGTGATGTAGGTCACTTATACAGACACATGATGCTGGTGTGATGTAGGTCACTTATACAGACACATGATGCTGGTGTGATGTAAGTCACTTTTACAGACACATGATGCTGGTGTGATGTAGGTCACTTATACAGACACATGATGCTGGTGTGATGTAGGTCACTTATACAGACACATGATGCTTGTGTGATGTAGGTGATGGAATGTTTGTAATCGGTCACTTATACAGACACATGACGCTGGTGTGATGTAGGTCACTTATACAGACACATGATGCTTGTGTGATGTAGGTCACTTATACAGACACATGATGCTTGTGTGATGTAGGTGATGGAATGTTTGTAATCAGTCACTTATACTGATACATGATGCAGGTGTGATGTAGGTCACTTATACAGATACATGATGCTGGTGTGATGTAGGTCACTTATACAGACACATGATGCTGGTGTGATGTAGGTGATGGAATGTTTGTAATCAGTCACTTATACTGATACATGATGCAGGTGTGATGTAGGTCACTTATACAGATACATGATGCTGGTGTGATGTAGGTCACTTATACAGACACATGATGCTGGTGTGATGTAGGTTATGGAATGTTTGTAATCAGTCACTTATATAGACACATGATGTTGGTGTGATGTAGGTGATAGAATGTTTGTAATCAGTTACTTATACAGACACATGATACTGGTGAGATGTAGGTTATTGAATTTCATTCAAATAAAGACTAATGCTTGAAGATTTATGTCTCACCAATGATTTGTCACCAGGTATTTGTCACCAATGATCTGTCATTAATGATCTATCACCAGTGATCTGTCACCACTGATCTGTCACCAGTGATTTGTCACCAATGATCTGTCAGCAATGATCTGTCACCAATGATCTGTCACCAATAATCTGTCACCAGTGATTTGTCACCAATGATCTGTCACCAGTGATCTGTCACCAGTGATTTGTCACCAATGATCTGTCACCAGTGATCTGTCGCTAATGATCTATCACCAATGATCTATCACCAATGATCTGTCACCAATAATCTGTCACCAATGATCTGTCACCAATGATCTGTCACCAATGATCTGTCACCAATGATCTATCACCAATGATCTATCACCAATGATCTATCACCAATGATCTATCACCAATGATCTGTCACCAATAATCTGTCGCTAATGATCTATCACCAATGATCTATCACCAATGATCTGTCACCAATAATCTGTCACCAATGATCTGTCAGCAATGATCTGTCACCAATGATCTGTCACCAATGATCTATCACCAATGATCTATCATCAATGATCTGTCACCAATAATCTGTCACCAATGATCTGTCACCAATAATCTGTCACCAGTGATCTGTCACCAATAATCTGTCACCAGTGATCTGTCGCTAATGATCTATCACCAATGATGTGTAACCAATAATGTGTTACCAGTGATTTGTCACCAGTGATCTGTCACCAGTGATGTGTAACCAATAATGTGTTACCAGTGATTTGTCACCAGTGATCTGTCACCAGTGATCTGTCACCAATGATCTGTCACCAATGATCTGTCAGCAATGATCTATCACCAGTGATCTGTCACCAGTGATTTGTCACCAATAATCTGTCACCAGTGATCTGTCACCAATAATCTGTCACCAATGATCTATCACCAATGATCTGTCACCAATGATCTGTCACCAGTAATTTGTCACCAATAATCTGTCACCAGTGATTTGTCACTAATAATCTGTCACCAATGATCTGTCACCAATAATTTGTCACTGTAATCTGTCGCTAATGATCTGTCACCAATGTTCTATCACCAGTGATCTGTCACCAATGATCTGTCACCAATGATCTATCACCAGTGATCTGTCACCAATGATCTATCACCAGTGATCTGTCACCAATGATCTGTCAGCAATGATCTATCACCAATGATCTGTCACCAGTGATTTGTCACCAATAATCTGTCACCAGTGATTTGTCACCAATGATCTATCACCAGTGATCTGTCACCAATGATCTGTCAGCAATGATCTATCACCAATGATCTGTCACCAGTGATCTGTCACCAATGATCTGTCACCAGTGATCTGTCACCAATGATCTATCACCAGTGATCTGTCACCAATGATCTGTCAGCAATGATCTATCACCAATGATCTGTCACCAGTGATCTGTCACCAATGATCTGTCACCAGTGATCTGTCACCAATGATCTATCACCAGTGATTTGTCACCAGTGATTTGTCACCAATGATCTGTCACCAGTGATTTGTCACCAATGATCTATCACCAGTGATTTGTCACCAATAATCTGTCACCAGTGATTTGTCACCAGTGATTTGTCACCAATGATCTGTCACCAATGATCTGTCACCAATAATCTGTCACCAGTGATTTGTCACCAATGATCTGTCACCAATGATTTGTCACCAATAATCTATCACCAGTGATCTGACATCAATGATCTGTCACCAATGATTTGTCACCAATAATCTATCACCAGTGATCTGACATCAATGATCTGTCACCAATGATTTGTCACCAATAATCTATCACCAGTGATCTGACATCAATGATCTATCATCAATAATCTGTCACCAATGATCTATCACCACTGATCTGACATCAATGATCTGTCACCAATGATTTGTCACCAATAATCTATCACCAGTGATCTGACATCAATGATCTGTCACCAATGATTTGTCACCAATAATCTATCACCAGTGATCTGACATCAATGATCTGTCACCAATGATTTGTCACCAATAATCTATCACCAGTAATCTATCACCAGTGATCTGACATCAATGATCAATCATCAATGATTTGTCATTAACTATCTTTATTTATATTTATAACCATTGTGACTCAAGATCTTAAAATAGACTGAGGCATTGTTTGCATTCAATTTAACTTTTTATTAAGATAAATTTTAATTATGAATACAAATTGTTATTGATATTTCACCAAACAGATTTGATATAATTAGAATCCTTAAAAGATACACAACAACACTGCCATGGTCTTGAATTATAAAAACCTTAATTTCAGTGCAGTTAAAATGAAGAAAAAAATTTGACAAGTGGCATACTAGGATCTGTTGCTAATTCTAATTGTTTGTTTAGAGTTTTATTATTCTTGCCACAAGCAATGTCACTTGAAGATGTAACCTTGGCTAATGTTCATTAGTTAGAAGTATTAGCAAAAAGAAAAAGCTTTCTTAACCCTTGAAAATGTTTACAAAAAGTAAGATATTTATCCTTCTCTAATTTATACTGAAACCTGTTGTTACACTTCCTACCTCTACTCGTAAATCTTTGCCTCAAGTCATTCTGTGTGGGTTTTCAATCCAAAGCTAATAAAGGGCAATATTGTCTTGGAAAACTTACAGCTTCAGGATTGAAATTTCAAGATATAGGTCAGCATTACTATTTTTAGAAAGTCCTTGACAGCCCTCTAATGGCACCATTCCTCAAGGGAATTTACTCAAACTTGCAATGCTTATCAAAAGACCATAATTTCTTAGTTTTGATTTGAGTTTTAGGGTTATTTGGTTTAAGTCAACATTACTACCAGGTACTTTCAGAAAATCTTTGTCGGAACTCAGGTGGCTTTATTCATGAAGGGATTTGGATCATACATCATAGGCTTGGCCATCCACCATTGCACATCAATCAGGGTTAAAATGTGAGGGGATTTGTATCTGTACAGGTTAGATGTGAGGAGATTTGTATCAGTTGTAAAAGTTAAAATAAATGGAATGAGGTTTGTATCAGTAAAGGGTAAATTGGGAGGGATTTGCAACAGTCAGGTTTAAATGTGAGGGGTTTTGTATTAGTGAAGATTAAGATGTGAGGGGATTTGTATAAGTAAAGGCTTGAATTCGAAGGATTTTAATCTGTCACGGTTGAAAAATGAGGGGGATTTTATTGGTCAAACTGAAAATGTGAGGTAAAACTATCAATCAAGGTTACAATGTAAAAGGAAATGGATCTGTCAAGGTTAAAACGGGAGGGGATTTGTGTATGTCAAGGTTAAAATGGGAAGGGATTTGTATATGTCAAGGTTAAAATGGGAGGGGATTTGTATATGTCAAAGTTAAAATGGGAGGGGATTTGTATATGTCAAGGTTAAAATGGGAGGGGATTTGTATATGTCAAGGTTAAAATGGGAGGGGATTTGTATATATCAAGGTTAAAATGGGAGGGATTTGTATATGTCAAGGTTAAAATGGGAAGGAATTTGTATATGTCAAGGTTAAAATGGGAGGGGATTTGTATATATCAAAGTTAAAATGGGAGGGATTTGTATATGTCAAGGTTAAAATGGGAGTGGATTTGTATATGTCAAGGTTAAAATTGGAGGGGATTTGTATATGTCAAGGTTAAAATGGGAGGGGATTTGTATTTATCAAGGTTAAAATGGGAGGGATTTGTATATGTCAAGGTTAAAATGGGAGTGGATTTGTATATGTCAAGGTTAAAATGGGAGGGGATTTGTATATGTCAAGGTTAAAATGGGTGGGGATTTGTATATGTCAAGGTTAAAATGGGAGGGGATTTGTATTGGCCAGGGTCAATATGTGAGGTGATTTGTATCTGTCCAGGTTAAAATTGAAGATTTTTGTGTGTATTCATCAAGGTTAAAATGGGGTGGATTTATATAAGTCAAGGTTAAAATAGGAAGGGATTTGTATATGTCAAGGTTAAAATGGGAGGGGATTTTGTATCAGTCAAGGTTAAAATGGGAGGGGATTTGTATATGTCAAGGTTAAAATGGGAGGGGATTTGTATTGGCCAGGGTCAATATGTGAGGTGATTTGTATCTGTCCAGGTTAAAATTGAAGATATTTGTGTGTATTCGTCAAGGTTAAAATGGGAGGGATTTATATAAGTCAAGGTTAAAATGGGAAAGTATTTTTATCTGTCAAGGTTAAAATGCAAAGGGATTGGAATCAGAATGAAAATTGGAGAGGATTTGTATCAGTCAAGGTTAAAATGGGAGTGGATTTGTATCAGTCAAGGTTAAAATGGGAGGGGATTTGCATATGTCAAGGTTAAAATGGGAGGGGATTTGTATATGTCAAGGTTAAAATGGGAGGGGATTTGTATATGTCAAGGTTAAAATGGGAGGGGATTTGTATTGGCCAGGGTCAATATGTGAGGTGATTTGTATATGTCAAGGTTAAAATGGGAGGGGATTTGTATTGGCCAGGGTCAATATGTGAGGTGATTTGTATCTGTCCAGGTTAAAATTGAAGATATTTGTGTGTATTTGTCAAGGTTAAAATGGGAGGGATTTATATTAGTCAAGGTTAAAATGGGAAAGTATTTTATCTGTCAAGGTTAAAATGCAAAGGGATTGGAATCAGAATGAAAATTGGAGAGGATTTGTATCAGTCAAGGTTAAAATGGGAGTGGATTTGTATCAGTCAAGGTTAAAATGGGAGTGGATTTGTATCAGTCAAGGTTAAAATGGGAGGGGATTTGCATTGTTAAGGCTGTATCTTTAAGGGGATGATGTCATTAAGGCTATATTTGTAGTATCAAACACAGTGAGAGGTTCTAGTACTGAAATGTTCTGTTTTTTAAAATGAGTTACCATTGACAAATCATGTAAGACTCAAGAATTCTGTGACTATAATGATTGTTTAAATGGTCAGAAGGTTATTATCTTGAAAAGAATTTTTATTCCATTTTTATAAACAGATCAGAGATAATTTGTTCATGTAATCTGACATAGTTAGAGAATTATGATCTCAACATGGTGGTTAGAAACTTGTCTTCTTACTGACAAATCAAAGCTACATATATGAGTTCTTAAAACCTTACCATAGGAACATTTAGAAATATTGATCAACAGTCTGGGTCATGTTCTCGATCTGCCGGTTAATAAAAACTGTAGATACGGAAAGGTTGTAATATAAACAGATATGTTGAAATAAATACCTTGTTTGTCTATAAAACTCTACAATATACAGCAGAAGAAGGCCAGTTAACACCTAGAATGGATTTGATGGCACCATCAGTTGTCTGGGTGGTAGTGATTTTTCAGACCTATGACCAAACATGCATGCCAAGGATGGGTAACAAATGAGTGGGATACAGCATACATGTACATTATTACCAATTCAGTAATTTTTGCAGGTTTTTTTAAGGCAAGTCCAGGAGACCATTTCCAAAATTTTGATGAATCTCATTACTAAGAGATATGATGGGTCCTCAGAATCTGAGTTAGTCCCACAGGAAAAAGATCTACACATACTTAATAATAGAGTCTCAATATACACTGAATTTGGGTTGCTTATTTTTTCTTCTATCAGAAAATCTTTATCACTTTTACAAAGACATGGACTTGATAGGAGGAAGTCTCTAAATATGATTAAAGAAAAACAGCCATCTTTTTCAGCGTGAAGTAAATTCTGTCAAATTGTACATTTAACATATCTTTGATAATTATCCCCCTTGAAACACGAATCTATAACATCAAAACCATTCAACTCAACTCCACGAAACTTCCAGTATATATTAAGTTGGTACCCTAGTTGGGCCTTATGCTATTGACAACATTTTGTTTTTTTTTTATATTTTTGTGTTGCGATGGAAACATAGGAAACATAGCCAAAACACACAAAATTAATTAGTGTTAACTTTCCTTTCCAGGCTACAACTTCAAAACCGTTCGACTCAACTCAAAAAAACCTTCTGTGTATATTAGGTCAGTGCCCTAGTTGTGCCTTGTGCTATTGAAGACTTTTTTCATTTTTTATAATTTTTCTTGTACCATGGAGACATAGTAAAAAAACACAAGATTAGTTTTAGCTTTCTTTTCCGGGTTACTGCTTTGAAACCATTCCACTCAACTACACAAAACTTTCTGTATATATTAGGTTAGTTCTCTAGTTCAATCCTTTTTTTCTGCCATAGAAACATCATCAAATTTCAGTTTTTCTGGACGAGTGCTCTGAAACCGTTCAAGATAATTGCTCAAAACTTCTTACATTTATTAAACTAGTAGTATCTTTTGCTATGGGGAAGTAACAAATAGAAAATAAACTTGTTGTAATATTAACATTTATACATGATTGTGTTTTTCTTTTAAGAGCGGTACGGGAGATAATGTCATGATTTTCTTGTTATGTATTGATTGCAGACATCATTTTCAGAAATTCCTGCAGTGTTGTCTGTTTTCAAAAATTTCTGCATTTTTTCTTCCAAGTAACTGGAGAACTTGGAATTGGAGATTGGAGAGGTACCATGATGAAAAAGATCAACAATAGTCGAATAACAGAAGTATATGTTTACATTACTAACAATGCAAACTCTACCTTGTTCATCCAGTGTACATAAATAAATTAATTTGTTATAAGGTATTTCTAGTATTTCCCGCAGAAAAAGTTCCCTGATCAAATTCACACAATCTATGCCAGATTATCACTTTGCATGAGTTTTAGTAGTCGAGCATTTTACACACAATCAAGAAATCATAGACTTGCAAATACTTGCATGTTATAAAACATTTTTCATGCACTTTAGTGTTGTACATGTTGTAAAATTTTCACATTTAGTGTTTAGTGCACTTGCATGTGTTACTGAAACTATGTAATTTATCTGTAAGGAGATTGCCATGTTTTCACTTTTATTATTCTTATTTTATTTTTGGATAGCTGAGAAGTACTGATCATCTTCACTCAATTCAAGGTCCTCAGTTGAGTGCAGATTTTATGGTCACACGTACATGTTGTGATAATTTGAGGTTTTTTAATGTAAAACCAATTTTCATGATGTAATACTTACCATAACTTTAGTATGCAAATACAGTACCTACACCCATCTTTGTATCCCAACAACAAAAGATTCAAAAGAAAAACAATCCCGCCCTCCCTACGAGCCATGAGCCATCATGGCAGGAACGCAGAGTGGTCTCCCTTTCTTCAATAACCTTTATGGCATACCCCACAGAGGGACAGCCAGGCAGATAAAGAAGAGGGGAGGATAGGGTGGGACTCCATAAAGTTATGGTAAGTATTACATCAAGAAAATTGGTTTTACATTAAAAAACCTCAATTTCATTTCAGTAATAATTACCATAACTTTAGTATGCGAATTTGTCTTACCGTAGTGGTGACTAGAAGCCAGGCAGCCCCTTCAGAACAACCAAAGTAGTAGGGAGGGAGAACTCAATGCAATCTGACACCTCTTGAGAAAAGCCTGCCTTGGTGTGGCTTCCAGAGATAGCCTCAACGCGTGAAGGTGGAGGATCTCTGGTCAAGAGTGTGTCGTTCTGGGCCAAGGCTGGCGAAGGAGATTCGGTCTGGTGGGGAGAGCCAAGGACTCCTCCACCAGAAACGACAACAGCTCCTGAAACCAAGCTTGCCTCGACCACAGAGGGGCTCTCAGAAGTAAGGAGCAGTGATGCTCCCAGAACTTCTGTAGCACCCTGCCCACCAGGTTGAAGGGAAGGAATGCATATGCATACGTCCCTTCCTAGTCCAGAGAAAGGGCGTCCACAGCCCACACCTTACGGTCTGGGACCGAGGAGACGAAGGTTAGCAGCTGGTTGTTCAGGGAAGTGGCAAACAGGTCTATAATAGGTCTGTCCCACGCCTGACAATTCCCCTTGAAAATCAAGGGACACAGCTACCATTCCGTCAACACCGGCTGGTGGCGCCTGGAGAGTATCCACCAGCACATTCAGCCTGCCAGGAAGATGCTTGACCGTTATGGTCAACTGCATGTCCTGGCAGAGAAGAAGGATGCGGATGGAGAGGGCACACAGGACATGAGACCTGGTGGCCCCTGTCTCTCCAGATACACGACAACTGTTGTTGGTAGCCACACTTTGGACGGTAGGATACCCCTAAAGGACTACAGAGCCAAAAGAACAGTCTCATCTCAAGTACACTGATGTGCTCCAAGAGCTGTTTGCCAGACCACTCCCCCGAGCGGCATTGGCCGTCAAGGTAAGCTGCCATTCCCGTCATGAACGCTTCCATGAACAGGATCATAGAGGGGATAGGCTTGGTCAGAGGCACCCCATGGAAAACGTTCTCCTGAATGGTCCAGCAGCAAGAGAACTCCCTGACCGACTGGGTAAGCGGGATCCAGGCCTCCTGGATGACGGAACCCAGTCGAACAGGAGGAACATCTGGAGAGGTCTGATGTGAATCCTCCCTAGGGGGACCACATCTGCCAGGGAGTTAAGATACCCCTGTAATATCCTGCCACTGGGGAAGGAAAGCAAAAAGACGTCCGCCCACAGGGAGTTCCGGATGGGGCAGATCGAGCCCCTGCCAGACCAGCAAATCGTCTGCCCACCCGGAGCCTGAGCCTGCGGGAGAAGGACATGAGCCTGGGACAGGAGAACCGCCGTCCAACCGGCCATACCCTTCACCTTTCGCGGCCAAGAATCAGAAATAGTCAGGAACCCTTCTTCTTGCCCCCAGGAGGTTTCTTACCCTTCCTACCCTTCCCCTTGTTGCCGTTGAAGTGAGGCTGGGACTTGGGCTGTGCAGAAAACTGAGCAGCCGAAGACTTCGCCTTCTTCTTAGGAAGCGCTGACCCCTGCAAGGCACTGGCCTTCTCAGCCAAAAACCTCTTCACCAGAAGTGCCGAGGCGACCGAGTCCACCTTCATATCCTTCTGAACCCAAGGGTAGAGGGTAGAGCCCTAGAAGGGGACATTCAACAAGCGGAAACGGTAGGGTTACTGGACTGGGCGGAATTTCAGACCTGAAAACTGCCTAGCCAACACGGCATTGACGAGCAGAGAAACCTGCAAGGCTGCCGTGTCCTGTATGTCGGCCTGTTCTGTCTCGGATAACTGACACTCAGGCAAATCGGATACCCTATATAGACAAACTGTCAGGAAGTCTATGTATGACAGAACTTGTGGTGCTCTTTGGGATAGAGCACCACCTGGTCCACTGATGTGCCGGGCCAGGCAGCCAGCTGTCTCAACTCCAGCTGTGCTGGTTGAGAGGCCAGCTGCCCATCATGTGTGGCATAGTTGGAAGCTGAAGCCTCCGAAAATTCACCAACACTGAGCTGCAGACCGGCAAACCCGAGAGCGCGGGTAGAGAAGGAGTCCTTCTCTAAAACCGGAGCCCAGGCCATGGCCAGAACCGAAGACATGATAGTGCCTTCTGGCAGAGACCGATCTGAGCGAACGGAAGCCCAAGGAGCCACCAGAGAACCCAGAAGGATGGTGGATTCAGATGCCAATGATGCTGAGGCGGTGGGCAAACCTCTGCCCTGAGAATCCGGGAGATATTGGCCTGGAGGACCCACATCCCCGAAAGCACATGCTGAGCCTCGGCTTCAGCAGTCTCAGGACCATCTTTCCCCTGGGAACCCTCTTGGCCCACGAGAAAGATGAATGACATCGTCTTCCATCTGCAGAGCCCGCACCCTCAACGTCCATCTCCTCCTCAGTAGGGACCGAAGTCCCCTTGGGAGGAACAGGGGCCGCCAGAGGAGTCATCTCCAGAGAGGGGAACTCCTCTATATGGCGTTTAGATGCAGCGCGTCCAACAGCCCTAGCTGCAGGCTTGGGTCGGAGACCCGAAGCCGACCCCTGGGAACAGGAGACCGACGGGTCCACGCTGGAGGCAGAAGTCCTTAAGGTCTGGCAAACTTTTATAGGACCAGCCAACAAGGCCCCTGAAGTAGCAGAACATTGGGGGGATTCCGCACTGCTATAACATCTCTTAGAGGAGAGACCAACCCCTATGGGGTCCACGAGTGAAGACCCATGGGGTAAAACCCAAACCCCTGAGGGAATGGGAACGGTCCAGCGGGCCGGGAGTGACCCCAGAACTGGCCAAGATGGCCCGCCTGAGTCTGGGGCTGGACACCCTGTCCAAAGGACCAGGATGAACTGCCACTCCCACCAGGTGGAAACCCAGACATCTACGGGCTAAGCCCGTAACTGCTGAGTAACTGTTGGTACCCAAAACCATCTGCAGGTTGGCCTGGACGACCCAGGAATAAGTGCCCGCAGGCACCCCTGCTCCCTGAGCCCAGGGGAAAGGGAGACCGGAAACCCTTGGGAACCCCCTGGGAAACCCTGCACTGGGAAATCTGGACTGGAACGGAAAGTCCCAGAGCCAGAAGCCTGTGAGGGTGGGAAAACAGACCCCACGCTGACACCAGGATTAGTGAACTCAAGTGTGACTAATCCCCATAGCCACAGACAATCCTGACAAAAAGTCTGTGGCCCCTGACCCTGTACCTTAAGGCACAGTTCCGGAGTCAAAGCGGCCCCCACCAACGACGCCACCTGGCGCGCCGAGGTCCCTGAAGGAATCAGAGACCTCGACTGGAAGTCCCTTTCCGACGGTAACACCGCCGGCCATTGAGAGCTACCGACCCTTGACTGCGCCGAGTCGGGCTGGACAGGTATGGTAGCCTAAGCAGCAGACTCCATGTGCAAACAAAGTTCACATTGCGAGGTCTGGCTGCAAGGTCGGCAAATGGGACAGGTATCATGGGGGTCCCATTATCTATAGAAATAGGAACATCCATGAGCTGACCCCCGACGTAAACCTGGCACTATTATCCATCATCAAAACAATAAAAAATCGTAACAATGAAAACAAGGACAACAAAGTTTTCTAACAATCAAAAAACTATGAACGAGAGAATAAAGCCTACCGTACGCAGCAAGATTGCACTGCAAAAAAGAAAACGGTCGTATAAAACGGCGGACAAAGCAGCAAGAAAACAATTTCAGCTTCACGAAAATCCGAGTGACGAGACAAGTAGTCACGCACTCGAACTCGTGGAGGAAAAACATGGTCGGAAACGAAGTTTTCGAACAATAAAAAAATTACGAACTAGAGCACAAAGCCTACCATACGCAGCAAGCTTGCACTGCATAAATAAAACGGTCGTACAACACGGCCGACAAAGCAGCAAGAAAACAAATTCCAACTTCACGCAAATCCGAGCAACGAGACAAGTAGTCACGCACTCGAATACGTGGAGGAAAAAAACGGCCGGAAATACGGTCAAAATAAACAAATGACAATACTTAATTTCACAATATAAGTTGGGAGATGGGTTTATAGACTACTAATAGAGTAACAATATACTCAAACAACAATGGCAGTACGAAGAGAAGGAGTAAGAAAAGCACTTAGCTCAGACACACTCGTCGGCAGCCATAAAGGTAAGAGGAAGGGAGATCACTCTGCGTTCCTGCCGTGATGGCTCATGGATCATAGGGAGGGCGGGATTGTTTTTCTTTTGAATCTTCTGTTGTTGGGATACAAAGATGGATGTAGGTACTGTATTTGCATACTAAAGTTATAGTAATTATTACTGAAATGAAAATAGTGGTGAGTTTCACTCACGGTGATTAATGTTGAAATGATAACTAGTTTGACAGGTTGTATGCCTTATATAGCTCTGGATGGCCTTAGTACTCATTTCCAAGTAAGTCTTAAATCTGTCACTTCTTTTGATATGGTGACAGGGAAGTGGGGATCATGAACATAAAAGTTTTTCAAGATCTCAGCTTTAATAGCAAAAACATCCATTCTTGCCAGTACAGGTATAGCTCTATTGTCTTGTATCTGTGCTGCTGATTCTGGCCAGGTTTTCAGGGTCTCCAGACCAAAGATCACTTTCTTTGATAACTCCTCCATGACCTAAGTAAGAGATGTAGGTGTACTGTTGGTAGCACATGTCTGCTCTTCAGAAAATGATTTTTGTTGGTTCCCAATGCAATCCAATTATATCTTAATGCAATTTACTTGCTGAAAGGGCAGAAGCTTGAAGATTATAAATATTTCAATCTTTTATTTAGAACTAATATCATGGAAGTCCTGAGCAGCATTATGTTCTTTTTTCAAACAAGGTAACGATAATGTCCGAAATCTTTGTAACAATCAAGCTACCAGAAGTGTTTCATTTTCTTGTCTGTGATGTGGTTTATGCCTGGCGACATTTCTACAATACTTTTACCATTAATCTATGATACTAGTGTATATTTCCTTGTCGTCTTTACTGTTTTACGTTGTGAATACATTTCTGATGCTATTAGACTTTGCTGTAGAGCTGACCATGTGTTGAATACTGTTTTACGTTGTGAATACATTTCTGATGCTATTAGACTTTGCTGTAGAGCTGACCATGTGTTGAATACTGTTTTACGTTGTGAATACATTTCTGATGCTATTAGACTTTGCTGTAGAGCTGACCATGTGTTGAATACTGTTTTACGTTGTGAATACATTTCTGATGCTATTAGACTTTGCTGTAGAGCTGACCATGTGTTGAATACTGTTTTACGTTGTGAATACATTTCTGATGCTATTAGACTTTGCTGTAGAGCTGACCATGTGTTGAATACTGTTTTACGTTGTGAATACATTTCTGATGCTATTAGACTTTGCTGTAGAGCTGACCATGTGTTGAATACTGTTTTACGTTGTGAATACATTTCTGATGCTGTTAGACTTTGCTGTAGAGCTGACCATGTGTTGAATACTGTTTTACGTTGTGAATACATTTCTGATGCTGTTAGACTTTGCTGTAGAGCTGACCATGTGTTGAATACTGTTTTACGTTGTGAATACATTTCTGATGCTGTTAGACTTTGCTGTAGAGCTGACCATGCGTTGAATACTGTTTTACGTTGTGAATACATTTCTGATGCTGTTAGACTTTGCTGTAGAGCTGACCATGCGTTGAATACTGTTTTACGTCGTGAATACATTTCTGATGCTGTTAGACTTTGCTGTAGAGCTGACCATGCGTTGAATACTGTTTTATTTCATGTCATGTAAGAAAGGTAAAGGTCAAATAAACTGTTCTGAGGTTGTGGTTGGTGAGACCATCAATACAATTAATAGATTCAACACAACTCAAGTTTCTCCGGATATTCACCAACCTTGATAGTTTTTGTCTCAAAATCAAATTAAGACTCTCACCACAAGCCATGGATGAGACCCATGGGAGAAAGACAATTACTTACTCATTTCTTTCACACCAAAATATTTTTGTCTTGTGCAGAATAATACTGAAATCTATACATCATAAAGAAATTTTAGTGTTTGATATTTGACAGATTGTTCAATATCTGCAGAAGTTACTTTAAACTAGCTTGTAGCGTGTTGAGACCGATCAGACAAATTTTCTTGTGAAAATAAAATTCTTCACACAGAGCAGGAAACACAGATCTAGTCTAGTTTAAGATATTCGAGTTCATTGGCAAAGCTCTAGTGCATGTAGTGTCTAGAGTCTGTCATTACAGCAACAGGGCATATGGATTCTAGAGTCTGTCATTACAGCAACAGGGCATGCAGTGTCTAGAGTATGCACTACAGCGACAGGGCATATAGTGTCTAGAGTATGCACTACAGCGACAGGGCATATAGTGTCTAGAGTCTGTCATTACAGCAACAGGGCATATAGTGTCTAGAGTCTGTCATTACAGCAACAGGGCATGCAGTGTCTAGAGTATGCACTACAGCAATAGGGCATGTAGTGTCTAGAGTATGCACTACAGTAACAGGGCATATAGTGTCTAGAGTCTGTCATTACAGCAACAGGGCATGCAGTGTCTAGAGTATGCACTACAGCAACAGGGCATGTAGTGTCTAGAGTATGCACTACAGCAACAGGGCATCTAGTGTCTAGAGTCTGTCATTACAGAATAGGGCATGTAGTATCTAGAGTGTCATTACAGCAACAGTGCAGAATGTGTCTTGAGACTTGTTATTACAGCAACAGGGCATATAGTGTCTAGAGTTTTATATTACAACAACAGGGCATGTAGTGTCTAGAGTCTGTTAAAACAGCAAAAGTGCATATAGTGTCTAGAGTCTGCCATTACAGCAACAGGGCATATAGTGTCTAGTGCATTTACTGTCTTGAGTCTGTCATTACAGCAATAATGCATATAGTGTCTAGAGTCTGTCATTACAGCAACAATGCATATAGTGTCTAGAGTCTGTCATTAAAATAACAGTGCATATAGTGTCTAGAGTTTGTCATTATAGCAACAGGGCATATAGTGTCTAGTGTCTGTCATTACAGCAACAGGATATGTAGTGTCTAGAGTCTGTTATAACAGCAACAGTGCATATAGGCTTAGAGTCTGTCATTACAGCAACAGTGCATATAGTGTCTAGAGTCTGTCATAACAGCAACAGTGCATTTACTGTCTTGAGTCAGTCATTACAGCAACAATGTATATAGTGTCTAGAGTCTGTCATTACAGCAACAGGGCATGTAGTGTCTAGAGTCTGTCATTACAGCAACAATGCATATAGTGTCTAGAGTCTGTCATTAAAATAATAGTTCATATAGTGTCTAGAGTTTGTCATTATAGCAACAGAGCATAGAGTGTCTAGAGTCTGTCATTACAGCAATAGGGCATGTAGTGTCTTGAGTGTGTCATTACAGCAATAATGCATATACTGTCTAGAGTCTGTCATTACAGCAACAGGGCATGTAGTGTCTAGAGTGTCATTACAGCAACAGTGCAAAATGTGTTTTGAGACTTGTCATTGCAGCAAGACGGCATATAGTGTCTAGAGTTTTATATTGCAACAACAGGGCATGTAGTGTCTAGAGTCTGTCATTACAGCAACAGTGCATTTACTGTCTTGAGTCTGTCATTACAGCAACAATGCATATAGTGTCTAGAGTCTGTCATTACAGCAACAATGCATATAGTGTCTAGAGTCTGTTATTGAAATAAAAGTGCATATAGTGTCTAGAGTTTGTCATTATAGCAACAGGGCATATAGTGTCTAGAGTCTGTCATTACAGCAACAATGCATATAGTGTCTAGAGTCTGTCATTAAAGTAACAGGGTATGTAGTGTCTAGAGTCTGTCATTACAGCAATAATGGATATACTGTCTAGAGTCTGTTATTACAGCAACAGGGCATGTCTTGTCTTGAGTCTGTCATTTCAGCAACAGGGCATATGGTGTCCCTTTCTGTCAGTACATATACAGGGCATATGGTGTCTACTGTCTGTGGGTACATCTACAGGGCATACATTGCCTTTTGCCTGTCAGTGCAGCTACAGGACATAAAGCATCTACTGCTTGTCAGTATAGCTACAGGGTATTATAAGTCTTGTTGTTGTTTATGATAGTTATCCTGAATGTTGTTGTATATGATGGTCATCTTTGCTGTCGTTGCATACACTTGTCATCCCTGGAAGTGGTCATTGTATACCACAATTATCCCTAACAGCCATTGTATAAAACTGTCATCCCTAACAGCCATTGTATATAACTGTCATCCCTAACAGACATTGTATATAACTGTCATCCCTAACAGACATTGTATATAACTGTCATCCCTAACAGCCATTGTATATAACTGTCATCCCTAACAGCCATTGTATATAACTGTCATCCCTAACAGCCATTGTATATAACTGTCATCCCTAACAGCCATTGTATATAACTGTCATCCCTAGCAGCCATTGTATATAACTGTCATCCCTAACAGCCATTGTATATAACTGTCATTCCTAGCAGCCATTGTATATAACTGTCATTCCTAGCAGCCATCTTATATGACAGTCATCCCTAGTGGTTGTTGTACAAGATGGTCAGCACTAGCTGTCATCTTCTTAGGTTAGTGATAAATTGTCTAACACTGCAACCAAAATGCTGTGCCACATGATAGTGAGGCTGTCCAGCCTGGACCATGCCCACATACCTCACCCTGTGTATGTATTACAGCAGGGTATCATACATAGTGGTAGAGTTGTTGATAAATAGCACAATTTGCGTGGAGATTCACAATTAATACAGAATTTTATGCTGGAATGATTTTGGTAACCTTGATCTTTTGCTGGTATTGCAAAAGATCATTTAATTTGTTTTCATTCATTCACAAATATCAAACAAGAAAGCATGCCATCTATTTTTTTAAATGCTGTTGCAAGCTTTATGACACATTTGATTGACACTTTGTGTCATTACGAAAAACTAATTTCTAAATGGCTGACCATTTATTAATACACTAGCCAGTAGGTGTTGTCAGGGCTCAGTGTGTGAGTGGCAGAGTGTATGCTATGTTAATTTTTTATAATCAATATTTTCTGTGATTTCGCTACTGTCCTTTCCATGAAACCTAGCATACTCTGAGATATTGTTGGCCGTAAAATTGTTTCAGACATAACATATTAATATCAAATTCAATTATCACAACACCTGTTGGGGGTTTGTTTTATACATGTTTAATTGATTAAATGTGTGTTGTGATTTGGTTGAATCCTGAGGCGGTAATCACTTCATGAATTCTTCCTGACATCAGTACTAATTGGTTGTTATTATATTTGCATGTTAAAGGTTTTGAAATATCACGATGGAGTTATAAAAATAAAGAATAAATGTTTACTATTTATATCTTATTTTCATTTATATATATATATATATATCTTTACTTATAAGGTCACAATAGTGAGGTTTTGGTAATAATGTACACAGCTTATAAGTTGTTAAGATTGACATAGAAGTTTGCTGAACATGAATTCATGATAAGCTTCAAAGTCATGTTTAATACAGAAAAGAGCATGATATACATGTATTTTGTACTAATTACCATCACCATATGGTAAAAGGAAAAAAAGCATTTTGAAAAGAACGTTTCACATGATTCACTTGAACATGTCATACATCTCTGAGGCTGTATATTTTAAGTACACCGTAGAGGTTCATCTCTGTCAGATTTGGTGTGGAGAGTATCATCGTTTCCTATCACATCATATAAATCCTTAAAACTTCATTTGTGAATTTTTTCAAGGAGCCTTGTTAACAATGATTAGAAATAGATTACATAATGAACTGTAACACTCATCATGAGTTCAAATGATGGAAAATATTTAAACATAACTACTTTTGCTTCAACTTTTTTGGAGTCAACTTTCATTACTGATAATCTTGATCAGGAATGTGTTTGACCTTAAGATTGCATCTTAAAAATGTATTTGTCACGAACATAATGGTTGTCAATATCAAATTTCTATCTTCTGAGCAGCGTAAAAAGTAAAACAAATGTGACACACTTGAATCTGATGGAGTGACAATCACATATTACATCCCTGTGATGTTTTTACAGAGGTTCCAGAATGACCATCACATATTACATCCCTGTGATGTTTTTACAGAGGTTCCAGAATGACCATCACATATTACATCCCTGTGATGTTTTTACAGAGGTTCCAGAATGACCATCACATATTACATCCCTGTGATGTTTTTACAGAGGTTCCAGAATGACCATCACATATTACATCCCTGTGATGTTTTTACAGAGGTTCCAGAATGACCATCACATATTACATCCCTGTGATGTTTTTACAGATGTTCCAGAATGACCATCACATATTACATCCCTGTGATGTTTTTACAGATGTCAATATTTGTGTTTGTCATGTTTGTACAGTCATACTGTCCAGATTCCAGATGGTTTCTCTAACCTATTATAAGATATTTGCCAAAAACTACAATTTAATTACACAGGTCTCTGGCTATTTTGAAAACCAAAGTTAGATATATCTGTAATTGTGTTGTATCTTATGTAGGTCATAACTGATGCTTTTATTTTTTATTTATTGTAAAAAAGTTGTTGTTGTGGTATTATATTGATACTTCATAGGGAAAGAATCTTTTGATTTAACAATTTGCCTGTTTAAAGTTATTGCAGAAGTTTGACCTTCAACTTGCTGAGTGAATTCATTGACATGTTTTAATGGTATTGACCTGAGTAATTCCTACCTGCCTATCACCATTAGTTTACAGCTAGATACATCCTAGATATACTTGCTCTACATATACCTAATATTGTAAATGTACATGCTTTACCAGTGAAATCCTATCTTAGCGCTTTTCCCATTGAACATATTGCACTAAGATATTGATTTCACTAAGATATTGATTGCACTAAGATGCACTAAGATATTGATTGCACTAAGATATTAAATGCACTAAGATGCACTAAGATATTGATTGCACTAAGATTTGATTGTGGTAAGATATTGATTGCACTAAGATATTGATTGCGGTAAGATATTGATTGCACTAAGATGTTGATTGCTCTAAGATATTGATTGCACTAAGATATTGATTGTGGTAAGATATTGATTGCACTAAGATATTGATTCCACTAAGATATTGATTGTGGTAAGATATTGATTGCACTAAGATATTGATTGTGGTAAGATATTGATTGTGGTAAGATATTGATTGCACTAAGATATTGATTGTGGTAAGATATTGATTGCACTAAGATGTTGATTGCTCTAAGATATTGATTGCACTAAGATATTGATTCCACTAAGATATTGATTGTGGTAAGATATTGATTGCACTAAGATATTGATTGCTCTAAGATATTGATTGCACTAAGATATTGATTCCACTAAGATATTGATTGCACTAAGATGCACTAAGATATTGATTGCACTAAGATATTGATTGCACTAAGATATTGATTGTGGTAAGATATTGATTGCACTAAGATATTGATTGCACTAAGATATTGATTGTGGTAAGATATTGATTGCACTAAGATATTGATTGCACTAAGATATTGATTGCACTAAGATATTGATTGTGGTAAGATATTGATTGCACTAAGACATTGAATGTGGTAAGATATTGATTGCACTAAGATATTGATTGAAGTAAGATATTGATTGTGGTAAGATATTGATTGCTCTAAGATATTGATTCCACTAAGATATTGATTGCACTAAGATATTGATTGTGGTAAGATATTGATTCCACTAAGATATTGATTGTGGTAAGATATTGATTGCACTAAGATATTGATTGCACTAAGACATTGATTGTGGTAAGATATTGATTGCACTAAGATATTGATTGCACTAAGATATTGATTGTGGTAAGATATTGATTCCACTAAGATATTGATTGTGGTAAGATATTGATTGCACTAAGATATTGATTGTGGTAAGATATTGATTGCACTAAGATGTTGATTGCTCTAAGATATTGATTGCACTAAGATATTGATTCCACTAAGATATTGATTGTGGTAAGATATTGATTGCACTAAGATATTGATTGCTCTAAGATATTGATTGCACTAAGATATTGATTGTGGTAAGATATTGATTGCACTAAGATATTGATTGCACTAAGATATTGATTGAAGTAAGATATTGATTGTGGTAAGATATTGATTGCTCTAAGATATTGATTCCACTAAGATATTGATTGCACTAAGATATTGATTGCACTAAGATATTGATTGTGGTAAGATATTGATTGCACTAAGATATTGATTGCTCTAAGATATTGATTGCACTAAGATATTGATTCCACTAAGATATTGATTGTGGTAAGATATTGATTGCACTAAGATATTGATTGTGGTAAGATATTGATTGCACTAAGATGTTGATTGCTCTAAGATATTGATTGCACTAAGATATTGATTCCACTAAGATATTGATTGTGGTAAGATATTGATTGCACTAAGATATTGATTGCTCTAAGATATTGATTGCACTAAGATATTGATTGTGGTAAGATATTGATTGCACTAAGATATTGATTGCACTAAGATATTGATTGAAGTAAGATATTGATTGCACTAAGATATTGATTGTGGTAAGATATTGATTGCTCTAAGATATTGATTGCACTAAGACATTGATTGTGGTAAGATATTGATTGCACTAAGACATTGATTGTGGTAAGATATTGATTGCACTAAGACATTGATTGTGGTAAGATATTGATTGCACTAAGACATTGATTGTGGTAAGATATTGATTGCTCTAAGATATTGATTGCACTAAGATGCACTAAGATATTGATTGCACTAAGATGCACTAAGATATTGATTGCGCTAATTTCCGCTTCTGTTTGTTGTTGATACAGCAATTTATGTAGAAGCATTTATTTATAATTGTGCTAATTTGTCATAAAAGTGATAATACATTGAGTATGTTTATATTACAGTGCAATTTCACCAAATCGATCCTTCTCAAAACCAATCACCTGTTGAAACCGAATGAAATGGCTATGTATGGAATGATATTCTCTTTATCATAGTAATAAAAACCTTCTCAATATTGAATACCAGACACATTTTGTGTCCAAAGTGGTTGAAATATACTAAAAATCACTTCTGAAAACTGGCCTTACCTGAACAATTATACCCAAGTTCCGACCAGCAAGCCATGAAATCAGCAACTGTGTCGACAGTTGTAAACTTTTCCCCAGCATGTATGCATGTATGCTTTGTACACAATACCTACCATGATAGGGAGGCTTTTAATGAACATAATGTAATGACATATTGAAACCAAATCGAATGAGTCCATCGTTTCGACGAAGCAAGGAAATGAAAATAAGTTAGAAAGCTGCAGTTTTGCATTTAAATCATGGGTAATTGAATAATGTAAAAATCAATCAAAGAAAAAATAAGTTTTGTTTTTACTTATCAACAAAAACACATTCATCAAATATTTAAGTTGCATGGTAACACTTTCGGACAAGCTGACCATCCAACCAGGGCTATGTCAGGCCGTTTGTAATGTTACTTCTGAGATAGCCCGGCGATGTGCAGATTTCTGTTCCACTACAGCCACATATATAGTATATAAGTATCACCGGTTTTTTACTTTACCAAAATATTTTACTCTCTGAAGCTTTTTTTCTGCATTCATGTGGACATTTGAAGTGTAAATTCTGAACGCGAAAGGAATGGTTAATGTAATTAACAGAACAGAATTGGTTCAATTATATCCGAGTCCAGACCAGTCAACTTGCTTCCTTCTTTAAACCTAACCCTCCCTAAACCAACCAAATACTCATGTCCCATGGTTGGTTTGGAGAAGTTCCACTGTATTCAATTAAAATGGCCACTATAAAAACTTGAATACTGCTTGTTGATGAGCAGCCTGACAGTACTGCTGTATAAATAAACGGTCAGCTAGGTCAATATTAAATCAGACTTGGCGTAAAGTGTTTCATGTTTCAATTAGATAGTGTAATATTGATTACGTCCCGCCTTAAGGGTCGGATTTTTTTTATAGGATTTGATGTTGAAGTATTGACCCTCAATCATTCTAGCAATCAGCAATGCAATCAACATCAACATCATCTCACCACATAATCAATGCAATCTCCACTCACAACAACACTTATCTGATCTTCCCTATAAAAGTACATGGGCCAATAAATTCTTCATGATAATGCCTAACTCTGCCTATAATTCATCAGGAAATTGTCACTTTATGATTAATTATGTCTCTTCAATTGATAATGAAATTAACAAAAGGGAAATTTAAACTGTGTTTGTTGAAATTAGATAAAATATTTAAAATGCAATATATAAGTACACACAGTTTTGGTATTTCAGATAATTCCTTTTTTTTTATCAAATAATTTATATGGAAAGGTTGTGAGAGTAAAAATCTCTGACTAAGTGAATCTAATTTCAGATTTTTAGGATTTTAATGAAAGTATTAATATTGAAGAAACCATTCTGAAACCATTCTGAATTTTAAGTATACTTTCAAACATATAATATCCGGTTGTATAGCAGTTGTTTCACTATATCTACCATACATTTACCTGGGTTATGTTTGCCCTTCTGTTAAAACATCTGTCTTTGCAAAGTGTTAAATTTGTACCACAAGCATATCAACTTATCAAATTCAACTGTAACTTGAAACATTATTCTCCATTTGATTATAGACTACATGGGTAGAAGGGCAAAAGTTACCCCTTATACAGTAACCACATGTCTCTGTGTTTGGTCCTATATCTACTTATCCCAGTGAAGTGTCCCTCATGCTGATGTTTCTGTGTTAATTTAGCGGCTCTCATGTCCCTGTGTTAGTAGTATGCCTTCTTGCCCACATGTCCCTGTGTTAATACACATGCCCATGTGGCCATGTTTTAATACGCATGTCCACATGTCCCTGTGTCAGTCCACATGCCCACATGTCCCTGTGTTACATATGTCTATGCACAACATTTGTGTTAATTTAAGTACACATGCCCTCCATGTCTGAACAATTTACAAAAAAAGTTATGCTAAGAAGAGTGTTGTCTATATGTTTTGCCAGGGTGTCTTATTAATAGCCAAGAAGACCTAACCTCTGTCTTAATTACACCTTATATTGTAACCCCTCTCACAAACAGCTGCTGAAGCAGACTTCCATGCCAAGTTATATTTATTGTGTATTAAAATAAAAATGCTTGTATTGATTGAGCGGAATCTGCTTCTCCTGGTGTATTTACCCTTCCATTGATTTTCCAGGTTATCCTATTTTGGACAAGTGTTCTTGTTGTTGTGTGGCATGATAGGGCTTTTGCAGACTGATATTAAGTCAATGATCTGCGTGAGAGAGAGACTACAAACAGTAGTTACACCCATACACAATCTCTTCTCACAACTTCAATAAACAAATTTATTTTGTGTATGATTTGTGGAAAATTTTTCATGATTTTCTACACAGTTACAGATATAGTTTTACTATTCAGACTTGGTTTTGTCCACTCAGTAATCAAACAAGTTCTTCAGAAATACTACTTTATAACACAGAATTGGTGTACAAATGAATATGTAACATGTAGGTATAGGACCCTTGTGGTGTGGCATATGGTAAAAGAAATCTTAAATAGCTTTATTAGAGCATTTTTTATGTTTGAGACCGATAGAAACATACACTTACTGAAAGAGTTAAGAATGGTACCACAGCTACATCGGCCAACAATATGTAAATGTATGTAATTTAACATCACATTTATGAACTTGTATTAAGCCAGTATACCTGTGTATTTGTTTATCTAATATTTTCAAACCCTGTTAGACTGTACTTGAAATGTAAATTTTGTTCGACTTTATTTTCAATTATCGATTTAAAAAAATGGTTGGTAATTCCAGATATCCTGGCAGAACTTGTAAAATCCCTTTGGTTTAGGAAATTTGTTCTTAAAATTCAAGCCAATCAGTTATTTTGAAAAGAAAAAAACGATGATAAACCAAAGCTTTATACAGATTTGGATAATTGTGCATGGCTTTCAGGTCACACATGTTTATCTTTCCAGAGAATGGAAAAATTTTCCTCTGGCACAGCTGAAAAGTAAATACTGCAGAACACATGTAGAGCTGCAGAAAACCTATATTGCTGTCTTTTACCTGATTAGCGGAAAAGTTGGGCTTCCTAATAGTGGTGTTGCTCTGCCACAATTAATGTGACTGTCTCATCACACTGGAACAGCTCTATACAGCACGATTCGCACACTGAATTCATCAAAATGACTTTTCCCTTTAGCTGGACACGGATGATATTTGCTTTTGGGTCAGTGTACTCGTATTAAATATTTGTTCATAGTAAAACAGTTGAGAATGACAGTTATTGTATGAGTGTTTGCTAATGGAGGATTCTGCTGAAGTTAGGGTGTTTATTTACACTACTATCAAATTAGGGACATTTTGAGTGGGTGCTTTCATCAGTGAATCTAGGAGAGAGACTTGTTTGTACAAAATTTCTGTATGATTCTTGTTTATTTGTAAAGAAAAATAACTGTTTACCCTTTTTTCTGGGTTATAAGCCACAACCTTTCTTACAAAATGGTTACTGTTTAATCAACCAAAGTTCATTGATATAACCAAAAATGGAGAGCAATTTATCAAGGTCATCAGTGAAACATTTGATAAAATTTGCAAATGAAGTATACACAGATAATCCTTTATTTTATTGATGTATTTCAAAAAACATAAAATAGCAAATATCAAACTTGTTTTGCTTGGGTGCCTTCACAGATTGTCTGCGTACAGATATAGAGCCTGATGTTACAGGGGGTTTACTAAACAATCTCTCCATCAGTGTCTGTACTGTTAAATATTAACAAAGTTGCTTGCATGCTAACAAAATTCTTATAGTCCTGCATTATTTCTTCTTGTAAGCTATTAATATTGTAACAAGCATTGTGGTCATTCTAGAATTTTACCTATAACCCGATGACATATTTATCCCAGAATGCAA
Source organism: Ylistrum balloti (assembly GCF_031769215.1). Lineage (NCBI taxonomy): Eukaryota > Metazoa > Mollusca > Bivalvia > Pectinida > Pectinidae > Ylistrum > Ylistrum balloti. The sequence goes on along the minus strand of NW_026782909.1, from coordinate 511,966 downwards.
CAGTCTATTGCAACTTCTGCTATGGCTTCAAAGTAACCGCAAAAGTCCAAAAGATATTATTAGTAAAAGGTATGATTAATTAAATCCATGAGAATGTTTTTTTATTTCAATATATAAATCATACTGTGTATGATTGCAAATGATGGTCTAGATTTCCTGTTTCAGTCACAAACACGTGACAGGCAGGTACTCGTAAAAAAAATCTCCATACCATCTTATACTGGTGTACTGGTACATTTCCATGGTGTTTTTCTCATTTTTTTTTTTTTTTTTTCATCCTGTTGATTTCTTTTTTTTCGTCAACATATAAGCTGCACAACTGACTCACAAGACAAAGAAGTGCGCCTAGTAATCCAGAAAATATGGTTATACCCAAATGAGTTTGATAAATGATGAAATACATCTGGCTTCCATAATGGTCACACATGTAGGCATTAGATGGACTGTGATGTTGGCCATGATGGGTTGATTAAGGGAAAAACATGGCATTAGAGGTATGATAAAGTTTGCATTAGCAGGCCTAGGGCTCACGGGAGGGCATATCAAGGCATAGTGTTGACTGCAAAGTTGGTCTTGATGGGTTGATTTGAGGTAGACCCCAGGCAATTGGTGCATGGTGAAGTTTCCAATGGCAGGCCTAGGGTTTATGTAAGGGCACATCCAAGCATAGTGTGTGGATAGTGTATTTGTCCTTTCAGAGTTGATGGTGAATAATTTGGCTTGTCACAGTTGATGGTGGAAGTTGACTTTCAGAATTAATGGTGAAGTTGACTTTCAGAATTAATGGTGAAGTTGACTTTCAGAATTAATGGTGAAGTTGACTTTCAGAGTTGATGGTGAATTTGGCTGTCAGAGTTGATAGTGAATTTGGCTTGGCACAATTGATGGTGAATTTGGTAGCTTATGAGGTTACCCTTGACAGGTGAGATTTAGGGGCAGGTTCTTTGCAAGGTAGATTGGAGGAAGTCCCTGACTATGTTAGACCAGGGTAGATTGGAGGAAGTCCCTGACTATGTTAGACCAGGGTAGATTGGAGGAAGTCCCTGACTATGTTAGGCCAGGGTAGATTGGAGGAAGTCCTTGACTATGTTAAACCAGGGTAGATTGGAGGAAGTCCCTGACTATGTTAGACCAGGGTAGATTGGAGGAAGTCCCTGACTATGTTAGATCAGGATAGATTGGAGGAAGTCCCTGACTATGTTAGGCCCGGGTAGATTGAAGGAAATCCCTGACTATGTAAGGCCAGGGTAGTTTGGAGGTTATGTTAATTAATGTTGTGATTAATTAATTTTTCTCGTGTTTAATTGCAAAACATAGCATGCATATTGTATTATTCAGCGTTAAATGACATTGTGTTGGGTCAATTTCAAATGAAACAATATTAGTTATGGGTATGGTTTTCAATGTGGACAGCATATCAACATTGTAGCATGGAACTCCTAAACCAGTGGATGATTATATCCAGAAGAGTTATTCTAACCAGTCTTCAAGGCTTGTGCCAAGTTTGACAACTGATTTTAAAATCTTTCACATGTCATCCCTAACAATCATTGTATACAATGGTCATCACTAGCAGTCATTATATACAATGGTCATCCCTAGCAGTCATTGTATACAATGGTCATCCCTAGCAGTCGTTGTATACAATGGTCATCCCTAGCAGTCATTATATACAATGGTCATCCCAAGCACTCATTGTATACAATGGTCATTACTACCAGTCGTATACAATGGTCATCCCTAGCAGTCATTATATACAATGGTCATCCCTAGCAGTCATTATATACAATGGTCATCCCTAGCACTCATTGTATACAATGGTCATCCCTAGCACTCATTGTATACAATGGTCATCCCTAGCAGTCATTGTATACAATGGTCATCTCTAGCAGTCATTGTATACAATGGTCATCCCTATCAGTCATTGTATACAATGGTCATCCCTAACAATCATTGTATACAATGGTCATCCCTAACAATCATTATATACAATGGTCATCCCTAACAATCATTGTATACAATGGTCATCCCTAACAATCATTGTATACAATGGTCATCACTAACAATCATTATATATAATGGTCATCCCTAACAGTCATTGTATACAATGGTCATCTCTAGCAGTCATTGTATACAACGGTCATCCCTAGCAGTCATTGTATACAATGGTCATCACTAGCAGTCATTGTATACAATGGTCATCCCTAACAATCATTATATACAAAGATCATCTCTAGCAGTCATTGTATACAATGGTCATCACTAGCAGTCATTGTATACAATGGTCATCCCTAACAGTCATTATATACAATGGTCATCCCTAGCAGTCGTTGTATACAATGGTCATCCCTAGCAGTCGTTGTATACAATGGTCATCCCTAACAGTCATTGTATACAATGGTCATCCCTAACAGTCATTATATACAATGGTCATCACTAGCAGTCATTGTATACAATGGTCATCTCTAACAATCATTGTATACAATGGTCATCCCTAACAGTCATTATATACAATGGTCATCACTAGCAGTCATTGTATACAATGGTCATCTCTAACAATCATTGTATACAATGGTCATCACTAGCAGTCATTATATACAATGGTCATCCCTAGCAGTCTTTTTCTTTGGTTAGATGTTTAAGATGTTGACCCTGTTTGATTTACACTACATAACAAATGGTAAGTTGTTTTAATACAGCAAACAAAATGCTGTGCCACTCAACACTGAGACTTTCCAGCCAGACCTTGCCCTTGTAACAACTGGACATAATGATAAAATTGATTAATAGCAAGATTTGATGAATTGTAAATCTTGAGAATCTAAGGAGCTGATGTCAGTTTGATTGTTTCAAAATAGAAATTCAAGTGAAAATTCAAGTTAATTGAAGAAAACCTTGTTGACCTCTTTTATTAAAACAAACTTTCACACTTGAATGGTTTTGGAAGCCCCTTGGATTTTGCCATTTTGTTATATTGATTTCACTCATTTACAGGTATTTTTAAGTATACATATAAATTCATTCTACATAAATATTCCTCCATAAGTTCACCATGTGATTTGGTTCGAATTTGTATTTAAAATACTGCTGCATTCAGACATGGACAGGTTTTTTCCTACAACTGTTCCTGAAGAATTTACAGGCAGATTACTAAAAATAGAATCTTACATACGAATGTTGCAGTGAAAGGATTTTTTAATGAATATTAAGATCTATTGCTTTATTTATAGAATACACACTTCAGACAAGATAACGTAGGTGAATAGTCTAAGGCCAAAAGGACAATAGCCTGCAGAATATATTTTTTGGAAACTAGGGTAAAAGAGAAGCTTCATTGTAATGTCATGGTTATAAATAAATAGAGAATTACAAAAAGCAATGTCTTTAGAAATGATAAGGTACGGTAATGTTCTACATCAGTGGTGTCTTTAGAAATGATACAGGTATGATAATGTTCTACATCAGTGGTGTCTTTAGAAATAATACAGGTGTGATAATGTTCTACATCAGTGGTGTCTTTAGAAATGATACAGGTATGATAATGTTCTACATCAGTGGTGTCTTTAGAAATAATACAGGTGTGATAATGTTCTACATCAGTGGTGTCTTTAGAAATAATACAGGTATGATAATGTTCTACATCAGTGGTGTCTTTAGAAATAATACAGGTATGATAATGTTCTACATCAGTGGTGTCTTTAGAAATGATACAGGTGTGATAATGTTCTACATCAGGGGTGTCTTCAGAAATAATACAGGTATGATAATGTTCTACATCAGTGGTGTCTTTAGAAATGATACAGGTGTGATAATGTTCTACATCAGTGGTGTCTTTAGAAATGATACAGGTATGATAATGTTCTACATCAGTGGTGTCTTTAGAAATGATACAGGTGTGATAATGTTCTACATCAGTGGTGTCTTTAGAAATGATACAGGTGTGATAATGTTCTACATCAGGGTGGTCTACATGAAGGCTCAATGTTAGGTGATATAACAAGTACTTTAACATCAGGGATGTCTACAGAAAGGCTCAAGGTTAGGTGATAGAACAAGTAGTTCTATATCAGGGATGTCTACAGAAAGGCTCAAGGTTAAGTGATAGAACAAGTACTTCTACATCAGTGATGTCTACAGAAAGGCTCAAGGTTAAGTGATAGAAGTAGTTCTACATCAGAGATGTCTACAGAAAGGCTCAAGGTTAGGTGATAGAAGTAGTTCTACATCAGGGATGTCCCCAGAATCGCTAAAGTTTAGGTGATATAACAAGTAGTTCTACATCAGGAATGTCTACAAAGAGGCTAAAGGTTTGCTAAAAGCTTACAGCTTCCATTCAATTTGAGATCTGACTGTAAAATTTGGTTTGTCATTGATTTTCCAAATGCAACTTCGATAAGTGTACATATGCTGTGTATTCGTAGGGTTGTGTATATGTACATGTATGCTGTATATTGCTTTGATGGGTTTTCGTGCTCCAAGCTAGAAAACTTCCATTCCATTCTCAATTTGTTATATTGATTTGGTTTCATATTAAATAAAATCTTCAAGATGAAAATGTAATATGCACCAGTCTGCAAATATACTTTCCTTCCTCCAGGCCATACAACGTGTACTTAATAGTCACAGCGTTCTATTCATCATGATCATGCATTCATCATTTTTTTTTATATTTGGCTGAGGATGCAATGGTCTAAGACAGAGTAGAGTTTAGCAGATTATTGATTGGGACTGTTCCCTATCTTGTGGAGGCTATAGCAGGTTCAAACCCCATTATTTACTCACGCTATCAGCAGATAGATCGAACATTGACTCTGGATTTTTATATACTTATCATTATCCTGAAATAAATGTTTTTCACTTCTAATATTAACAGGAACCATTTATAGATTGTGTCACAAATAAATACTTATCTGTATAACCATTGTCACTAGAACCCTCACAGTATAGACATTGTCACTACTACCCTGTATAGACATTGTCGCTACTACCCTGTTTAGGCTCTCCACTAGTGACCTGGATACCCTGTAAAGACTATCTTACCAGTGACCAATACCCAACTTTTTGGACTGTACTATAATCCTCTGTGCTCTAAGGTCAACAATAGTTTGATTTGATGGGCAAACAAACAAGGTAGCACTGCAATTGTACTGCAATTGATTTGGCTATGTTTTCTTTAACAAATCTTAAATCTTCTACTTGGTGTGTTGTAAGAACTTTTATTTTATTGACACTACTAACCTGAAGAAAATATTCCAAAATATTGAAGCTAAGTGAGGACAGATTGTTGTGCAAAAGCTAGAGAGCCTTGAAAAGAAATTCTAAGATACAGAAATCACCTTATGTTTATTCTGCAATATAGGAACTTAGAAATAACGCCTTCAAGTCTTAATATTAGATGCCCAATTTATACCATCAATGCCCAAAAGATCATTAGTAAAGTGCAGAAAGATTTAGTGAGTGAAATCTAACTACACACCACTAAGCTTACAGAGCAGTTACTGAGTGACACTCAGGGGGACATGAACACACATATAGGGGAAAGAGCATTCAACATGACCAATGTATGTCATTTGAGGAAGTTGAAATGTCTGATAGAGAAATCTGCCAACTACAGCACAAAAACAGATGGGGATTTCAGTGAAACTATGCTAAATAAGTGGGTAATTAACATATCTAACAAATGGCTCACAGGTAGCAACAAAACAATACGAGGGCTGATTGATAAGTTGTTAGCCTTTTATTGAAGAAGTTAAGCAGGGATGTCCTTTTTCAGCTCTACTTATTCCCTGGCTATTTAAGGCTGTATTTAACAAGGCCTGATGAGGTTACTTGAGGGAGGTCATACTGTTATGTTCAAATTATGACATTTCTCTGTGATGACACTGTAAGATGGACTGATTAGGTAACATGGTGGTGGTCATGCTGTCATATAAAGATTATGACATTTCTCTGTGATGACACTGTAAAATGGACTGATTAGGTAACATGGTGGTGGTCATGCTGTCATATAAAGATTATAACATTTCTCTGTGATGACACTGTAAGATGGACTGATTAGGTAACATGGTGGTGGTCATGCTGTCATATAAAGATTATGACATTTCTCTGTGATGACACTGTAAGATGGACTGATTAGGTAACATGGTGGTGGTCATGCTGTCATATAAAGATTATGACATTTCTCTGTGATGACACTGTAAGATGGACTGATTAGGTAACATGGTGGTGGTCATGCTGTCATATAAAGATTATGACATTTCTCTGTGATGACACTGTAAGATGGACTGATTAGGTAACATGGTGGTGGTCATGCTGTCATATAAAGATTATGACATTTCTCTGTGATGACACTGTAAGATGGACTGATTAGGTAACATGGTGGTGGTCATGCTGTCATATAAAGATTATGACATTTCTCTGTGATGACACTGTAAGATGGACTGATTAGGTAACATGGTGGTGGTCATGCTGTCATATAAAGATTATGACATTTCTCTGTGATGACTCTCTAACATCTCTGATGAGGTAACTTGATGGAGGTCATGCTGCCTTGCCCAGGTTTAACATTTTAGTGTAAATGACAATAAGAAAACAATGGAACATCGCTAGAGTTATTTCTTTGTCATTATAACTAAGTTGTTATACAATATGAAGAATTTTGTAATACTACTGGTTGTTGTATATACTACTGGTTGTTGTATGTACTACTGGTTGTTGTATGTACTGCTGATTGTTGTATGTACTACTGATTGTTGTATGTACTACTGTTTGTTGTATGATGTACTACTGATTGTTGTATGTACTACTGATTGTTGTATGTACTACTGTTTGTTGTATGTACTACTGATTGTTGTATGTACTACTGTTTGTTGTATGTACTACTGATTGTTGTATGTACTACTGATTGTTGTATGTACTACTGATTGTTGTATGTACTACTGTTTGTTGTATGATGTACTACTGATTGTTGTATGTACTACTGATTGTTGTATGTACTGCTGTTTGTTGTATGTACTACTGATTGTTGTATGTACTACTGATTGTTGTATGTACTACTGTTTGTTGTATGTACTACTGATTGTTGTATGTACTACTGATTGTTGTATGTACTACTGATTGTTGTATGTACTACTGTTTGTTGTATGTACTACTGATTGTTGTATGTACTACTGTTTGTTTTATGTACTACTGTTTGTTGTATGTACTACTGATTGTTGTATGTACTACTGTTTGTTGTATGTACTACTGATTGTTGTATGTACTACTGGTTGTATGTACTACTGGTTGTTGTATGTACTACTGATTGTTGTATGTACTACTGATTGTTGTATGTACTACTGGTTGTTGTATGTACTACTGGTTGTATGTACTACCGGTTGTTGTATGTACTACTGTTTGTTGTATGTACTACTGATTGTTGTATGTACTACTGATTGTTGTATGTACTACTGTTTGTTGTATGTACTACTGATTGTTGTTTGTACTACTGGTTGTATGTACTACCGGTTGTTGTATGTACTACTGATTGTTGTATTTACTACTGATTGTTGTATGTACTACTGGTTGTATGTACTACCGTTTGTGGTATGTACTACTGATTGTTGTATGTACTACTGATTGTTGTATGTACTGTTGTTTGTTGTATGTACTACTGTTTGTTGTATGTACTACTGGTTGTTGTATGTACTATTGATTGTATGTACTGCCAGTTGTTGTATGTACTACTGATTGTTGTATGTACTACTGATTGTTGTATGTACTGCTGTTTGTTGTATGTACTACTGGTTGTTGTATGTACAACTGGTTGTATGTACTACCGGTTGTTGTATGTACTACTGTTTGTTGTATGTACTACTGATTGTTGTATATACTACTGATTGTTGTATGTACTACTGGTTGTTGTAGGTACTACTGGTTGTTGTATGTACTACTGTTTGTTGTATGTACTACTGGTTGTTGTATGTACTATTGATTGTATGTACTGCTGTTTGTTGTATGTACTACTGATTGTTGTATGTACTATTGATTGTATGTACTGCTGTTTGTTGTATGTACTACTGGTTGTTGTATGTACTGCTGTTTGTTGTATGTACTACTGATTGTTGTATGTACTACTGTTTGTTGTATGTACTACTGATTGTTGTATATACTACTGGTTGTATGTGCTGCTGGTTGTTGTATGTACTGCTGTTTGTTGTATGTACTACTGTTTGTTGTATGTACTATTGATTGTATGTACTGCTGTTTGTTGTATGTACTACTGTTTGTTGTATGTACTACTGATTGTTGTATGTACTACTGTTTGTTGTATGTACTACTGGTTGTTGTATGTACTACTGTTTGTTGTTTGATGTACTACTGATTGTTGTATGTACTACTGGTTGTATGTACTACCGGTTGTTGTATGTACTGCTGTTTGTGGTATGTACTACTGATTGTTGTATGTACTACAGGTTGTTGTATGTACTACTGATTGTTGTATGTACTGCTGTTTGTTGTATGTACTACTGATTGTTGTTTGTACTACTGGTTGTATGTACTACCGGTTGTTGTATGTACTACTGATTGTTGTATGTACTACTGGTTGTATGTACTACCGTTTGTGGTATGTACTACTGATTGTTGTATGTACTACTGATTGTTGTATGTACTGCTGTTTGTTGTATGTACTACTGTTTTTTGTATGTACTACTGGTTGTTGTATGTACTATTGATTGTATGTACTGCCAGTTGTTGTATATACTACTGTTTGTTGTATGCACTACTGTTTGTTGTATGTACTACTGGTTGTTGTATGTACTACTGGTTGTTGTATGTACTACTGTTTGTTGTATGTACTACTGGTTGTTGTATGTACTATTGATTGTATGTACTGCTGTTTGTTGTATGTACTACTGATTGTTGTATGTACTATTGATTGTATGTACTACTGGTTGTTGTATGTACTGCTGTTTGTTGTATGTACTACTGATTGTTGTATGTACTACTGTTTGTTGTATGTACTACTGATTGTTGTATGTACTACTGGTTGTATGTGCTGCTGGTTGTTGTATGTACTGCTGTTTGTTGTATGTACTACTGTTTGTTGTATGTACTGCTGTTTGTTGTATGTACTACTGGTTGTATGTACTGCTGTTTGTTGTATGTACTACTGGTTGTTGTATATACTACTGTTTGTTGTATATACTACTGATTGTATGTACTACTGTTTGTTGTATTGTCAAGGCTCCACCATACACACAGGTGGTCCACTAACATTTCCAATCCCTCCTGGGATCTTAATTTCATTTGCATTGGTAATTCCTCAAGACATTGAAGCAACTAATTTTATAACAAGGATCTTGCATGGAGAATTAGAGACAGTAAGAGTAATGATGATGTTGACGTCAGAGTTATTTGCCCCTGACAAATTCGAAAAGACGCTTCTCTTATCAGATATAAATTTGAGTTGTTGTTGAAACTGACATTTTATTGTCCATAGATTTTTTCTTTGAAAACGGATGTTCCTATTACTAATTAGATTAAGAATACTAGAAAGGACAAAGGCCCATTAGGTATATTGGCTTCTATATTTCTGCCACTATCCATGGGTATCAATTGTAAACAGAAGCTGTTTAGGAACCATTGAAGTCGTTAACAGCAATTATTAGTGTACTTGAAACAGTTATTTCTTCGTGAACTCTATTATTTCTAATTAATTGTTGTTTAAAGTTGTTTTGTCATCGGCATACTGGTTAGGAGGATGTGCTAATGTATTAAATGCGCTTCAACATCCCTGATACTGCTGCTGGTCCAACTGTTGTCACCACCAATAAAAACTCACCCAAGCTGCCATTCTGTAGTGTCTCGGCAATGTCTGATGATATGAAAGGTTTCTTTTAATGAAAAATAAGTCTTCTGTGGTTTGGATTTGATGCCTGGTCTGGCTGTAAATATATCATCAGCTTCCGAACACCTATAAAGATTAGCGTTGACTCGTACAGAACAATGTACTATGAAGACAGATCAGCATTTATCAGATTAAAACTAAGTCTAGACTTATGAAACAATTTAGACCAAAGCAAAATAATTCAGTGATATGGAAGGACAATTACCCACTGGTTGTACAGTAGGTGGATTTGCAGGCACAAATCCACACAGTCAGGCTGGTCATATCTTTTTCACATCCATATCAAGGAATTATATCAAACTATCAAGATTCATATTTTTCTAAAGTTGATTGGTTCCTTTTCTGTTTGGTAATAACACAGTGTTTGGAGACCTTTGTTTCCAGAATAAAAGTTGTTACAAGTTGTTACACTGACATAAATCTGCTTAAGTAAACATGGGGTGATATATTATCCTTTTAGTCTGAGAATAGTGATGGGAAATTCCTTTAATGCGCCTTATAATACCATTTGGTGGGACTTTTTACTTTGGAATGATAATATCTCGCCTATATGAACCAATGTCATAAAGGACGTCAATGATAATTTTGTGAATGCTTTCAGTTTGAATACAAACACAGATATTGCACACTGTTTATAGATTTTTTTTCATCATTTAAGAGGTATTAACTTGCTAATACAGATTGGAATTTGTGCTGTTGCCTGTTATTCTGTGACTTTTTTCTGTGCGATATAAAGTTATCATATTGATGTGAGATGTAAATGTCCAGATTAAAAGTATGTTCTGACTACTGTGAGTTATTTTTTGAGAGATAATGACATTACTCTGCCACAAGACCATCACAATTCAGAATAATGCATTATTCTGCCATAATCTCTTTTGTCTTGATGAACTTGTCAGAGTAATATAATAATGCAGTCGCTTTATTTGTTTAGCATTTTTATACAGGCTCCTGGCTGTGCACACAGAAATGGTTTAGCTCATAGTCTTGGTGCAATGCATCAGAATAATGTCTTTATGAAGGACAAACATCAATTTTTCAAGACTGTGCACAGTTGAGATTTCAAGATAAAACAGATTTAGACGATGTAAGATGATCAACATGTACCACATACAGAAACTTTAAGATATTTTGTGTACTGAAGGTAGACTTTGTATCAGTGAAGATAATGGGTGATTCAAGATATTGTAAAAATAAAGAAAAAGCTATCTATGTTGAAATTCTTGCTTGTCTACATTGTAAATTATATAAAATGATGACCATCAGATCATACTTGCACATAACTTGCATGAATACACAAGACATAAAAAAATGGCAAAATTTTAATTTTCATTGTATTGTTGTGCTAATATATCAAATACTGTATAATCAGTTATTTTCTTGGGTCAAATTTTTGCAATTGTCATATAAAACAAAAGAATGAAATTTCAAGGAATAGAAATTTTGCCATCAGAATATTAGAGGATGTATGACTTCTCCAATATTGCTCCCAATGTCAAGTTTTAAGTACCTGATTTTTTTATTTGTCAATCAAACACCAGCATGATTCAATGAGAATTGTCTACGATTGATATGAACATCATTATTCTATGCCATATTTCAATTTGTATCTTGTACATCTAATTGTTGAAAACCCTTACATAATCAGTGATGGTCAAGTCATATAGGGAACCAATTTGACAACAGTCTTGCAGTTTACTTTTGTGGATGAAATTAACATGTTTTTTTGCATATTAAATCTTTCCTTTTACATGGATACTTCCTGAAATAGTGAAAATATCATCCTTTATGAAATAACATGTGACCTGAAGGGTCAGGATGACCCATTGCCATCATGTATCATTCTTTGTCATGTGCGGTCCGCTGCCTACATAACTTTTTACATTTTAAACTTCGTCTCAGGTTCCACCAGCGGAAATTGAGCTGAAACTTGTTGGTAATGATTCTGAGATCAGTCTAAAATCCATGGCCATGGTTTCTGTCCTGAAAAACACAACATATGCTGTTAAGGCCCATAGGGTTTCTTGTTTATGTACTTCTGTACATTTGGTGACAATATCTACATACAAATTGCAAAAAAAGTTAACTAATTACAGACCTCAGTATATGTTTGAAGTTCCATCATATGCATAACAGTCACTTTTTATCACTCCACCATTTTACAGTAGAAACAATTCTTAACAGACATATCACACAGCTAATAAGGTAATATTATTGAGTTAAAAGTAATTATGAAGTTTTCAATGACATTTCATAAATTTGATATAGAAATAAGTAAATCGATATATTGAATTATGTCTTGCATATAGATGGATTTTAACAAATCTTATTGTTTAATAAAATGTATAATCTGAAATTTTTCATTCTCACATTTTTGGAAAGCCTTATACGAAAGTGCTATGATTGTATAACTGTAATACTTTAGATACTATGGTAGTACTATGGAAAAAGTTATGGATTGGGAACAGAAACAGGTCTACAGTGTTTTGGGGTTATATCTGGAGACTTATATTAGTACAATATATTCACTACATATGTTATTATGGTTATGTGGTTAATCTAGAGACTGTTACGGAGAGAAGATCAGAACGAAAAGTGATCTGATCCTGTCCACACTGTATCAGTGACCTTTGCTGATACTGTAATTTATGGAAGACTTTTGGCCCACAGAACGATTGCCAACTCCTCCAGTGAATCACCTTGACTTCAGTGATGTATGTCACAGACTCAGTGTACAAAGGTCCATAGGAGAACATCTGATTGGAGTTATACATGAACTCAACATTTTACCAAACCTAATGTCACAATGGCTCTTCCATTACATGCAGCTTTCTATAAATGAATGTGTTACAATGTGGAAATCAAAAAGAATGTGACAGTGATTGATTTTAATCAGATGAAGGGTCTAGCTAGGAGCTCTAATGTCTTTTACCGCAACTGCAATCAATAGATCGTGGCACAAGCCAAAAAATTCCCCCACACTTTCTGAAAAATGCATAAGAATAGCATTAAAATTGTGTATCTGGAACCCTTGTTAAAGCTTCAAAGCCTATATCAATAGGGTTATATTTATTCAAAGGTTCATTTCAATTGGTGTTATGTTACATTAAGGTTATAGTGACTTTGGAGCAATATACATAGGGATAATGTTATATGAAGGCTGTATTACATCAGGGTAATAGTAATGTAGGAGTACTATTACATAGGATTGATGTTATATAAAACTGTATTACATCAGGGTAATAGTAATGTAGGAGTAATATTACATAGGATTGATGTTATATAAAACTGTATTACATCAGGGTAATAGTAATGTAGGAGTATTATTACATAGGATTGATGTTATATAAAGACTGTATTACATCAGGGTAATAGTAATGTAGGAGTATTATTACATAGGATTGATGTTATATAAAACTGTATTACATCAGGGTAATAGTAATGTAGGAGTAATATTACATAGGATTGATGTTATATAAAACTGTATTACATCAGGGTAATAGTAATGTAGGAGTATTATTACATAGGATTGATGTTATATAAAACTGTATTACATCAGGGTAATAGTAATGTAGGAGTAATATTACATAGGATTGATGTTATATAAAACTGTATTACATCAGGGTAATAGTAATGTAGGAGTAATATTACATTGGATTGATGTTATATAAAACTGTATTACATCAGAGTAATAGTAATGTAGGAGTAATATTACATTGGATTGATGTTATATAAAGACTGTATTACATCAGGGTAATAGTGATGTTAGAATAATATTACATAGGGATATATACATATATATTGTCTTGGTAAGGACATTATGACATCATACATAATACATAAGAGACATTTTATCTTACAAAACTTGCCATACTTAATTTTAACTTTTTGTACTGTGAAAGGATTTTAAGACCATATATATATACCTAACATATGACTCCTACTTGACATAAACAATTAAACATTTTCTGCATACATATGACAGACCTAAAAAGTGTGCTTCTACTAGTATGACAGGAAAATATAGGATAGGTCTGTTGGGAGACTTTTTTTATTTTCAGAATGAATTATTGAATGCGTATATGTATAGATGAAGAGAGTAAGAAATCTTGATTTTAATAGTCTTGCCTTGAAAAATTGCTGTAAAATCTTTAGGGGAGGCTACAAAATATAGGGTAGGTCAGGTTCATGGAAATCCAGGCAATTTCGTTTAGTCTGAGTGTATCTACTGAAATGAACGGATTGTAATTTAATGATTTATGTATGAATTCTCGAGAATGATTTAGTCAAAAGGACTTCAATATTTCATGATAATACCAATGGTAAAACATTGTGTGATGGTACCATTTACTGTAGTGGTACCAACTGTGTGTGGTAAAATGTTGTGTGATGGTACCATTTACTATAGTGGTACCAACTGTGTGTGGTAAAACATTGTGTGATGGTACCATTTACTATAGTGGTACCAACTTTGTGTGGTAAAACGTTGTGTAGTGGTACCATTTACTATAGTGGTACCAACTGTTTGTGGTAAAAAGTTATGTGATGGTACCATTTACTATAGTGGTGCCAACTGTTTGTTGTAAAATGTTGTGTGATGGTACCATTTACTATAGTGGTACCAACTGTTGTGTGGTAAAAAGGTGTGTGATGGTACCATTTACTGTAGTGGTACCAACTGTTGTGTGGTAAAACGTTGTGTGATGGTACCATTTACTGTAGTGGTACCAACTGTTGTGTGGTAAAACGTTGTGTGATGGTACCATTTACTGTAGTGGTACCAGCTGTTGTGTGGTAAAACGTTGTATGATGGTACCATTTACTGTAGTGGTACCAACTGTTGTGTGGTAAAACATTGTGTGATGGTACCATTTACTGTAGTGGTACCAACTGTTGTGTGGTAAAACGTTGTGTGATGGTACCATTTACTGTAGTGGTACCAGCTGTTGTGTGGTAAAACGTTGTATGATGGTACCATTTACTGTAGTGGTACCAACTGTTGTGTGGTAAAACATTGTGTGATGGTACCATTTACTGTAGTGGTACCAACTGTTGTGTGGTAAAACATTGTGTGATGGTACCATTTACTGTAGTGGTACCAACTGTGTGTGGTAAAACGTTGTTATAGCAACTGATTGAACTGGCCCTTAAGGCAGTATTAAGTCTGTGTCTGAAGTATTTAGATGGGAGATGATTCAGTTGGCACCAAGCAGACTTTCCCACCCTTGGTGGCATTTTGTCTTGCTGCCTTACACATCTGTCTGTTGACTATAGACTTATATATAAAAAATTCTGACCGTTTTGTGTAAATGTACCAACCAAACAATGATTAAACCAGTTTGCCAGACCATTGAGGCAGCTCTGAAAGATCTCAGCTTTCCTTAAACGCCTGTCATTTTTATTGCTATTGTAGATTGAGTGCATTCACTATAGGGTACCGTTGGGGCCATCACAAGGGCAGGGAACGGCATCATTTGAGAGTACTTGAGAACGATCAGAACGCTTTGAGATGATGTCACTGAGGGGGCTGTGAAGACAAAGCTAGAGAAGCGTGCGAGGCACGGTACCGACAAGTGATTGCTAACTATAGATACGACAGGCCTCACCAGACTGCAAAGAGAGCCTGTTTCTAAGTTGGGACCGGATCACGGTGTAGGGACAGTGTGGAGTGTTCTCCGGCAACTTTTACTGGAGCCAGTCAGGAGCACACATAGCAGATCCTAGTGTGTTGGGACTATATAGCTGCAAAAGTCACCTGGTGAGTGCTTTCTTCAGTTTATCTTGGATAATCTCTCACATTGTGATGACCATTATTTAATTAATTTTTAACAGTGCTTAGTTATTCATAATGGAAGTTTACTTCAATTCTTTGGTGCATTATACCATAACCTAATTCCATTGATTTTGCTCTACCCAGCAACAGCTCTAGAAACTCGTATCAGGAGACCTCTTACCTTAAGTGTGTGTGCTTTTTTTTTTTTTTTTTTACATAAAGGCATTTGATGCATGTTTTGTGTGGATTCCAGTACCATTTTCATAACCAGCTTATTCACAGGAAATTTTAAATTCAAATGGAAAATGCTTTACCTTTTGCCCATCATGCATAACATTCATTTCAAACCTTGTGGGGTAATGGAATTTTCTAATTCACAAGGGATCTGGTGGTTTGTATCCTGTACTAAACCTATCACAGTGCAAGTTTTTTCTTCTATTAGGAAAGCATTATATTTCCAGTATGCTTGCCAAAGTATATTTAATCATCCTTTCTCTCAGAAAGTAAATACAGGTTGGTTGTTAGCCAGATTGGAAATGGTGAAACCCTGTATTTAATGTATGTTGTTTATGTGGCTGCACGAATCCAATTCACGGAGAGGATGTTCATAATGGCCTTTCTTGGTGATTGACAGCTTTGACTAGAATTTGTATGTCTGTATCTTTATCATATCAGCAAATAAAATCAGCTACCTGTATAACTTATACAATGTAGAAGAAAAGCATTTTAATCTAAAGCACAATTCAAATTTTATGTGTATGCAACACTTTTCATTTTCTCATTGTCTATGCATGGTAGTCATTTTCACCTTAATGACTTTAGATAAGTAAAAAGTGGTTTCTTTTTCACTTTGAAAAGTTTTACAAATATACAGTCTTTGGATTTTGAAGAACCGACAGTGTCAAAAAGGAAAGCAGTGCTAATTTAATACTTTTGTACAATAATATTACATTTGGAAATTAAATCAAAATTATGTGATTAAAAGAGTGTTTGTACATTCAATATCTGAATTTAAAGATATTGATTTCATTAATTTTTAGCCCACCATCTGATACAGTGTTTTAATTTGCTTTTCTTCCATTGATCAGTTGACTAACCATGCATTTGTTCATCAGTCCATCCTGTAAACAATTTCTTGTTCTGAAGAATTACTGAAGTGAAACTTGTCTTTTATCATAAACAGGTTTAATATGTTTATGTAACAGGACAGGCTTGTATGGACAGGCTTATGCAGCATTGGTCCTAGTTGTAGATGGTCCCATTTGAATTTCAAGATGGCTGCCAGTTTTCATTTAGGATTTTGACTTTTGAAGTTTATCTGTAGGCCTATGGATTCTTGTTGTGCTTGCCATTTTTAGATGGATGACAACTAGCAGCCATATTAGGATAGGTTAGCTCTCATAGGATAAAAAAGAATTTTGGACTTCCTTTATAACAAAAATTTCCTTACTTTCTAAAAGATATCAGACATTTATAGGCTTAGGGACTGAATGACTCTTTCAGACTCCACAAATCTGCAGGCTTCCCTTTGGTAACAAGACATTTGCAGGCTTCCCTTTGGTAACAAGACATTTCCATTCTCCTAATGGGGAATCAAGATGTTTTTAGTTCCTCATGGGATCAGGACATCTGCAGTCTCCCATGGGAGACTCAAGGATTTTTTAGACCATATCAAGAGATGCAGGACATTGTGTCAGTTTCCCTAGGGACAATAGACATTTGCAGGTGCCCTCCAAAGACTAAAGGCAATTTCAGTTTCCTCTGAGAACAAAAGACATGTACAAATCTGAAGGCAATTTCAGACTTCCCAGCTGGCAAAAGAACTTCAGATTTGAATTGCAAATTACAGTAGCTTGTTGTTTTCAATTTTTACCAGAATGAATGGAAGGTATAAGAGCTGACCTGTTGTGTTTGTTCAACAACTTTAAACAAGATTTCAGACAAACAACACACTTTCAGTCTCATGATAAGTTAGGACTTAAAGTTGAAAGAAAATGATATTCTGGACTTATCCATAATATTCTTAGAAATCTTGAACATTTGTGAATCTTGACATCACATGTCAATACTTGTGTCAACATTTTGTGTTTATGGTATTGATTTAATCATATTGATGAAGAAATTTAGTATATGTGTAGTCAGGAAGTCTTTATCTTAGATGTCGGTGTCTCGGCTGGTTTATGATCACTTAAGTCACATTAGCATTACTTAGTACCATTTCATGTCTACGTTCTCACCACAAAAATAAAAGTTAAAGGTCAGGTTTACTGCGTTCAATAGAAATTATGCTGTTTTAGTACATCTATCACGCATCCAAGCATTAAACTTCCTTTAAGTATTTCGAATGAAGGAATAAGATGGAGTTCAGCCAAACATTGGATATGCTTGCATAATGACTGTTCCCTGCAGACAAAGCTTGAAAAAGAACAGAACCTGTGTTTTTGCACTGTGTCAATTCTTATTGGTTGTCTTTTACATTATAGTGATTTCTGGCAATGTAAGTAATAGTATTGAAATGGTGTGTACTGTAAAAGTTCATGTATTGTGATAGGGCAGGAAGATACAAGGATTATGACAGTGCAAGAAATTACTGGTAATGTGACAGGGCAAGAAAATACTGGTAATGTGACAGGGCAAGAAATTACTGGTAATGTGACAGGGCAAGAAATTACTGATAATGTGACAGGGCAAGAAAATACTGGTAATGAGACAGGGCAAGAAAATACTGGTAATGTGACAGGGCAAGAAAATACTGGTAATGTGACAGGGCAAGAAAATACTGGTAATGTGACAGTGCAAGAAATTACTGATAATGTGACAGTGCAAGAAAATACTGGTAATGTGACAGGGCAAGAAAATACTGGTAATGTGACAGGACAAGAAAATACTGGTAATGTGACAGTGCAAGAAATTACTGGTAATGTGACAGGACAAGAAAATACTGGTAATGTGACAGGGCAAGAAAATACTGGTAATGTGACAGTGCAAGAAATTATTTATAATGTGACAGGACAAGAAAATACTGGTATTGTGGCAGGGCAAGAAAATGTAGTTATTGTAATATGACAGCACAAGTAATATCATTATTGTGACAGGTAAGAATGACTAGGCAAGAAAATACCAGTATTGACAAGGAAATACTCTTGTTGTGACAGGACAAGAAAATAACAATATCATAATGTGACAGTATCATATATGTACCAGTATTGTTACAGATGAAGAAAACACTAGTGGTGTCACAAGACAACAGGTATGTCATATCACAGATATTGTAAACATTTCACATTAATCCTACCACAGATATTGTAAACATCTTACATTAATCCTACCACAGATATTGTAAACATTTCACATTAATCCTACCACAGATATTGTAAACATCTAACATTAATCCTCCCACAGATATTGTAAACATTTCACATTAATCCTACCACAGATATTGTAAATATCTTACATTAATCCTACCACAGATATTGTAAACATTTCACATTAATCCTACCACAGATACTGTAAACATTTCACATTAATCCTACCACAGATATTGTAAATATCTTACATTAATCCTACCACAGATATTGTAAACATCTTACATTAATCCTCCCACAGATATTGTAAATATCTTACATTAATCCTCCCACAGATATTGTAAACATTTCACATTAATCCTACCACAGATATTGTAAACATCTAACATTAATCCTCCCACAGATATTGTAAACATTTCACATTAATCCTCCCACAGATATTGTAAATATCTTACATTAATCTTAACACAGATATTGTAAACATCTTACATTAATCCTACCACAGATATTGTAAACATTTCACATTAATCCTACCACAGATACTGTAAACATCTCACATTAATCCTACCACAGATATTGTAAACATCTTACATTAATCCTACCACAGATATTGTAAACATTTCACATTAATCCTACCACAGATATTGTAAACATCTTACATTAATCCTACCACAGATATTGTAAATATCTTACATTAATCCTACCACAGATATTGTAAACATTTCACATTAATCCTACCACAGATATTGTAAACATCTCACATTAATCCTACCACAGATATTGTAAACATCTTACATTAATCCTACCACAGATATTGTAAACATTTCACATTAATCCTACCACAGATATTGTAAACATCTTACATTAATCCTACCACAGATATTGTAAACATCTTACATTAATCCTACCACAGATATTGTAAATATCTTACATTAATCCTACCACAGATATTGTAAACATTTCACATTAATCCTACCACAGATATTGTAAACATCTAACATTAATCTTAACACAGATATTGTAAACATCTTACATTAATCCTACCACAGATATTATAAACATCTTACATTAATCCTACCACAGATATTGTAAACATTTCACATTAATCCTACCACAAATACTGTAAACATCTCACATTAATCCTACCACAGATATTGTAAACATCTTACATTAATCCTACCACAGATATTGTAAACATTTCACATTAATCCTACCACAGATATTGTAAACATCTAACATTAATCTTAACACAGATATTGTAAACACCAAATATTAATGACAAATATTTTGAAATCTTATACTTGATGTCAGAAAGCAGATCATGGTAAGGAATTTCCTTAAAATTAACAATATTGCTATAGTGATTTGTAAGCTGAGATGTAAGCTGACATAAACAGGCAAGTTTATGACAGTCCAGGGCACATCTCAGCAATTTGTCTTTACTTCCTGGTTATATAATAATGACGAAGGATGAACATGCTTCTGACACTAATTACAACAGTAACGCCACATCACTCACTTCCTTATCATTTTCAATATCATTTTAATGGAGTTTTATTGATGAATGAGAAAAATTCTGATTTAGGTTTATTGCATACAGAGTCCATGCATGCTATTTGAATTTGATTAAGCTGTTTTGTATATTTGTAGTTGACATAGAGAACCGTTACTTATTTCTCCATTAAATATCTTTTCTTGATCTCTACAGATTATCCTTATCCTTAAAATTAATTTTTAAGAATTAAATGATGTTTAATAAATTTCACATTCTTGTTCATATCAATGTGATTCATGACAAATTCTGTTTTTATTTTCATATTTCTTTTACCAGTGTGTTAAAGCTTTAGATATTTTTGACATTTGTCAAATTAGATTTGACTCTTCATACCACACAGGACACCACACAGGACACCACATATCACACAGGACACCACATAACACACAGGACACCACACATCACACAGGACACCACATAACACACAGGACACCACATATCACACAGGACACACATACCACACAGGACACCAAATATCACTCGGAACACCACTTATCACACAGAACACCACATAACACAGGACACCACATAACACAGGACATCACATATCACACAGGACACCACATATCACACAGAACACCACATATCATACAGAACACCACATATCACACAGGACACCACATATCACACAGAACACCACATATCACACAGGACACCACATAACACACAGGACACCACATAACAACCCGGACACCACATATCACAGGGCACCACATATCACACAGGACACCACATACCACACAGGACACACATATCACACAGGACACCACATATCACACAGGACACCACATACCACACAGGACACACATATCACACAGGACACCACATATCACACAGAACACACATACCACACATGACACCACATATCACACAGGACACCACATACCACACAGGACACACATATCACACAGGACACCACATATCACACAGAACACACATACCACACATGACAACACATATCACACAGGACACCACATACCACACAGGACACCACATATCACAGGACACCACATATCACACAGGACACACATACCACACAGGACACCACATACCACACAGGACAGCACATATCACACAGGACACCACATATCACACATGACACCACATATCACACAGAACACACATACCACACATGACACCACATACCACACAGGACACCACATACCACACAGAACACCACATATCACATAGGACACCATCTATCACACAGGACACACATATCACACAAGACACCACATATTACACAGAACATCACATATCACACAGGACACCACATATCACACAGGACACCACATAGCACACAGGACACCACATATCACACAGGACACCACATATCACACAGGACACCACACACCACACAGGACACCACACACCACACATGACACCACGTATCACACAGGACACCACATATCACACATAACACCACAAATCACATAGGACACCACATAGCACACAGGACACCACACATCACACAGGACACCACACACCACACATGACACCACGTATCACACAGGACATATCACATATAACACCACATATCACATAGGACACCATCTATCACACAGGACATACATATCACACAGAACATCACATATCACACAGGACACCACACACCACACAGGACACCACATATCACACAGGACACCACATATCACAAAAGGCACCACATATCACACAGGACACCATCTATCACACAGGACACACATATCACACAAGACACCACATATCACACGGAACATCACATATCACACAAGACACCACATATCACACGGAACATCACATATCACACAGGACAGCACATATCACACAGGACACCACACACCACACAGGACACCACACACCACACAGGACACCACATATCACACAGGACACCACATATCACAAAAGGCACCACATATCACACAGGACACCATATATCACACAAGGCACCACATATCACACAGGTCACCACATATCACACAAGACACCACATATCACAAAAGACACCACATATCACACAGGACACTACATACCACACAGGACACCACATATCACAGGACAGCACATATCACACAGGACAGCACATATCACACAGGACACCACATATCACACAGAACACCACATATCACACAGGACACCACATATCACACAGGACACCACATATCACACAGGACACCACATATCACACAGGACACCACATACCACACAGGACACCACATATCACAGGACAGCACATACCACACATGACACCACATACCACACAGGACACCACATACCACACATGACACCACATACCACACAGGACACCATATATCACACATGACACCATGTATCACACAGAACACCACATATCACATAGGACACCATCTATCACACAGGACACACATATCACACAAGACACGACATATCACACAGAACATCACTTATCACACAGGACACCACATATCACACAGGACACCACATATCACGCAGGACACCACATACCACACACGACACCACATATCACACAGGACAGCACATATCACACAGGACACCACATATCACACAGGACAGCACATATCACACAGGACACCACATATCACACAAGACAGCACATATCACACAGGACACCACATACCACACAGGACACCACATATCACAGGACAGCACATATCACACAGGACACCACATATCACACAAGACACCACATATCACACAGGACACTACATACCAAACAAGACACCACATATCACAGGACAGCACATATCACACAGGACACCACATATCACACAGGACAGCACATATCACACAGGACACCACATATCACACAAGACACCACATATCACACAGGACACTACATACCACACAAGACACCACATATCACAGGACAGCACATATCACACAGGACACCACATATCACACAGGACAGCACATATCACACAACACACCACATATCACACAGGACACTACATACCTCACAAGACACCACATATCACAGGACAGCACATATCACACAGGACACCACATATCACACAGGACACCACATATCACACAAGACACCACATATCACAGGACAGCACATATCACACAGGACACCACATATCACACAGGACAGCACATATCACACAACACACCACATATCACACAGGACACTACATACCTCACAAGACACCACATATCACAGGACAGCACATATCACACAGGACACCACATATCACACAGGACACCACATATCACACAAGACACCACATATCACACAGGACACTACATACCACACAAGACACCACATATCACACAGGACACCACATATCACACAGGACACCACATACCACACAGGACACACATATCACACAGGACACCACATACCACACAGAACACCACATATCACATAGGACACCATCTATCACACAGGACACACATATCACACAAGACACCACATATTACACAGAACATCACATATCACACAGGACACCACATATCACACAGGACACCACATAGCACACAGGACACCACATATCACACAGGACACCACATATCACACAGGACACCACACACCA
This sequence comes from Ylistrum balloti, assembly GCF_031769215.1. NCBI lineage: Eukaryota > Metazoa > Mollusca > Bivalvia > Pectinida > Pectinidae > Ylistrum > Ylistrum balloti. The sequence goes on along the minus strand of NW_026782909.1, from coordinate 487,929 downwards.
CACAGGACACCACACACCACACATGACACCACGTATCACACAGGACACCACATATCACACATAACACCACAAATCACATAGGACACCACATAGCACACAGGACACCACACATCACACAGGACACCACACACCACACATGACACCACGTATCACACAGGACATATCACATATAACACCACATATCACATAGGACACCATCTATCACACAGGACATACATATCACACAGAACATCACATATCACACAGGACACCACACACCACACAGGACACCACATATCACACAGGACACCACATATCACACAAGACACCACATATCACACAGGACACTACATACCACACAAGACACCACATATCACAGGACAGCACATATCACACAGGACACCACATATCACACAGGACAGCACATATCACACAGGACACCACATATCACACAAGACACTACATATCACATAGGACACCACATATCACACAGGACACTACATACCACACAAGACACCACATATCACACAGGACACCACATATCACACAGGACACCACATATCACACAGGACACCACATATCACACAGGACACTACATATCACACAGGACACCACATATCACACAGGACACCACATATCACACAGGACACTACATACCACACAAGACACCACATATCACAGGACAGCACATATCACACAGGACACCACATATCACACAGGACAGCACATATCACACAGGACACCACATATCACACAAGACACCACATATCACATAGGACACCACATATCACACAGGACACTACATACCACACAAGACACCACATATCACACAGGACACCACATATCACACAGGACACCACATATCACACAGGACACCACATATCACACAGGACACTACATATCACACAGGACACCACATATCACACAGGACACCACATATCACACAGGACACTACATACCACACAAGACACCACATATCACAGGACAGCACATATCACACAGGACACCACATATCACACAGGACACCACATATCACACAGGACACTACATATCACACAGGACACCACATATCACACAGGACACCACATATCACACAGGACACCACATATCACACAGGACACCACATATCACACAGGACACTACATATCAAACAAGACACCACATATCACACAGGACACCACATACCACACAGGACACCACATATCACAGGACAGCACATATCACACAGGACACCACATATCACACAGGACACCACATATCACACAGGACACCACATACCACACAGGACACTACATATCACACAGGACACTACATATCACACAGGACACCACATATCACACAGGACACCACATATCACACAGGACACTACATACCACACAGGACACCACATAGTATTCATTGATATTCTCTTAGTGTTTATTTCTAGCCTTCCTTCAGATATCTGTAACAACATGTGATGGATAAGCTGCCTGTTTTTTGTGGATGCCATACTCACATTTCTATAGAGTTACTTATCAATCATAACCTGAGTAATCATCAGCCTGTAGCACTTCAGAATGTTTATAACTCCTACTAAGGAGCTTGGTAATAATGGATTGACAGTTATTTTGCCTGATCCAGTATTAACAATGAAAATTGAAGATTGAAATTGTGAACTTGCCTGAAGGCTTCTAGTGTGCTTCTTCTGCCATCAGTTTTGATCAGAAGTAAAATGTACAACAGAGAAAAAACATTTAATTTGCTTTTTAAGGCATCTCTTCGTAAATTAGAATTGCTTGAAATGAACTTGATAATTGCAATGTACTCTGTTAAATGGCAAGAAGTAAAGAGAAAAATGAGCAGCAAGCTATTTGGTTTGGTCTATAAAAATGGTTCCAGTTTATACTCAGTACAATGAATATGCTCACATATTTTGCGTACTAGAAATAACTACAAGATTAAAAACATTAATTCGTAATGGGAAGATGGTTAAAACAATTTAAGGTGAATGGCTTAGTAATTTTGGGAGTACAGTTTTAGTATTGAATGAGTATGGTTTAAGTATTTTGGAAGTGTGATTTTGGTATTTTGGATGTATGGTTTTAGTATTGTAGGAGTATGGTTTTCGTATTTTGGATGTATGATTTTAGTATTTTGGATGTATGGTTTTAGTATTGTAGGAGTATGGTTTTCGTATTTTGGATGTATGATTTTAGTATTTTGGATGTATGATTTTAGTATTTTGGATGTATGATTTTAGTATTTTGGATGTATGATTTTAGTATTGTAGGAGTATGGTTTTCGTATTTTGGATGTATGGTTTTAGTATTTTGGAAGTGTGATTTTGGTATTTTGGATGTATGGTTTTAGTATTGTAGGAGTATGGTTTTCGTATTTTGGATGTATGATTTTAGTATTTTGGATGTATGGTTTTAGTATTGTAGGAGTATGGTTTTCGTATTTTGGATGTATGATTTTAGTATTTTGGATGTATGGTTTTCGTATTTTGGATGTATGATTTTAGTATTTTGGATGTATGATTTTAGTATTTTGGATGTATGGTTTTAGTATTGTAGGAGTATGGTTTTCGTATTTTGGATGTATGATTTTAGTATTTTGGATGTATGGTTTTAGTATTGTAGGAGTATGGTTTTCGTATTTTGGATGTATGATTTTAGTATTTTGGATGTATGGTTTTCGTATTTTGGATGTATGATTTTAGTATTTTGGATGTATGATTTTAGTATTTTGGATGTATGGTTTTAGTATTGTAGGAGTATGGTTTTCGTATTTTGGATGTATGGTTTTAGTATTTTGGATGTATGATTTTAGTATTTTGGATGTATGGTTTTAGTATTGTAGGAGTATGGTTTTCGTATTTTGGATGTATGATTTTAGTATTTTGGATGTATGATTTTAGTATTTTGGATGTATGGTTTTAGTATTTTGGATGTATGATTTTAGTATTTTGGATATATGGTTTTAGTATTGTAGGAGTATGGTTTTCGTATTTTGGATGTATGATTTTAGTATTTTTAGGGTTTTAGTATTTTGGATGTATGATTTTAGTATTTTGGATATATGGTTTTAGTATTGTAGGAGTATGGTTTTCGTATTTTGGATGTATGATTTTAGTATTTTGGATGTATGGTTTTAGTATTGTAGGAGTATGGTTTTCGTATTTTGGATGTATGGTTTTAGTATTTTGGATGTATGATTTTAGTATTTTGGATGTATGATTTTAGTATTTTGGATGTATGATTTTAGTATTTTGGATGTATGATTTTAGTATTTTGGATATATGGTTTTAGTATTTTGGGAGGATGGTTTTAATGTTTGGGTAGGATGGTTTTGATATTTAGGGAGGATGGTCTTTAAATGTTGTGGGAAGATTGTTTAAGTATCAAGGGAGAGTTGTTCGAGTATTTGGGGAGTATGATTTTTGAAATTATGAAATGACAATGTAAAATTACTATGTCAAATTTTAAGTGAGAGGATAGTTCGAATATTTCTTGGAAAATGAATTGTATTTTAGAAATTTAAGGAGGGATGGTTTGGGAACCATAGCTAAATATTTGAACATAGGACTAGATTTTGTTGGAAATGGGAGTATAATTGTGGTATTTAAAGTAATTGGTATGAATTGTTTATGTTTAATGCCTCTGATTGCAATGCCATATTTTTCTTTTTTATATCTATTGATCAGTTTTAGGTTTAGCCAAAATACCATGTATCTCTCTCCAGTCCCTTGTCATATATACCATTAGATGGTATCAGATTGTCATCTGGGAGAAGAAGAACTTTATTGCTAGGTACTGCAATATGATACATCACAATGGTTTGGAGAACAAGAAAATTTAATCTGCTGTTGGGATATTTGATATATATGTCTTCATTTTAGAAGATTCAGAAACAGTGATTGAAATGTTTTGATAAAATCAATCTGCTGAACTTCCTGGGGAATCGATTCAGGTAATAAGTGTAGTATTTAACATGTAATAGATTGTCTGCAGTAAAAAGTACATTCTCCAGGGAAATTCTTTGTACAACTTCAAACAATTGCAAATTTTGTAATTATTTTGAAAGCGATAAGTGCTGAATGAGGTTTCACTCCATCAATCTGTAAGTTTTCTGTCCTGGTGACCGAGTTGAGCAGGCCTGATTTCGTGTTTGTATCTCAGTTACTTACACTTTTATAATTATTTTAAACTGGAATTAAATTAGTGGTCTGATAAATCCACTTTTCTTAATAATTTCTATGCCTTCTCTGTCAGTATTACCTTATAAGTCCTAGTGGTGTTTTTAAACATGAAAGGATCATCTATACTCAGTGTCATTGTCCTCATTCAGTGTCATCACTCTGTGTCATTGTCCTCATTCAGTGTCATCACTCATCATCATCCCTCATGGTCAAAATCACTCAATGTTATCATCTCTCATTGTCATTACTCATTGTCCTCATCACTCATTGTCATCATCTCTCATTGTCATCTCTCATTGTCCTCAACACTCATTGTCATCACACATTGTCCTCATCACTCATTGTCCTCATCTCTCATTGTCATCATCTCTCATTGTCATCATCCCTCATTGTCATCACTCATTGTCATCATCTCTCATTGTCATCATCCCTCATTGTCATCACTCATTGTCATCACACATTTTCATCACATATTGTCCTCATCACACATTGTCCTCATCACTCCTTGTCCTCATCTCTCATTGTCATCATCTTTCATTGTCATCACTCATTTTCATCACACATTGTCCTCATCACATATTGCCCTCATCACACATTGTCATCATTTCTCATTGTCATTATCCCTCATTGTTCTCATCTCTCATTGTCCTCAACACTCATGGTCATCCCTTATTATCCTACTCGCTCATTGTCATCTCTATGTCATCATCATTACTGATAGTCATTGTCATCACTCAAATACATCATTCATTGATATCCCTATCACTGTCATCACTTTTTGTCAGCACACATCATCATCTCTCCTTGCTATGATTCATTGTAATTGTCTTCACTCTATGCCCTGAGCTATCATCATCCCACACTGTCATCATACCTCATTGTCATTGTCTTCAAGAAGGGTCCTTTCCATCATTTATTTAAATTGTTCAATGTCATCACTTCTCACCTTCATTCATCATCAGGCAACTTGTTCTTAAGTCCCACATTCTTCAGTAGTATATAATTGACAGGGTGACGTTTTTATTGTAATTGGCAAGATGAAAGATTGTTTATTTGTTGGCAGGTAAGACCAGAGTTTGTCTATTGTCTGGTAAGACCAGAGATTGTCTATTGTCTGGTAAGACCAGAGATTGTCTATTGTCTGGTAAGACCAGAGATTGTCTATTGTCAGGTAAGACCAGAGTTTGTCTATTGACAGGTAAGACCAGAGTTTGTCAATTGACAGGTAAGACCAGAGTTTGTCTATTGACAGGTAAGACCAGAGTTTGTCTATTGTCTGGTAAGACCACAGTTTGTCTATTGACAGGTAAGACCAGAGTTTGTCTATTGACAGGTAAGACTAGAGTTTGTCTATTGACAGGTAAGACCAGAGTTTGTCTATTGACAGGTAAGACTAGAGTTTGTCTATTGACAGGTAAGACCAGAGTTTGTCTATTGACAGGTAAGACCAGAGTTTGTCTATTGACAGAAAGACCAGAGTTTGTCTATTGACAGCTAAGACCAGAGTTTGTCTACTGACAGGTAGACCAGAGTTTGTCTATTGACAGGTAAGACCAGAGTTTGTCTATTGACAGGTAAGACCAGAGTTTGTCTATTGACAAGTAAGACTAGAGTTTGTCTATTGACAGGTAAGACCAGAATTTGTCTATTGACAGGTAGACCAGAGTTTGTCTATTGACAGGTAAGACCAGAGTTTGCCTATTGACAGGTAAGACCAGAGTTTGCCTATTGACAGGTAAGACCAGAGTTTGTCTATTGACAGGTAAGACCAGAGTTTCTCAATTGACAGGTTTGACAAGAATTTGTTGACAGTTTAAACCAGGGTTTGTTTATTGACAGGTTTGACTGAAGTTTGTTGATAGACTAGACCAAAGTTTGTTTATAAAATAAAGATACATTATAAAAGAAGCCATGTTCCAGGGAAGCCTAGACTAAGAATTCCTAATAGTTTGTTAGGATTCATGTCTAAAATGGTTAAATATGGAAGGAACATAGATGCTGCAGATGTGGAGATACATTTTGATGCATAATATTTATGTCTTTTTTAAAGAAATATTTTTGTGTTAACTTTTCTGGTACACACTACTAATTTAAATAATGATTTATGTGTTATTTTAAGAGTTCTCATTCCAGAATGATTGTGTTTATTTTACTGTCAGTAGATAGACTACAAACAGATGGTAGACTTGATTTTCTGGTTCTTCTGTAACAATCATGTATGCCTATAACTGTTGGTATCGATATGGAAAATTAGTTCTGATAAGAATTGTCCAGACTCCAATTTCAAATTACTTTTTTTCTATTCAGTCTTGTTTGCCATTACCGGGAAAAATTGACAACAACAGATTGCAAATATTGGAAAATTATCATTTTTCATTACGATCAATGAGGAAACGTCAGCTTGTACCACAAATGCATCAAATGTAACTGATAATAGCTCTGTGGTGTAGCTGAATGTCCGGTAGAAATTCAGTAGCATTTTCCCATTGACAGACATGATGGAATATTGACCATTTAGTTCTGGCTGTTGTACCAATTGTCCCAGGCAGATTTGACCTTCAGCAAGATTGAAGGACATGTGAAATCACTATTGCAACAGTTGTAGTGCCATGTTACCGTAGGAACTGCGTGACTAGATATTTAGGCCAACCAAATCTGCAGGAGCAGCTTAATTGTGTACTGCAGATATAGCGTAGTTATATTGATGGAACTTTCTGCTTCTTCTAATGAATCTGGTTATCTCAACAACAAATTTGATCTAGGTAATAGGTTTTCAGGGGCAAATAAATGGTGTAATCTCATCACTTTGCTTACCTGATTTTCATGGTGACAGATTTCATTACAAGCATGACTGGATGTTTAAGGACTGAGGAGGCAACATTCTTTCATTATGATAAGAGATGATGAAATTCCTTGTCAGTATATGAGGAGGAAATATGTAACAAACTCCTTCCAAAGTGAAAAGTAAAATATTGTCCCATTATTGATTTCATTAGACTGTTAACTCCTACCTACTTATTTGGTATTAAATAAATGTATATGTATGATAAATTATCTTTATGAATGTTAAACCAGTGAATTCACCAACTTATAAAAGGCTGAATAACTGAAATTGTCAAATGGATAACAAAGTTACATTAACATATTCTATATATAACCTGTGTCAACTAGTCCTATAGTTCACAGTGTGTAAACTAGTCCTATAGTTAAAATGTATTAACTAGTCCTTTGGTTAACCAGTGTTAACTAGTCTTATATTTAACCTGTGTCAACTAGTCGTATGGTTAACAATGTGTAAACTAGTCCTTTGGTTAACTTGTGTAAACTAGTCCTATAGATAACTAGTTCAATAATTAAAATGCATTAACTAGTCCTTTGGTTAACCAGTGTTAACTAGTCTTATGGTTAACCTGTGTCAACTAGTCGTATGATTAACAATGTATAAACAAGTTCTATAGTTAAAATGTTTAAACTAGTCCTTTTGTTAACCTGTGTAAACTTGTCTTATAGCTAGCCTATGTTTACTAGTCCTTTTGTTGACCTGTGTAAACTTGTCTTATGGCTAGCATATGTTTACTAGTCCTTTTGTTGACCTGTGTAAACTTGTCTTATGGCTAGCCTATGTTTACTAGTCCTTTTGTTGACTTGTGTGAACTTGTCTTATGGCTAGCCTATGTTTACTAGTCCTTTTGTTGACCTGTGTAAACTTGTCTTATAGCTAGCCTATGTTTACTAGTCCTTTTGTTAACCTGGGTAAACTTGTCTTATAGCTAGCCTATGTTTACTAGTCCTTTTGTTGACCTGTGTAAACTTGTCTTATGGCTAGCCTATGTTTACTAGTCCTTTTGTTGACCTGTGTAAACTTGTCTTATAGCTAACCTATGTTTACTAGTCCTTTTGTTGACCTGTGTAAACTTGTCTTATAGCTAGCCTATGTTTACTAGTCCTTTTGTTGACCTGTGTAAACTTGTCTTATGGCTAGCCTATGATTACTAGTCCTACAGTTAACTTGTGTACATACCTGCATATTTTACTTGTGTCAATATTTTTTATTGTGAACCTGTATATACTATTCCTTTTGTTAAGCTGTGTAAACTTATCCTACACACATATAACTTGTCCCATTGATTAATCTGTGTAAATAATGTGTTAACTTGTCCAATTGGTTAATCTATGTGAAGCAGTGCTATGGTTAACAGTTGTTAACATGTTTCATGGTCACAAATATGATTATTATCCTAGTTTATTATTTCCCATTAAAAGTAAATATATGTTATGAATATGGCATAAATTATATGAGGACTTTTATGAGAAAACTTTGTGCCACAGATGTGAAAAACAGGACAATTACTATTTTGTGTAAACATTTTTGTGACAAAATGAATTTAATGGCTTGAAAGTGTGTCAGGTTTCTGGATCAGGTAAGTATTGTTTCAATGATGAGATATAAAGTAAATGGTTGTAATAGCTCTATTTTCCATTTGCTAGATGGAATTTCGATAAATGTGACAGAAACATTGTCATGATTAGGTAATTGGCATTCAAAGTTGTGTGACAGCTTATCATTCATGGGAAGGACTCAAGCATGGATAATTGGTCATATTACTTCAACTGCATCCACAAACTGGATGCCAACCATTGGTTGAGAGCACTATGAGGTAGCGGGCGAGCCTCCAGGGGATGAAGGATGGAGCAAGAAATGAGTGATATGGCCAATCTGGATTAGGCTACTTTTAATTCTCTTCTTCAGATGTGAAATGGAGATCAATCTATGTTTGGATCATTATACAAACAAGTGAATTAGTAATTTTGAATTATTCTGTTCAACTGACATCCTGGGATTGGAAGCAAGCAATGTTCATAGCTTGGGAGAGTCACTTTACAACAAATCATTCAGTTGCTGGGAATAAATCAAGTCCTGCCTTTTGGGCCTAAATATAGTTTTTTTTTATTTATTTTTTTTCCTTACAAATGCATGTATCACATGCTTGTACCCTGTAAACTACAGGCGTAGTATTGCTGTCATTGTCCTTACACATCAGTAACACAGTATCTACCTCATTTGCTATTCTCTCTTTGGTTAATTTTCTTTTCTAGGTAATTCCATTACTTTGATATCTATTTCCCACCTCATAAAGTCTATTTAGACTTTGGACGCCATGAACTATATGTGGTGGATCTATAGACTCTCACAGTTAACACTAAAGCGAGTACATGCGTTTTTAAACATCGTGGCTGAATATTCAATCAGTACTACTTTTAGCTGTTGTAATTATTTTGTGAGAAGGAAACAGTTTTGCTTAGTCAATCGATTATTTCAATGTTGAGGAACATTTGTACCATCTAAATGTAACCTTTTTGCATGTAATACTTTTTATTGGTTTTATTGTTTGTTAGAGAATTTACCTGGCTCCTGATGATGGTGCCAATGAATATAACTACACACAACAAACTCTTGTGGCTGTTTGTGATAGAAATAACACCACAATTTTGACCCACTATACAGAACATCAATATCCTCACAAAAAGTGCAGTAATTCTAAAAACATGAGTTGGCGTTAATAAAAATACACATTCTGTCGATAAAGAGCATTTAAAATTGTACCTATGAAAACAGATGTTGTAGTGTTACCATAGTGTATTGATCTATTTTTATTTCCTAGAAAGAAACGTACAGATTATTGTACTTCCATCTGCCTTAGTCATGATGAGTTTTCTCCTCTTAATTTATGTTCATAAAAGTTTTCACCTTTCATCTGCCTTGTTAATTATGTAGAATTTCTTCCCTTCATAAGTTTGGACAATTCATGTTTCTTCAAGTGATGACCCTTCTGCATGTTGTTCTGTGAGGTGATCATCAGATACTACAAGGAGACCCCATCTTAGAATGACTATGGCTTAATGATTCATTGTGATGTAATACCTACATCTTACTAACATCTCAATTTAATTATTGTAGTTTGGTTCAAACTATCATTTGAAAAGCATTTACAAACTAGCATTTCAAAATATGCCATTGGAAAAACTGGGAATTGAAATGCATGAGCCAATATGTTATCTAGGCCCCCATACATTTCTAAAATGCCATGTACAAGATTTTAGGTTAGCAGAATCAAGGGAGGAATTAAACCAATTAAAAACTTAGGAATGCCATGAATGTATATCACTGTCACTCATAAACCTTGTAACAAATTACCTTGATCCCTTACCACTAATATGCATATTAAAAAATTAGAATGGCTTCCTTCATCAACCCCTCAGCACAAGATCTTTACTAATATTACATGCATTGTTATTTCTTTACCTTCAATTTTGTTATCAATTTGATATTTTGGGGCTGTTGCCTCCAAGTATTTTTACTCGTCTTACTATTAAAATTTGACAGAAGCTCAGATTTACTTTCTTGTCAATATTATTATTGATATAAGATGTACAGTACTGTTCTCTATATTAGAAGCTGTACAGTACTATTCTTCACAGTGGAAACTGTACAGTACTGTTCTCTATATTAGAAGCTGTACAGTACTGTTCTTCACAGTGGAAGCTGTACAGTACTGTTCCTCACAGTGGAAACTGTACAGTACTGTTCCTCACAGTGGAAGTTGTACAGTACTGTTCCTGACAGTGGAAGCTGTACAGTACTGTTCCTGACAGTGGAAGCTGTACAGTACTGTTCCTCACAGTGGAAGCTGTACAGTACTGTTCCTGACAGTGGAAGCTGTACAGTACTGTTCCTCACAGTGGAAACTGTACAGTACTGTTCTCTATATTAGAAGCTGTACAGTACTGTTCCTCACAGTAGAAGCTGTACAGTACTGTTCCTCACAGTGGAAGTTGTACAGTACTGTTCCTCACAGTAGAAGCTGTACAGTACTGTTCCTCACAGTGGAAGTTGTACAGTACTGTTCCTGACAGTGGAAGCTGTACAGTACTGTTCCTGACAGTGGAAGCTGTACAGTACTGTTCCTCACAGTGGAAGCTGTACAGTACTGTTCCTGACAGTGGAAGCTATACAGTACTATTCCTCACAGTGGAAGTTGTACAGTACTGTTCCTGACAGTGGAAGCTGTACAGTACTGTTCCTCACAGTGGAAGCTGTACAGTACTGTTCCTCACAGTGGAAGTTGTACAGTACTGTTCCTGACAGTGGAAGCTGTACAGTACTGTTCCTCACAGTGGAAGCTGTACAGTACTGTTCCTCACAGTGGAAACTGTACAGTACTGTTCCTCACAGTGGAAGCTGTACAGTACTGTTCCTCACAGTGGAAGCTGTACAGTACTGTTCCTCTTAGTGGAAGTTGTACAGTACTGTTCCTGACAATGAAAGCTGTACTGTACTACTGTTCTTCACAGTGGAAGCTGTACAGTACTGTTCCTCACAGTGGAAGTTGTACAGTACTGTTTCTCACAGTGGAAGCTGTACAGTACTGTTCCTGACAGTGGAAGCTGTACAGTACTGTTCCTGACAGTGGAAGCTGTACAGTACTGTTCCTCACAGTGGAAGCTGTACAGTACTGTTCCTCACAGTGGAAGTTGTACACTACTGTTTCTCACAGTGGAAACTGTACAGTACTGTTCCTCACAGTGGAAGCTGTACAGTACTGTTCCTCACAGTGGAAACTGTACAGTACTGTTCCTCACAGTGGAAGCTGTACAGTACTGTTCCTCACAGTGGAAGCTGTACAGTACTGTTCCTCTTAGTGGAAGTTGTACAGTACTGTTCCTGACAATGAAAGCTGTACTGTACTACTGTTCTTCACAGTGGAAGCTGTACAGTACTGTTCCTCACAGTGGAAGTTGTACAGTACTGTTTCTCACAGTGGAAGCTGTACAGTACTGTTCCTCACAGTGGAAGCTGTACAGTACTGTTCCTCACAGTGGAAGCTGTACAGTACTGTTCCTCACAGTGGAAGCTGTACAGTACTGTTCCTCACAGTGGAAGCGTTACAGTACTGTTCCTGACAGTGGAAGCTGTACAGTACTGTTCCTGACAGTGGAAGCTGTACAGTACTGTTCCTCACAGTGGAAGCTGTGGAACCAAACTCTGACTGTATTGATGAAATGTTGTTATACTGTGTAAAGGAACCAAACTCTGACTGTATTGATGAAAGGTTGTTATACTGTGTAAAGGAACCAAACTCTGACTGTATTGGTGAAAGGTTGTTATACTGTGTAAAGGAACCAAACTCTGACTGTATTGGTAACAGGTTTTTTTACTGTCTAAAGGAACCAAACCCAGGCTGTATTGGCTAAATATTGTTGTCCTGTCTAGGGAACTGAACCCTGGTTATATTGGCTAAATATTGTTGTCCTGTCTAGGGAACTGAACCCTGGTTGTATTGGCTAAATGTTGTTGTCCTGTCTAGGGAACTGAACCCTGGTTGTATTGGCTAAATATTGTTGTCCTGTCTAGGGAACTGAACCCTGGTTATATTGGCTAAATATTGTTGTCCTGTCTAGGGAACTGAACCCTGGTTATATTGGCTAAATATTGTTGTCCTGTCTAGGGAACTGAACCCAGGCTGTATTGGCTAAATTTTGTTGTCCTGTCTAGGGAACTGAACCCTGGTTGTATTGGCTAAATTTTGTTGTCCTGTCTAGGGAACTGAACCCTGGTTGTATTGGCTAAATTTTGTTGTCCTGTCTAGGGAACTGAACCCTGGTTGTATTGGCTAAATGTTGTTGTCCTGTCTAGGGAACTGAACCCTGGTTGTATTGGCTAAATATTGTTGTCCTGTCTAGGGAACTGAACCCTGGTTGTATTGGCTAAATTTTGTTGTCCTGTCTAGGGAACTGAACCCAGGCTGTATTGGCTAAATTTTGTTGTCCTGTCTAGGGAACTGAACCCTGGTTGTATTGGCTAAATTTTGTTGTCCTGTCTAGGGAACTGAACCCTGGTTGTATTGGCTAAATATTGTTGTCCTGTCTAGGGAACTGAACCCTGGTTATATTGGCTAAATATTGTTGTCCTGTCTAGGGAACTGAACCCTGGTTATATTGGCTAAATATTGTTGTCCTGTCTAGGGAACTGAACCCAGGCTGTATTGGCTAAATTTTGTTGTCCTGTCTAGGGAACTGAACCCTGGTTGTATTGGCTAAATTTTGTTGTCCTGTCTAGGGAACTGAACCCTGGTTGTATTGGCTAAATGTTGTTGTCCTGTCTAGGGAACTGAACCCAGGCTGTATTGGCTAAATATTGTTGTCCTGTCTAGGGAACTGAACCCTGGTTGTATTGGCTAAATTTTGTTGTCCTGTCTAGGGAACTGAACCCAGGCTGTATTGGCTAAATTTTGTTGTCCTGTCTAGGGAACTGAACCCTGGTTGTATTGGCTAAATTTTGTTGTCCTGTCTAGGGAACTGAACCCTGGTTGTATTGGCTAAATTTTGTTGTCCTGTCTAGGGAACTGAACCCTGGTTGTATTGGCTAAATATTGTTGACCTGTCTAGGGAACTGAACCCTGGTTGTATTGGCTAAATATTGTTGTCCTGTCTAGGGAACTGAACCCTGGTTGTATTGGCTAAATTTTGTTGTCCTGTCTAGGGAACTGAACCCTGGTTGTATTGGCTAAATATTGTTGTCCTGTCTAGGGAACTGAACCCTGGTTATATTGGCTAAATATTGTTGTCCTGTCTAGGGAACTGAACCCTGGTTGTATTGGCTAAATGTTGTTGTCCTGTCTAGGGAACTGAACCCTGGTTGTATTGGTGAAAGTTGGTTGTAATATCAAAGGAAACCAGACCCAGGTTTTAGCAATGAAAGATTGTTATGCAATCTATGGGAACCTAATCCTGACATTTTTGTATGTTTGTGGGTAAAATAGTAGAATTAGCATAAATGTGAAGACAACCTGCCTAAGCAATGATGATGCCTATGCTAGCAGCCTTTGTAATCATATAAAGCTAAAGATCATCACTTCTAAAGTTCCAAGCTTCAATCTTTTCTCTGGAAAGTCTGTGGTTTTACATGTTTTAATCAGTCTGGAAATAACACGGTTTAACCAAAGTTTTCAATCATCATTTTTTTAATTCTTAGAATTTCAGGCCATTCCTGCCCATACCAGGCAGGAAAAATAAGCCAGTAATGATTATTGAGTAGAATTCTGTTTGCAGACATATTCTTTCTATTCTATATAAACAAGGGGAGAAAATGGGAGAGGTTCTATGTAATTATTACACTGGGCTAGTAAACAGTTTTAGAAGAGGCTTTATTGGAGGAGGTGCTCTCGTTATACGACTTGGAAAGCCATTTCCACAGGAACAAGTGATTGACAGGAACGGAAGCAACTGACGTCATTCTTACAATCAGCGTCTTTCTTCAACAGCAGCAGACAGGACACAAACTTGATGTGGTACTGCTTAATGGGTTTAAAGAGAGGTGACAGATAGGAAGTAGAGTAAAAAGGCAATGCCATTTCTTTTCTGTAGCTGCTATTTGATAAAGAACAAGTGGATGAGTTGTACAAACAAAAAATCATGTATTTCAGCCTTGGTACAAACAAAACTAATATATTTCAGAATTGGTCACATAGATATAAAAATTATGCTACATATAAGGTTAGCTTACCAATATTTTATGTCATAGGTCCTTTCTGTGGTGTTAGGTCAGGGACATGTATGACCTACATAATGTTAGGTCAGGGATATGTATGACCTACGTAATGTTAGGTCAGGGACTTGTCTGACCTATATGTAATGTTAAGTCAGGGACATGTCTTTCCTTTGTGTAATGTTAGGTCAGGGAGATGTCTGACCTATATGTAATGTTAGGTCAGGGAGATGTCTGACCTATAGGTAATGTTAGGTCAGGGACATGTCTGACCTATATGTAATGTTAGGTCAGGGACATGTCTGACCTATATGTAATGTTAGGTCAGGGACATGTCTGACCTATAGGTAATGTTAGGTCAGGGACATGTCTGACCTATATGTAATGTTAGGTCAGGGAGATGTCTGACCTATAGGTAATGTTAGGTCAGGGACATGTCTGACCTATATGTAATGTTAGGTCAGGGACATGTCTGACCTATATGTAATGTTAGGTCAGGGAGATGTCTGACCTATATGTAATGTTAGGTCAGGGACATGTCTGACCTATATGTAATGTTAGGTCAGGGACATGTCTGACCTATATGTAATGTTAGGTCAGGGACACGTCTGACCTATATGTAATGTTAGGTCAGGGACACGTCTGACCTATATGTAATGTTAGGTCAGGGACATGTCTGACCTATAGGTAATGTTAGGTCAGGGAGATGTCTGACCTATATGTAATGTTAGGTCAGGGAGATGTCTGACCTATATGTAATGTTAGGTCAGGGAGATGTCTGACCTATAGGTAATGTTAGGTCAGGGACATGTCTGACCTATATGTAATGTTAGGTCAGGGACACGTCTGACCTATATGTAATGTTAGGTCAGGGAGATGTCTGACCTATATGTAATGTTAGGTCAGGGAAATGTCTGACCTATATGTAATGTTAGGTCAGGGACATGTCTGACCTATATGTAATGTTAGGTCAGGGACATGTCTGACTGTTTAATACCATTTTATATTTCACATTGTTATAACACAGACACTTCAGCTCCTATCTCATATCATTTCATATCTCACATGGTTACAGAACAGACATTGTAACTCCTCTCTCATATCATTTCATATCTCACATGGTTACAGAACAGACATTGTAACTCCTCTCTCATATCATTTCATATCTCACATGGTTACAGAACAGACATTGTAACTCCTATCTCATATCATTTCATATCTCACATGGTTACAGAACAGACATTGTAACTCCTATCTCATATCATTTCATATCTCACATGGTTACAGAACAAACATTGTAACGCCTATCTCATATCATTTCATATCTCACATGGTTACAGAACAGACATTGTAACTCCTCTCTCATATCATTTCATATCTCACATGGTTACAGAACAGACATTGTAACTCCTATCTCATATCATTTCATATCTTACATGGTTACAGAACAGACATTGTAACTCCTCTCTCATATCATTTCATATCTCACGTGGTTACAGAACAGACATTGTAACTCCTCTCTCATATCATTTCATATCTCACGTGGTTACAGAACAGACATTGTAACTCCTCTCTCATATCATTTCATATCTCACGTGGTTACAGAACAGACATTGTAACTCCTCTCTCATATCATTTCATATCTCACATGGTTACAGAACAGACATTGTAACTCCTCTCTCATATCATTTCATATCTCACATGGTTACAGAACAGACATTGTAACGCCTATCTCATATCATTTCATATCTCACATGGTTACAGAACAGACATTGTAACTCCTATCTCATATCATTTCATATCTCACATGGTTACAGAACAGACATTGTAACTCCTCTCTCATATCATTTCATATCTCACATGGTTATAGCACAGACACTGCAGGTACCATCTCGTATCATACCATAGCTCTTTGAGCTTTGTGAGCAGTTGAAAACACTCTCTCTGAAACCTATGCTGAAAAGACTTTGAATTTGACCCTTACAATCTGTTTGGCTGACCAGAATGTTAACCACATAGCTTAATCCATTGACATCTGACATATACATAGGTAACAGCCCTGACATGAGTATCAGAGAAGTTTGATATGTGCTTAAGCTAAGAAACCATTTAATGTACTCCTCTATAGCAGGCTAGACCAATTATTTGTGGGAAGGCTTGATTAAACTTAATGTAAGAAGGACACCTGATCTGATATATCCCATGCTGAGGTCGTGGTATCTTCATTAAGTTTCAGGTCTTTTTTGTTTCCAGTTTGATGTCATTAATTGCAGGTTTCATTATGGTCTGATATCAGTGTAGCTCTGAGATTGAAACTATTTACAATCCTTGTAGACGAAAAAGCCATTGTAAATTTCTCAACGCTAAAGTCTGCGATACTTACCATGTGGTTTGACTCCACAGAAAGAATGATAGACAATCTGATGTTTCAATAAATCAGCAGAAATCACCTTGATAAAGAATAAATTTATAGATAACAAAGATAGACTTGATAGGGATATAGTGAACAAAGAAGATTGGGGTTTTTTCTAAGTAAAGAAATGGTGATTGGAATAATTTATTAATTATAAGGAACATTTTCACACCTTTCATAATAAGGAACATTGTCACACCTTTCATTATAAGGAACATTATCACACCTTTCATGATAAGGAACATTGTCACATCTTGCATTATAAGGAACATTATCATTCCTTTCATGATAAGGAACATTATCACATCTTGCATTATAAGGAACATTATCACATCTTTCATTATAAGGAACATTGTCACACCTTTCATTATAAGGAACATTGTCATATCTTTCATTATAAGGAACATTATCACATCTTGCATTATAAGGAACATTATCACATCTTTCATTATAAGGAACATTGTCACACCTTTCATTATAAGGAACATTGTCATATCTTTCATTATAAGGAACATTATCACATCTTTCATTATAAGGAACATTATCACATCTTGCATTATAAGGAACGTTATCACATCTTTCATTATAAGGAACATTGTCACACCTTTCATTATAAGGAACATTATCACATCTTTCATTATAAGGAACATTGTCACACCTTTCATTATAAGGAACATTGTCACACCTTTCATTATAAGGAACATTGTCATATCTTTCATTATAAGGAACATTATCACATCTTTCATTATAAGGAACATTATCACATCTTTCATTATAAGGAACATTGTCACACCTTTCATTATAAGGAACATTGTCATATCTTTCATTATAAGGAACATTATCACATCTTTCATTATAAGGAACATTGTCACACCTTTCATTATAAGGAACATTGTCACACCTTTCATTAAAAGGAACATTGTCATATCATTCATTATAAGGAACATTGTCACACCTTTCATTAAAAGGAACATTGTCATATCATTCATTATAAGGAACATTATCACATCTTTCATTATAAGGAACATTATCACATCTTACATTATAAGGAACATTATCACATCTTACATTATAAGGAACATTATCACATCTTGCATTATAAGGAACATTGTCATATCATTCATTATAAGGAACATTATCACATCTTTCATTATAAGGAACATTATCACATCTTTCATTATAAGGAACATTATCACATCTTTTATTATAAGGAACATTATCACATCTTTCATTTCAAGGCATGATTCACATCATTCATTATAAGGAACATTATCACACCTTTCATTTCAAGGCATGATTCACATCTTTCATTATACGGTATGATTCACATCTTTCATTATACGGTATGATTCACATCTTTCATTATACGGTATGATTCACATCTTTCATTAGACGGTATGATTCACATCTTTCATTAGACGGTATGATTCACATCTTTGATTATACGTTGTGATTCACGTCTTTCATTATAAGGAACATTATCACACCTTTCATTTCAAGGCATGATTCACATCTTTCATTATACGGTATGATTCACATCTTTGATTATACGGTATGATTCACATATTTCATTATACGGTATGATTCACATCTTTGATTATACGTTATGATTCACATCTTTCATTATACGGTATGATTCACATCTTACATTATACGGTATGTTTCACATCTTACATTATACGGTATGATTCACATCTTACATTATACGGTGTGATTCACATCTTTCATTATACGGTATGATTCACATCTTACATTATACGGTATGATTCACATCTTACATTATACGGTATGATTCACATATTTAATCATAAAGAACATCAAAAATAACTAAACTTCCATGAAGGATTTATACAGTTTTCATCTTGATAGACCTCCACTTCAGAATATCAAAATATTCCAAATTCTGAACTTTTACGTATGATTGGTAATATACTCACTCATATAGCTTATGATGTTCAATGGAATTTTTGATGAATAATATTTCATTGTCTTATAATATCCCTAAACTTTGATATTGCATTTGATCCCTGGGCTTATTGTAGGATAACTATGGTAGTGAAGTTTTGGCAAGGATCTGAAAAATGCTTCAAATAGGGTCATCATATTATCAGATTTTGTGATTACATGTCAGTTTCCTGGCTCTTCCATCTTATCACGACACATGGACCAAACAAATTAAGTGGTAGGTGGGCACAGCTTGTATGTGACCTTGACCTGTCATTTTGTTTGTTATTGATCAATCAAAATACATTACAACACATGATGGTGGAACAGTAGGAATGGTTCTCAACAGAGTTTAGGATGTGCAGATAGAATACTCACACTTAACCAGACCATAATGATAGCTTGGATGTAGAGAGTAAGAGGGGCTAAATTTAAGGACTAGATGTTGAATGTAGAGAGTTAGATGGACTATTTTAGGGACTAGATGTGGTCTGTAGAGAGTTAGAGGGAACATTTTAGGGACTAGATGTGAGATTTAGGGAGTTAAAGGGACTATTTTAGGGACTAGATGTGGAATATATGGAGTAATAGCGACAATTTTAGGGACTAGATGTGGATGTAGAGAGTTAGAGGGACTATTTTAGGGATTAGATGTGGGATGTAGAAAGTTAGATGGACTATTTTAGGGATTAAATGAGGGATGTTGAGAGTTAGAGGGACTATTTAAGGAACTAGATGTGGGATGTAGAGAGTTAGAGGGACTATTTTAGGGACTAGATGTGGGATGTAGAGAGTTAGAAAGAACATTTTAGGGATTAGATGTGGGATGTAAGGAGTTAGAGGGAACATTTAAGGGACAAGATGTGGGATGTAAGGAGATAGAGGGACTATTTTAGGGACTAGATGTGGGATGTAGAGAGTTAGAGGGACTATTTTAGGGACTAGATGTGGGATGTAGAGAGTTAGAAAGAACATTTTAGGGATTAGGTGTGGGATGTAGGGAGTTAGAGGGACTATTTTAGGGACTAGATGTGGTCTGTAGAGAGTTAGAGGGACTATTTTAGGGATTAGGTGTGGGATGTAGGGAGTTAGAGGGAACATTTTAGGGACAAGATGTGAGATGTAAGTTAATGTGACTGTTTTAGGAACTTGATGTGCGGTGTAGAGAGTTATGGAGACTAGTGACCATTGGTGGTGTTGTGTGAAAATGTTTTCACAATTTGCTCAAAGAGCTTCATTGATATATTCACTAATATATTAAATGGATGGTTTTGTTTTACCCTATTTATTAAAGAGGCCCAACAAATTTTCACTTAGTCAGAGGATTGGCTTATTGGCAGAAAAGGGAAATAGTATTTGTTTAATATTGTACAGATTAGCAGTAGATATAGGTAGTCCAAATAGAGATAAAGATGGGCCAAACAGAGATATAGGTTTAGGCCAAACAGATATATAGGTAGGCCAAACACAGATATAGGTAAGCCAAACAGAGGTATAGGTAGGCCACACAGAGATATAGGTATAGGCCACACAGAGTTATAGTAAGCCAAACAGAGATATAAGTAAGCCAAACAGAGATATAGGTACAGGCTATGCAGAAATATAGGTATAGGCCAAATAGAGGTATAGGTAAGCCAAACAGATAGAGGTAAGCCAAACAGAGATATAGGTAGGCCACACAGAGATATAGGTATGCCAAACAGAGATATAGGTATAGGCCACAGAGAGATATAGGTATAGCCCACACAGAGACATAGGTATAGGCCACAGAGATATAGGTATAGGCCAAACAGAGTTATAGGTAGGCCAAACAGAGATATAGGTAAGCCAAGCAGAGATATAGGTAGGCCAAATGGATATATAGGTATAGGCCAAACAGAGATATAGGTAGGCCAAACAGAGTTATAGGTAGGCCAAACAGAGATATAGGTAGGCCAAACAGAGATATAGGTATGCCACACAGAGATAAAGGTAGGCAAAACATAGCTACAGTAGGTATCTTTAATGGTTTATTGTCAGAGGAACAGTTTCCCACTGGAAAACACAGGCCAATGAGCATCTGGAATAAGGATAACACATTTTGTATAATCAATGCACTTAGTGTGGATTGAAGAGATCTAGAAGCGAGCCAAGGCGTATTTGGCATTCAGATCAATAGGCATGGGCCGAAATTCTCTCACTTATGCAGCTGTATGTAACTCTTCGTCTGAAGGGAAATCAATGATTGAAGGGAAAGAATGCATTAGTTTATACCATACTGGTAGGAGAGGGGTTATGGCCAGTAAACACAAAACTGACCGCAGACTAGTCAAACCCCTTACTCACAGACTGATGGACAGTCTTGTGTCTGTTCACTGACTGCAGTCCAGTCGAACCACGAATTCACAGACTAATTGAGAGTTCAGTGTCTGTACAGTTATTTATACACCTTTCTATGTCTGAACTGCTGGTCATGACATAACAGAACATTTCTGTAAAATATTTATAGAAAATATTGTAAAATATAGTTATCTATACAGAAAATACTGTAAAAATAGTTATCTATACAGAAAATACTGTAAAAACAGTTATCTATACAGAAAATACTATAAAAATAGTTATCTATACAGAAAATACTGTAAAAAACAGTTATCAATACAGAAAATACTGTAAAAATAGTTATCTATACAGAAAATACTGTAAAAATAGTTATCAATACAGAAAATACTGTAAAAATAGTTATCAATACAGAAAATACTGTAAAAATACTTATCAATACAGAAAATACTGTAAAAAGCAGTTATCAATACAGAAAATACTGTAAAAATAGTTATCTATACAGAAAATACTGTACAACAACAGTTATCAATACAGAAAATACTGTAAAAATAGTTATCTATACAGAAAATACTGTAAAAATAGTTATCAATACAGAAAATACTGTAAAAATAGTTATCTATACAGAAAATACTGTAAAAATAGTTATTAATACAGAAAATACTGTAAAAATAGTTATCAATACAGAAAATACTGTAAAAATAGTTATCTATACAGAAAATACTGTAAAAATAGTTATCAATACTGAAAATACTGTAAAAATAGTTATCAATACAGAAAATACTGTAAAAATACTTATCAATACAGAAAATACTGTAAAAATAGTTATCTATACAGAAAATACTGTAAAAATAGTTATTAATACAGAAAATACTGTAAAAATAGTTATCAATACAGAAAATACTGTAAAAATAGTTATCTATACAGAAAATACTGTAAAAATAGTTATCAATACAGAAAATACTGTAAAAATACTTAACAATACAGAAAATACTGTAAAAACAGTTATCAATACAGAAAATACTGTAAAAATAGTTATCTATACAGAAAATACTGTAAAAACAGTTATCTATACAGAAAATACTGTAAAAATAGTTATCTATGCAGAAAATACTGTAAAAATAGTTATCAATACAGAAAATACTGTAAAAATAGTTATCTATACAGAAAATACTGTAAAAATAGTTATCAATACAGAAAATACTGTAAAAATAGTTATCAATACAGAAAATACTGTAAAAATAGTTATCTATACAGAAAATACTGTAAAAATAGTTATCAATACAGAAAATACTGTAAAAATAGTTATCTATACAGAAAATACTGTAAAAAACAGTTATCTATACAGAAAATACTGTAAAAAACAGTTATCTATACAGAAAATACTGTAAAAATAGTTATCAATACAGAAAATACTGTAAAAATAGTTATCTATACAGAAAATACTGTAAAAAATAGTTATCACTACAGAAAATACTGTAAAAATAGTTATCAATACAGAAAATACTGTAAAAAACAGTTATCAATACAGAAAATACTGTAGAAATAGTTATCTATATAGAAAATACTGTAAAACAACAGTTATCTATATAGAAAATACTGTAAAAATAGTTATCAATACAGAAAATACTGTAAAAATAGTTATCAATACAGAAAATACTGTAAAAAACAGTTATCAATACAGAAAATACTGTAAAAATAGTTATCTATATAGAAAATACTGTAAAACAACAGTTATCTATATAGAAAATACTGTAAAAATAGTTATCTATATAGAAAATACTGTAAAAATAGTTATCAATACAGAATATACTGTAAAAATAGTTATCTATACAGAAAATACTGTAAAAATAGTTATCAATACAGAAAATACTGTAAAAACAGTTATCTATACAGAAAATACTATAAAAATAGTTATCTATACAGAAAATACTGTAAAAATAGTTATCTATACAGAAAATACTGTAAAAAGCAGTTATCAATACAGAAAATACTGTAAAAAAAAACAGTTATCAATACAATATTCTTTTTAATAACCAAAAGGCCCAGAGTGCTGATATTAGGCCTGAAGTATGCTGAGATGAATGGCTGCAATGTTTGTTCATATTATTAACCTTGACCTACTTTCAAGGTCAAAGGTGTCATATATGTCAAACTCTTTAAATGACTTCTCCTCAATAACCAAAAGACCAAGTGTGCTGATATTTATGCCTATAGAATGATGTGATAAAGGCTACCTAGTTTGTATAAATGAATGACCTTAACCCAATTTCAAGGTTACAGGTGTCAAATGTGTTGAAGTGTTTCAATGACTTCTTCTCAATAACCAAAAGACTCAGGGTGCTTATATTTTGCCTGTAGCATGCTGGCATGAAGGGTAACCAAGTTGGTTTAAATAAATGACCTTGACTCACTTTCAAGGTGACCAAAGTGTTGAAATCTTTAAACATCTTCTTCTCATTAACCTAAAGGCCCACGGTGCTGATATTGGTCCTGTTGTATGCTGACATGAAGGGCTGTCAATTTTGTTCATATTTTTTACCTTGATCCACTTTCAAGGTCTCATGAATCAAATATGTCAAAATCTGTAAACAACATGGGCCTCTTGTCTATACAGAAAATACTGTACAATTTTGTTATTTATACAGAAAGTACTGTAAAATATAGAAATTTGCAAAAAAGTAAAGTTACATGTATGTGATTAATTAAACATGTAACAGTATTTGTGTAAAAAAAAAAATTAGAATTAGCTAATCCACTCATGACAAATATCAGAGAGGATTAACTTCAAACTCTGATACAGAACCATTCTAACTCTTATACAGAACCATTTTAACTCTAACAAGTTCAAAGTTCAGGGTTCTAGGGTCAGGGTCAAGTTGGTGTTGTTTCAATCAAACTTCACAAACTTATACAGGACCAGTTAAATTTGGAACAAGCTAAATTTCAGGGCTTTAAGGTCTAGGTGAAGGCCACAGTTACTTATTTTAGAAAATCCTTGTGAGTGCTCTGGTGACTTCATTTCTTGAATCATTTCAATCAAACTTCATACAGCTGAACATCTGGATTGTGCATAAGTCAAGGTGGAACAATAAGGGAATTTGTCTACTTTGCAATGCCTTGTTTCTATGAAAGTGTGAGCACTACGGAAACTGAACTTGATAATTAATAAGTGAGTAGGATTTACAAACCTACTCTAATAATGAAATATATTTATATTTTTCAGATTGTTTTTCTTTTTCCAATATTTTTGGATGAGAATAATTTGTAATGTGTGATTCAGTAATTTATTGACATTTGCGTTTTTTGTTCAGTCTCTATGTTGCATATGAATATGAACTCAATATATTCATGGTATATCTTGTACACAAGCTGAAGTCATTGTGAGGCTATTACTTTTTACATTTACTTGATTTATGTTGCTCATCTTTACAAAGATGATTTTTCTAGACTGTTTTTAATTTTGGTTCAGGGAAAGATTTAGTTTTACATCAAAGTTTTCTGTTACTGAAAGTTTATGGTAGTCTTCTTATATATCTTAATTATATTCTTTAAGATAATACAAATGGTTTTAACATTTATTTAGATTCTAGACTTCTAGATGTAGCTCTGATTATATCAATATCTTTTATCACCTTATAGTCCTTGTGTACTTAGAGAAATATTCTATTTATACTGGAAAACAAATAACTTTGTGTCTAGACTCATTTGAAATCATCTTTATAACAGATGAACAAATCTTAAACCACAAATATTGTACTCATAACTATCAATAAAAAAAACCCCAATGATATTTGTACCTTTAACCAAAAAAAAAAGTAATGAAGAAAAAATTGTTTTTTATATATTTCCCTTCTGCACCAATATACACACTTGGTAATATGTTGTCCACTTCATATTACATGTAACGGGTAAGGCTGTATTTATACATATATTGTCCTAAATAACAAATCTGGAAAATAATTGACTACATTGGCCTCTGTAATCATGCTCCTGATCAGAAGATAGTTGAGGGAATTTGAACTTGTGTTATTGACACTTTGGACTGATTTATTTCATAGACTTCACTATCAAATTTAATGAGAATGATGAGTCAAAGCCAGCCTGACAGAAAGCATTATATATTACTCTGACTGTATCTGATGGCAAAGTCCTTTTGATAGTTTTTACCTTTTACATTTTCATCATAGATGTCAGAATTAGATGTATTATTTGAAATAAATTAACCGCATTATTCCTATATCATCATTTCCACATTTTGCCAACAAGCAATGTTCAGAATTAAAATCACTGGTGTCCAAGGTTTGTGAGGATTGTGTCTTATAGGTTTGTAATGGTTGTATCCCTTGTTTGTGAGGATCACGTCCCAGGCTTGTGAGAGTAGTGTAAGAGGTTTATGAGCATTTGTCTCCAGTTGTGTTCCTTGTTAATAAGGATTGTATCCAAAGTTTTGAGAATTGTATGTCAGGTCTGTGAGAATGGTGTATCAAGTTTGAACATTTATCCTGGTTTCTAAAAGGTATGTCTCAGGTTTATAAAAGTTGTGTCCCTTGTTTATGATGATCATGTCCTAGGCTTGCAGAATTGTATCCCAGATTTTGAGAATGGTATTTCAGACTTGTGAGGATTGTGTCCCAAATGAGTATGTTGCCTATGGTTTGTTAAAATTGTTTATGGGGTTGGTGAGGATTGTGTCCTAATTTTATGAGGATTGTGTCTCTGGTCTGTTAAAACTGTGGTTCAGGTTTTTGAGGATTGTGTTCCAGGTTTTTGAGGATTGTCTTCCAAGTTTGTGAGGATTGTGTTCCAGGTTTGTGAGGATTGTGTTCCAGGTTTGTAAGGATTGTGTTCCAGGTTTGTGAGGATTGTGTTCCAGGGTTGTAAGGATTGTGTTCCAGGTTTGTGAGGATTGTGTACCAGGTTTGTGAGGATTGTGTTCCAGGTTTGTGAGGATTGTGTACCAGGTTTGTAAGGATTGTGTTCCAGGTTTGTGAGGATTGTGTACCAGGTTTGTAAGGATTGTGTTCCAGGTTTGTGAGGATTGTGTACCAGGTTTGTAAGGATTGTGTTCCAGGTTTGTGAGGATTGTGTACCAGGTTTGTGAGGATTGTGTTCCAGGTTTGTGAGGATTGTGTCCTAGGTTTTTGAGGATTGTGTCCAAGTTTTTTTTTAGTATTGTATCTTGGGTCTGTTAAGGTTATGTCTCAGGTTTGTGAAGGTGATGTCCCGGGTTCAACCTGTCGAGGGACAGGACCTCAAAGGGGGAGGTGCTTAAATTAGATTTAAACCTCACTCCTCCTTTCTGCTTAGGTGGATTTCAACAAGGTTTGGCCTGATTCATCAGTTAGGGTAGGCAATTATTTCCTAAGTTCAGAGATTTGATTCAGCCCCTGCAGATACAGACTCCAAAAGGGAAAATAAGACAACATTTTGCTCCAAAAGTCCCAGGGTGCTGATATTGGACCAACTTTCAAGGTCGCAGGAGTTAAGCAACTTCTTCTCAAAAACTGAAAGGCAAAAGGTCTTGATATAGGGCCTGTAGCTTTATTTTTCAACAATCAATATGTCCAGAGTAATGGCAGTTGTGCAGTACATATATAAAATTTGCAGAAAATGTCTCAATGAAAAGACAATGTTTTCTATGTAAGCTGTGGAGTAGTTGAGCAATTTATTTTAGGCCTATTTTGCCTCTTTCATATATAGTTCTTTATAGTTAGATGACCCTTGTTTATGATAGGTGTGTAAGGATTGTCTATGATTTAGGAGAATGGATAGTTGTAACAATGTTTCTAGTTTCTTATGGCAGTGTCAATATTTTGTAAGGGTGATGTCCATGGTTTTTGGTGAAGGCCTTCTGTTATGAATATAGTAATCATGTGGCAAGTGTCGCGGTAAGGTCCTTTAATGTTCAAGATAGCAAAATGGCTCTTCCAAATTGCTTGTTGTATCCAACTTGACATGCATTTGGAAATTGCGAATCGATGAGAGTTTTCAGACCAAACATCATTTATACGATTTGAGTTTGTTTGTTGGATTTATCTCCCCATGAACAACCAGGATCATTTTGAGGCAGAGTCTCCTTTTAGTAGCTGTTGATAACCTCATTGAACAACATACAGGAGGCCCATTGTATACCATCCAGATCAGTTAGGGTCTTCCCCAATCAGGACACAACAATGACATCACAGACTGGTCCATTCTTCAGTAAAACACAAACTACCATGGTTAGGGAGAGTTGAACTGTACACCTTGGATCCTCTCTAATTGAGTTATGGTTTTGTACTGTATTTTTCAATTTGGTGTCAGCTTGTTTACTATCAGAGGTAGAGATATCTAATGCATCCCACCATTAGGACCGTGGTCGTCTACAGGAGAGGTGATGAAGTTTTATGACCTGCTGTACTCAGTTAAACAATGAATAAGCTACTTGTTATTGTAAAATGCTTGAAATCATAATCAAAATTAATGGTTTTGACTGTGTAATGTCAGTGGTTTTGTTTTCCCAGAAAAGGTTAATGTTTAAAGAGAGAGGAAAAAATAGTTCTAATGTGAAAAACCGATCAATTTTCCCCTGTGTTGAAGCGATTCGGTGTGAAAACCATGCTAAGTCGGTGTATACCCAACTAAGACATGACAGTGGCACCTGGCATTACACTGTTTTGTGGCATTTTGTCTATAAAAAAACATTAAACAATCTTCACACTCTGGCAAAACAACTTTTCATTTTACAAACAATTTTTTTAACAATTGAATTGAACAATGTTTAAAACACGATTAAGGATTTAAATTAGGTTTAGATTTTTTCAAAGTTTTGATGTCAGCTTTTTGAAGAAGGAAACCATGTTTAGGATTTAAGCTGGGAAGACAGGGTATTTATATCATACACAGCTGGGAAGGGTAGACAGGGTATTTATATCATACACAGCTGGGAAGGGTAGACAGGGTATTTATATCATACATAGCTGGGAAGGGTAGACAGGGTATTTATATCATACACAGCTGGGAAGGGTAGACAGGGTATTTATATCATACATAGCTGGGAAGGGTAGACAGGGTATTTATATCATACACAGCTGGGAAGGGTAGACAGGGTATTTATATCATACACAGCTGGGAAGGGTAGACAGGGTATTTATATCATACACAGCTGGGAAGGGTAGACAGGGTATTTATATCATACACAGCTGGGAAGGGTAGACAGGGTATTTATATCATACACAGCTGGGAAGGGTAGACAGGGTATTTATATCATACACAGCTGGGAAGGGTAGACAGGGTATTTATATCATACACAGCTGGGAAGGGTAGACAGGGTATTTATATCATACACAGCTGGGAAGGGTAGACAGGGTATTTATATCATACACAGCTGGGAAGGGTAGACAGGGTATTTATATCATACACAGCTGGGAAGGGTAGACAGGGTATTTATATCATACACAGCTGGGAAGGGTAGACAGGGTATTTATATCATACACAGCTGGGAAGGGTAGACAGGGTATTTATATCATACACAGCTGGGAAGGGTAGACAGGGTATTTATATCATAAACGGCTGGGAAGAGTAGAAAGAGTATTAAACAAATTTGACAGCTTTATAATGCTTTTATATTATGATGACAGTTTGACAACTATATAATACAAGGATATTCTGGTAACAGTCTTGTCTTGTGTAAGTCATGATCTTGGTGGGAGTGTTTGTCTTGTGTAAGTCATGATCTTGGTGGGAGTGTTTGATCAGTGTAAGTCATGATCTTGGTGGGAGTGTTTGTCTTGTGTAAGTCATGATCTTGGTGGGAGTGTTTGTCTTGTGTAAGTCATGATCTTGGTGGCAGTGTTTGTCTTGTGTAAGTCATGATCTTGGTGGCTGTGTTTGTCTTGTGTAAGACATGATCTTGGTGGGAGTGTTTGTCTTGTGTAAGTCATGATCTTGGTGGCTGTGTTTGATCAGTGTAAGTCATGATCTTGGTGGCTGTGTTTGTCTTGTGTAACACATGATCTTGGTGGGAGTGTTTGTCTTGTGTAAGTCATGATCTTGGTGGGAGTGTTTGTGTTGTGTAAGTCATGATCTTGGTGGGAGTGGTTGTGTTGTGTAAGTCATGATCTTGGTGGCAGTGTTTGTGTTGTGTAAGTCATGATCTTGGTGGGAGTGTTTGATCAGTGTAAGTCATGATCTTGGTGGGAGTGTTTGATCAGTGTAAGTCATGATCTTGGTGGGAGTGTTTGATCAGTGTAAGTCATGATCTTGGTGGGAGTGTTTGTCCTGTGTAAGACATGATCTTGGTGGCTGTGTTTGACCCATTAAAGTCATGATCTTGGTGGCAGTGTTTGACCCATGAAAGTCATGATCATGGTGGGAGTGTTTGTCTTGTGTAAGACATGATCTTGGTGGCTGTGTTTGTCTTGTGTAAGTCATGATCTTGGTGGCAGTGTTTGTGTTGTGTAAGTCATGATCTTGGTGACTGTGTTTGATCAGTGTAAGACATGATCTTGGTGGCTGTGTTTGATCAGTGTAAGTCATGATCTTGGTGGCTGTGTTTGTCTTGTGTAAGTCATGATCTTGGTGGGAGTGTTTGTCTTGTGTAAGTCATGATCTTGGTGGCAGTGTTTGATCAGTGTAAGTCATGATCTTGGTGGCTGTGTTTGTCTTGTGTAAGTCATGATCTTGGTGGCTATGTTTGATCAGCGTAAGTCATGATCTTGGTGGGAGTGTTTGATCAGTGTAAGTCATGATCTTGGTGGCTGTGTTTGATCAGTGTAAGTCCTGATCTTGGTGGCTGTGTTTGTCTTGTGTAAGTCATGATCTTGGTGGCAGTGTTTGTGTTGTGTAAGTCATGATCTTGGTGGGAGTGTTTGATCAGTGTAAGTCATGATCTTGGTGGGAGTGTTTGTCCTGTGTAAGTCATGATCTTGGTGACTGTGTTTGATCAGCGTAAGTCATGATCTTGGTGGGAGTGTTTGATCAGTGTAAGTCATTATCTTGGTGGCAGTGTTTGTGTTGTGTAAGTCATGATCTTGGTGGCTGTGTTTGTGTTGTGTAAGTCATGATCTTGGTGGCTGTGTTTGTCTTGTGTAAGTCATGATCTTGGTGGCAGTGTTTGTCTTGTGTAAGTCATGATCTTGGTGGCAGTGTTTGTCTTGTGTAAGTCATGATCTTGGTGGCTGTGTTTGACCCATGAAAGTCATGATCTTGGTGGCAGTGTTTGTGTTGTGTAAGTCATGATCTTGGTGGGAGTGTTTGATCAGTGTAAGTCATTATCTTGGTGGCAGTGTTTGTGTTGTGTAAGTCATGATCTTGGTGGCAGTGTTTGTGTTGTGTAAGTCATGATCTTGGTGGCTGTGTTTGTGTTGTGTAAGTCATGATCTTGGTGGCTGTGTTTGTGTTGTGTAAGTCATGATCTTGGTGGCTGTGTTTGTGTTGTGTAAGTCATGATCTTGGTGGCTGTGTTTGTGTTGTGTAAGTCATGATCTTGGTGGCTGTGTTTGATCAGTGTAAGTCATGATCTTGGTGGCTGTGTTTGTCTTGTGTAAGTCATGATCTTGGTGGCAGTGTTTGTCTTGTGTAAGTCATGATCTTGGTGGCAGTGTTTGTCTTGTGTAAGTCATGATCTTGGTGGCTGTGTTTGACCCATGAAAGTCATGATCTTGGTGGCAGTGTTTGTGTTGTGTAAGTCATGATCTTGGTGGGAGTGTTTGATCAGTGTAAGTCATTATCTTGGTGGCAGTGTTTGTGTTGTGTAAGTCATGATCTTGGTGGCAGTGTTTGTGTTGTGTAAGTCATGATCTTGGTGGCTGTGTTTGTGTTGTGTAAGTCATGATCTTGGTGGCTGTGTTTGTGTTGTGTAAGTCATGATCTTGGTGGCAGTGTTTGTCTTGTGTAAGTCATGATCTTGGTGGGAGTGTTTGTGTTGTGTAAGTCATGATCTTGGTGGCAGTGGTTGTGTTGTGTAAGTCATGATCTTGGTGGCTGTGTTTGTGTTGTGTAAGTCATGATCTTGGTGGCTGTGTTTGTGTTGTGTAAGTCATGATCTTGGTGGCAGTGTTTGTGTTGTGTAAGTCATGATCTTGGTGACTGTGTTTGATCAGTGTAAGTCATGATCTTGGTGGCTGTGTTTGTCTTGTGTAAGTCGTGATCTTGGTGGCTGTGTTTGTCTTGTGTAAGTCATGATCTTGGTGGCAGTGTTTGTCTTGTGTAAGTCATGATCTTGGTGGCAGTGTTTGTCTTGTGTAAGTCATGATCTTGGTGGGAGTGTTTGATCAGTGTAAGTCATGATCTTGGTGGCTGTGTTTGTCTTGTGTAAGTCATGATCTTGGTGGCAGTGTTTGTCTTGTGTAAGTCATGATCTTGGTGGCAGTGTTTGTCTTGTGTAAGTCATGATCTTGGTGGCTGTGTTTGACCCATGAAAGTCATGATCTTGGTGGCAGTGTTTGTGTTGTGTAAGTCATGATCTTGGTGGGAGTGTTTGATCAGTGTAAGTCATGATCTTGGTGGCTGTGTTTGATCAGTGTAAGTCATGATCTTGGTGGCTGTGTTTGATCAGTGTAAGACATGATCTTGGTGGCTGTGTTTGATCAGTGTAAGTCATGATCTTGGTGGCTGTGTTTGATCAGTGTAAGTCATGATCTTGGTGGCTGTGTTTGATCAGTGTAAGTCATGATCTTGGTGGCAGTGTTTGATCAGTGTAAGTCATGATCTTGGTGGCAGTGTTTGTGTTGTGTAAGTCATGATCTTGGTGGCAGTGTTTGTCTTGTGTAAGTCATGATCTTGGTGGCAGTGTTTGTCTTTTGTAAGTCATGATCGTGGTGGCTGTGTTTGACCCATGAAAGTCATGATCTTGGTGGCTGTGTTTGTCTTGTGTAAGTCATGATCTTGGTGGCTGTGTTTGACCCATGAAAGTCATGATCTTGGTGGCTGTGTTTGACCCATGAAAGTCATGATCTTGGTGGCTGTGTTTGACCCATGAAAGTCATGATCATGGTGGCAGTGTTTGTCTTGTGTAAGTCATGATCTTGGTGGGAGTGTTTGACCCATGAAAGTCATGATGTTGGTGGCAGTGTTTGTCTTGTGTAAGTCATGATCTTGGTGACAGTGTTTGTGTTGTGTAAGTCATGATCTTGGTGGCAGTGTTTGTGTTGTGTAAGTCATGATCTTGGTGGCAGTGTTTGTCTTGTGTAAGTCATGATCTTGGTGGCAGTGTTTGTCTTTTGTAAGTCATGATCGTGGTGGCTGTGTTTGACCCATGAAAGTCATGATCTTGGTGGCTGTGTTTGTCTTGTGTAAGTCATGATCTTGGTGGCTGTGTTTGACCCATGAAAGTCATGATCTTGGTAGCTGTGTTTGACCCATGAAAGTCATGATCTTGGTGGCTGTGTTTGACCCATGAAAGTCATGATCATGGTGGCAGTGTTTGTCTTGTGTAAGTCATGATCTTGGTGGGAGTGTTTGACCCATGAAAGTCATGATGTTGGTGGCAGTGTTTGTCTTGTGTAAGTCATGATCTTGGTGACAGTGTTTGTGTTGTGTAAGTCATGATCTTGGTGGCAGTGTTTGTCTTGTGTAAGTCATGATCTTGGTGGCAGTGTTTGTCTTGTGTAAGTCATGATCTTGGTGGCAATGTTTGACCCATGAAAGTCATGATCTTGGTGGCAGTGTTTGTATTGTGTAAGTCATGATCTTGGTGGCTGTGTTTGTGTTGTGTAAGTCATGATCTTGGTGGCAGTGTTTGTCTTGTGTAAGTCATGATCTTGGTGGCAGTGTTTGTCTTGTGTAAGTCATGATCTTGGTGGCATTGTTTGACTTGTGTAAGTCATGATCTTGGTGGCTGTGTTTGACCCATGAAAGTCATGATCTTGGTGGCTGTGTTTGTGTTGTGTAAGTCATGATCTTGGTGGCATTGTTTGACTTGTGTAAGTCATGATCTTGGTGGCTGTGTTTGACCCATGAAAGTCATGATCTTGGTGGCTGTGTTTGTGTTGTGTAAGTCATGATCTTGGTGGCATTGTTTGACTTGTGTAAGTCATGATCTTGGTGGCTGTGTTTGACCCATGAAAGTCATGATCTTGGTGGTAGTGTTTGACCCATGAAAGTCAATAGCTGTTACAGATTTAGTTTGACAGTTACCGGGATCCCTAGTTGATCTTCCATGTTTTATGTAGAAGTTGTTGAATATTTTTGCTAAGTTAAGAGATCTGAGTTAATAATTGCTTTATGAAATAAACTAAAGTTGATCACTGTTTTTTAAAAACTTTACTGGGAAATAGACATGCTGCTTACCTTATATAATAATGAATTAAGTTGTCATTGTAAATCAGCCTGGTGATTCTTTTTGAATTTGGGTTTGCAACATTGTGTCTAGACTGAGGAGCTGTTGTTATTTTTGTTCTTAATTGGTATTATCTGCTTAAAACAGTTAATTATTCATGACAATATCATCTGCAAAACATGTTCAGATCAATAAATGGTACTGTACAGAGAGGACCTGAAATTGTCTACTGAAGATGTAGTAGATATGGCTAATAGGTTATACCTACTAAAGCTATTGTTAATGAATTCAGTTTTACTGAAGGAACATCTAGACAAAGTAACTGTCTGCAAGTGGTCAGGTGCCAGTTTTTCCAGTAAATTAATCATATTGTCCCTGACACAAATACAAAATTTGCTACTGAAGATGAATTTCTGCATTCTGCAGTTCTTAATTCATCTTCAAGTTTAATTTATTCTTTAAAGTGGCTGAGGTCATGGAAAAAGCACTAAATTTCTGTTGATTTCATTACATGTTAATACTCCAAATGTTCTGATTGGTTAATGTATAATTAATGCGGGTAACTGAAAGGCTTATCCTTCAGGTTGAATTAACAATTCAATCTTTAGATGCTTTGATTGAATAATCACTCAGCTTCCTAGTTGAGTCATGGCCAATTAGACAATGATCAGGGTGAAAATTCCCTTTCTGAAAACCATTTTCATGCTGTTGTGCTCTTCCTAACAGGTTTAGTGTTTTAACTTTAAACTTTATGATTAGAAGTAGAAACAATCATACTTTATGCATCTAGGAGTCTCTGTATCTCCAAGGAGTTTACAATCTTTTCAAGAATCCATTAGTTGATAGCTGTGTGGGTCATTTATGTTTACTTCTATATAGTGCCCTAAAAATTTACTTTAAGTGGATGAAAATCATTCACAACCAATAATTTGCTAAACTTCCTATAAGATGTAATATTTCCAGCCTCCAGCTACAATGTTGTCTCAACCAGAGAGAAGTGCAACTCACATCTATCATCAGTATATCCTCAATTCAAACTGTTGCCTGTCTTTCTATTGGGGAACAAACCTGCACACCAGGATTTTATTGTGATATAACATCCAACAAGTGCTGGTGGTTCTGTTGTTTATTGTCTTGACTTGTTAGCTGTATATCAGTGATACACGATGTCTTCAGACTCAACATTGTTTTATCTCTTTTAGTCAGGGCATAAGTTGTTTGAAGATATTTTCATTGAAAGGAAATTATTCTCTATTTTTTTTATTTCTAGATTATTTAATTGATTCTATAAAATGTTCTCTCAGATTTAAATTAAACACGATTTGGTTGCACAATTGTGTAATTATTCACGTAGAAAAAGGATGTTTCAGTTTGAGTCGCCAGGCAGCTAATAAGGAGAGTGAGGAAGAGAGAGGTAATATCGGCAACAGCTGATTCACTATTGGACTGCTTGTATTCCATCAAAGCACCAGATCAATTGACAATGTAATTAACAGTTTGCATAACATGCAAAATTAATAGACTAAATTTCCGCAATTTGTCTCTATGTTTTTAAATCCTACTTTGATTAATTGTGATTATCATCAGTGGGAATACTTATCTTTATTATAGAACCATTTTCAACTCTGTTAAACACTGGAATTGATTATTTTTCATTTAAAAACAACCACCATGAAGACTTTTCCTTGCTAGAACTTCTTAACCTTGAGATATGGCTGACCCTCTGTTACTACTACGGAAGATATGACTGACCCTCAGTTACTTCTACAGGAGATGTGTCTGACCCTCTGTTACTACTACAGGAGATGTGACTGACCCTCTGTTACTAATACAGGAGATGTGACTGACCCTCTGTTACTAATACAGGAGATATGTCTGACCCTCTGTTACTAATACAGGAGATATGTCTGACCCTCTGTTACTTCTACAGGAGATATGACTGACCCTCAGTTACTACTACATGAGGTATGGCTGACTCTCTGTTACTACTACAGGAGATATGACTGACCTTCTCTTACTACTACAAGAGATATGGCCGACCTCTGTTATTATTACAAGAGATATGACTGACTCTCTGTTACAACTACAAGAGATATGACCGACCTCTGTTACTATTACAAGAGATATGACTGACCTCTGTTACTACTACAGGAGATATGACTAACCCTCTGTTACTATTACAAGAGATATGACCGACCTCTGTTACTATTACAAGAGATATGACTGACCTCTGTTACTACTACAGGAGATATGACTAACCCTCTGTTACTATTACAAGAGATATGACCGACCTCTGTTACTATTACAAGAGATATGACTGACCTCTGTTACTACTACAGGAGATATGACTGACTCTGTTACTACTACAGGAGATATGACTGACTCTGTTACTACTACAGGAGATATGACTGAGCCTCTGTTACTACTAAAGGAGATATGACTGACCCTCTGTTACTACTACAGGAGATATGTCTGACCCTCTGTTACTATTACAAGAGATATGACTGACCTCTGTTACTATTACAAGAGATATGACTGACCTCTGTTACTACTACAGGAGATATGACTGACTCTCTGTTACAACTACAGGAGATATGACTGACTCTGTTACTACTACAAGAGATATGACTGACCCTCTGTTACTACTAAAGGAGATATGACTGACTCTCTGTTACAACTACAAGAGATATGACCGACCTCTGTTACTATTACAAGAGATATGACTGACCTCTGTTACTACTACAGGAGATATGACTAACCCTCTGTTACTATTACAAGAGATATGACCGACCTCTGTTACTATTACAAGAGATATGACTGACCTCTGTTACTACTACAGGAGATATGACTGACTCTCTGTTACTACTACAGGAGATATGACTGACTCTGTTACTACTACAGGAGATATGACTGAGCCTCTGTTACTACTAAAGGAGATATGACTGACCCTCTGTTACTACTACAGGAGATATGTCTGACCCTCTGTTACTATTACAAGAGATATGACTGACCTCTGTTACTATTACAAGAGATATGACTGACCTCTGTTACTACTACAGGAGATATGACTGACTCTCTGTTACAACTACAGGAGATATGACTGACTCTGTTACTACTACAAGAGATATGACTGACCCTCTGTTACTACTAAAGGAGATATGACTGACCCTCTGTTACTACTACAGGAGATATGTCTGACCCTATGTTACTACTACAGGAGATATGGCTGGCTGACCCTCTGTTACTACTACAGGAGATATGACTGACCCTCTGTTACTACTACAGGAGATATGTCTGACCCTATGTTACTACTACAGGAGATATGGCTGGCTGACCCTCTGTTACTACTACAGGAGATATGACTGACCCTCAGTTACTTCTACAGGAGATATGTCTGACCCTTTGTTACTACTACAGGAGATATGACTGACCTTCTGTTACTACTACAAGAGATATGGCTGACTCTCTGTTACTACTACAGGAGATATGACTGACCCTCTGTTACTACTACAGGAGATATGTCTGGCCCTCTGTTACTACTACAGGAGATATGTCTGATCCTCTGTTACTACTACAGGAGATATGTCGGACTTTCTGTTACTACTACAGGAGATATGTCTGACCCTCTGTTACTACTACAGGAGATATGTCTGACTCTGTTACTAATACAGGAGATATGACTGACCCTCTGTTACTACTACAGGAGATATGTCTGACCCTCTGTTACTACTACAGGAGATATGACTGACCCTCTGTTACTACTACAGGAGATATGACTGACAATCAGTAACATCCCTATTGAGTGATACTGGGTTAATGTGCATGGAATCATGAAGCTTTGCATTTGTTAGATCCACTAATTGAAAATAGAGTTGAATTTTCCTCACCAGAGACTTATTACAATCTGATTGTTTGAATACCACAGTAGCATTAGGTAATGCCAGTTGTGGTTAGGGGTACAAATTTGTAATGTTGACGGCTGTACGGCCTTAATTGTATTACTGTTACTCACAGTGTTACATGTCGTTCAGACAGTCTGCTAAATGTCACGATATGATTGTAAAAACAAATCACTTCACACATGTTAATGTTTCCACACAAAAGAAGTAAAGTCACAAAGCAGCACAAGAATCTAAATACCAACAATATTATATCTTAGCCTTGACTTACAAATTAATGTTGACTTTTACTTCAGCATCACTCTACAAAGCAATGTTGACTTTTACTTCAGCATCACTCTACAAATTAATGTTGACTTTTACCTCAGCATCGCTCAACAAATTAATGTTGACTTTTACTTCAGCATCACTCTACATATAAATGTTGACTTTTACTTCAGCATCACTCTACATATAAATGTTGACTTTTACTTCAGCATCACTCTACATATAAATGTTGACTTTTACTTCAGCATCACTCTACATATAAATGTTGACTTTTACTTCAGCATCACTCTACAAATTAATGTTGACTTTTACTTCAGCATCACTCTACATATAAATGTTGACTTTTACTTCAGCATCGCTCTACAACTTAATGTTGACTTTTTCATTAGAATCGCTCTACAACTTAATGTTGACTTTTACTTCAGCATCGCTCTACAACTTAATGTTGACTTTTACTTCAGCATCGCTCTACAACTTAATGTTGACTTTTACTTCAGCATCGCTCTACAACTTAATGTTGACTTTTACTTCAGCATCGCTCTACAACTTAATGTTGACTTTTACTACAGCATCGCTCTACAACTTAATGTTGACTTTTACTTCAGCATCGCTCTACAACTTAATGTTGACTTTTACTTCAGCATCGCTCTACAACTTAATGTTGACTTTTACTTCAGCATCGCTCTACAACTTAATGTTGACTTTTACTTCAGCATCGCTCTACAACTTAATGTTGACTTTTACTTCAGCATCGCCCTACAACTTAATGTTGACTTTTTCATTAGAATCACCCTACAACTTAATGTTGACTTTTACTTCAGCATCACCCTACAACTTAATGTTGACTTTTACTTCAGCATCGCTCTACAACTTAATGTTGACTTTTACTTCAGCATCACTCTACAAATTAATGTTGACTTTTACTTCAGCATCACTCTACATATAAATGTTGACTTTTACTTCAGCATCGCTCTACAACTTAATGTTGACTTTTTCATTAGAATCGCTCTACAACTTAATGTTGACTTTTACTTCAGCATCGCTCTACAACTTAATGTTGACTTTTACTTCAGCATCGCTCTACAACTTAATGTTGACTTTTACTTCAGCATCGCTCTACAACTTAATGTTGACTTTTACTTCAGCATCGCTCTACAACTTAATGTTGACTTTTACTTCAGCATCGCTCTACAACTTAATGTTGACTTTTACTTCAGCATCGCTCTACAACTTAATGTTAACTTTTTCATTAGAATCACCCTATAACTTAATGTTGACTTTTACTTCAGCATCACCCTACAACTTAATGTTGACTTTTACTTCAGCATCGCTCTACAACTTAATGTTGACTTTTACTTCATCATCACTCTATAACTTAATGTTGACTTTTACTTCAGCATCGCTCTACAACTTAATGTTGACTTTTTCATTAGAATCACCCTACAACTTAATGTTGACTTTTACTTCAGCATCGCTCTACAACTTAATGTTGACTTTTACTTCAGCATCGCTCTACAACTTAATGTTGACTTTTACTTCAGCATCGCTCTACAACTTAATGTTGACTTTTACTTCAGCATCTCTCTACAACTTAATGTTGACTTTTACTTCAGCATCGCTCTACAACTTAATGTTGACTTTTACTTCAGCATCGCTCTACAACTTAATGTTGACTTTTACTTCAGCATCGCTCTACAACTTAATGTTGACTTTTTCATTAGAATCACCCTATAACTTAATGTTGACTTTTACTTCAGCATCGCTCTACAACTTAATGTTGACTTTTACTTCAGCATCGCTCTACAACTTAATGTTGTTGACTTTTACTTCAGCATCGCTCTACAACTTAATGTTGACTTTTTCATTAGAATCACCCTATAACTTAATGTTGACTTTTACTTCAGCATCACCCTACAACTTAATGTTGACTTTTACTTCAGCATCGCTCTACAACTTAATGTTGACTTTTACTTCATCATCACTCTATAACTTAATGTTGACTTTTACTTCAGCATCGCTCTACAACTTAATGTTGACTTTTTCATTAGAATCGCTCTACAACTTAATGTTGACTTTTACTTCAGCATCGCTCTACAACTTAATGTTGACTTTTACTTACAGCATCGCTCTACAACTTAATGTTGACTTTTACTTCAGCATCGCTCTACAACTTAATGTTGACTTTTACTTCAGCATCGCTCTACAACTTAATGTTGACTTTTACTTCAGCATCGCTCTACAACTTAATGTTGACTTTTACTTCAGCATCGGTCTACAACTTAATGTTGACTTTTACTTCAGCATCGCTCTACAACTTAATGTTGACTTTTACTTCAGCATCGCTCTACAACTTAATGTTGACTTTTACTTCAGCATCGCTCTACAACTTAATGTTGACTTTTACTTCAGCATCGCTCTACAACTTAATGTTGACTTTTACTTCAGCATCGCTCTACAACTTAATGTTGACTTTTACTTCAGCATCGCTCTACAACTTAATGTTGACTTTTTCATTAGAATCACCCTATAACTTAATGTTGACTTTTACTTCAGCATCACCCTACAACTTAATGTTGACTTTTACTTCAGCATCGCTCTACAACTTAATGTTGACTTTTACTTCATCATCACTCTATAACTTAATGTTGACTTTTACTTCAGCATCGCTCTACAACTTAATGTTGACTTTTTCATTAGAATCACCCTATAACTTAATGTTGACTTTTACTTCAGCATCGCTCTACAACTTAATGTTGACTTTTACTTCAGCATCGCTCTACAACTTAATGTTGACTTTTACTTCAGCATCGCTCTACAACTTAATGTTGACTTTTTCATTAGAATCACCCTATAACTTAATGTTGACTTTTACTTCAGCATCACCCTACAACTTAATGTTGACTTTTACTTCAGCATCGCTCTACAACTTAATGTTGACTTTTACTTCATCATCACTCTATAACTTAATGTTGACTTTTACTTCAGCATCGCTCTACAACTTAATGTTGACTTTTTCATTAGAATCACCCTATAACTTAATGTTG
Source organism: Ylistrum balloti (assembly GCF_031769215.1). Classification (NCBI taxonomy): domain Eukaryota; kingdom Metazoa; phylum Mollusca; class Bivalvia; order Pectinida; family Pectinidae; genus Ylistrum; species Ylistrum balloti. The sequence continues at coordinate 447,079 of NW_026782909.1, read as the reverse complement.
ACTTTTACTTCAGCATCGCTCTACAACTTAATGTTGACTTTTACTTCAGCATCGCTCTACAACTTAATGTTGACTTTTACTTCAGCATCGCTCTACAACTTAATGTTGACTTTTACTTCAGCATCGCTCTACAACTTAATGTTGACTTTTACTTCAGTATCGCTCTACAACTTAATGTTGACTTTTACTTCAGCATCGCTCTACAACTTAATGTTGACTTTTACTTCAGCATCGCTCTACAACTTAATGTTGACTTTTACTTCAGCATCGCTCTACAACTTAATGTTGACTTTTACTTCAGCATCGCTCTACAACTTAATGTTGACTTTTACTTCAGCATCGCTCTACAACTTAATGTTGACTTTTTCATTAGAATCACCCTATAACTTAATGTTGACTTTTACTTCAGCATCACCCTACAACTTAATGTTGACTTTTACTTCAGCATCGCTCTACAACTTAATGTTGACTTTTACTTCATCATCACTCTATAACTTAATGTTGACTTTTACTTCAGCATCGCTCTACAACTTAATGTTGACTTTTTCATTAGAATCACCCTATAACTTAATGTTGACTTTTACTTCAGCATCGCTCTACAACTTAATGTTGACTTTTACTTCAGCATCGCTCTACAACTTAATGTTGACTTTTACTTCAGCATCGCTCTACAACTTAATGTTGACTTTTTCATTAGAATCACTCTACAAACTTCATGAATTCACAGCTGCACACTTCATTGACTCCAAACTTCTTAAGTTATCCTCTGTGAAATGTATTTGCAGGAGATATTAATTTTGATGTGTGTGCATACCGTATTTCACCGCAAATAAGCCCACTCCCGCAAATAAGCCCCCCGCCCCCCACCACTTTTTCCAATTTGCCAGGAATAGGCCCCCCTTTTTTTTCGAAAAAAAAACATGTGCGATGATAAAGCAGTACTTACATTTAATCACCAGGTGTAATTATTAGGGACTTGTTTTCGTAGTGTTCACAGGTGACCACTTTTTTGTTATTTAAATGAGTGATAATTAGCTAACAATCACAGCGACTGAGCGAGAGGGCCTCGCTCAAAACATGCTAAAACAACACAGTGTCGCTTTGACGTGTTGAGAAGACTTTGACACGTTGAGTCCCAAGCCATATCAGTGTCATTAAATAGAGAGTAAAAATCCAACAAAGACACAAATCATTATGTCTGCTACACGAAGACGTTACACAGTAAAGGAGAAGTTGGACATCGTCAACTGGTTCCGGGACAATGTCTGAAATCTCCGTCAGACAACACGAGAATTCTCCATCAACAGGAAACTCGTCAGACAGTGGGACAGAGACTTCAAGAAACTCCATGGTCATGGAAAAGAAACAGACGTCCAGAAGAAGAAGTTTGACACTAACCCAGGTCCATTAAGATTGACGACGCCGTGTTTGACTGGTTCATCGGAAAACGCGCTGAGGGTCGAGCCGTCTCTGGTTATCAACTGCAGTCCAAGGGGAGAGAAGTCGCCAGGGTGACGCGTTTGTTGGGACCAAACATGGATGATGTGCGTCGTATTCTGGGCAGGTGTGTGGCCTGTAACTCTCTAGGATGTCGCGCCGTCTTTGTGAGGATATTGGCATGGACGTCCGCGAGATCGACGAGGTCCTACAGCAGGAACTTGATGCGACATGGGCCCATGGCATCTTATTTGATTCAGACGAGTCCGATGACGAGACTCTCCTATTCGCAGGATTCGGGCCGGAGGATTAGATATTTAGTATATTTTGTTAAATTATTAATAAAATTATTGATCCTATTTTCGTCTTTGGGTTATTTTTGATGACAGATAGGCCAAGTTATCATTCCTTATGACGAAAAATCCAAGATGGCGGACGTACGTACATCTCATGAACAGGGGGGTTGCCCACAAATAAGCCCCCTCCCCTCTTTTGACAGTCTTTTTTGAACTGGGTGTGGGGGCTTATTTGCGGTAAAATATGGTATGTACGTTCGTCTGTCGAAATTTCTTTCCAGGCTACAACTTCGCAACCATTCCACTCAACTCCACAAAACGTTCTGTATATATTAGTTTTGTGCCCTAGTTGTGCCTTTTGGTATTGACGACATTTCATTTTAAATTTTCTGTTTTCATGGAAACATATCCATAACACACAAAATTAATGTTAACTTTCTTTTCATTTTTGGAATATTGATATTTATGTATGATTGTGTGTCTTTCTTTCAAACAGTGGGGTGCGTTGGATAATGTCACTCTTTGTGTTATCTTGTTTCACTTAAATTTTAAATTCAAGCACACGTGATTCACAGCTGCAAACATTTCTGTCACGAGTTTCACTGAAAAAATAGTTGTTGACAATACTGCCTCTCATTAAACTTCAAAAATAAAGGTAGTAATTGCTTCAGTGAGATTTATTTTCGTGTATATGAGGCTTGAAAATGTAAGATTGAATTAGATAATATATCTTTGTAAACTCCCTTGAGAAAGCAACTACAAATTCAGACCTAAAAGATTTTTGCTTTATGGCTACATAAAAAAGGATGATGTTGTCATTTTGCAATTTGTGTACAACAGTTGGAATAAAATGGTTGTGATGAAACATAAAAAGATCTGTTTTCCTGACTTTGAGCTGTAAAGGCATATGTCTTTTGTGTGTAAATTGAATTGGTTGACGAATGCATCATTACGACATATAATTTCCACTAGAAGTGGAAGTTGTCTAGCAGAGACAGATGATGAATCAGCTGTTAGGGCAAGCTAAGAGCCAGCATTGATCACTGTGGTACCAGCAGACAGGTGATAGGTAACCAGATGTCCTCTACTGATACAGTTGTTTCTAGATACTCTCCTCTACTGATACAGTTGTTTCTAGATACTCTCCTCTACTGATATAGGTGTTTCTAGATACTCTCCTCTACTGACACAGGTGTTTCTAGCTACTCTCCTCTACTGACACAGGTATTTCTAGATACTCTCCTCTACAGATACAGTTGTTTCTAGATACTCTGCTCTACTGATACAGGTGTTTCTAGATACTCTCCTCTACTGATATAGGTGTTTCTAGATACTCTCCTCTACTGATATAGGTGTTTCTAGATATTCTCCTCTACAGATACAGATGTTTCTAGATACTCTCCTCTACAGATACAGTTGTTTCTAGATACTCTCCTCTACTGATACAGGTGTTTCTAGATACTCTCCTCTACAGATACAGATGTTTCTAGATACTCTCCTCTACTGATATAGGTGTTTCTAGATACTCTCCTCTACAGATACAGTTGTTTCTAGATACTCTCCTCTACTGATACAATTGTTTTTAGATACTCTCCTCTACTGATACAGTTGTTTTTAGATACTCTCCTCTACTGATACAGTTGTTTCTAGATACTCTCCTCTGCAGATACATTTATTTCTAGATACTCTCCTCTACTGATAGAGTTGTTTTTAGATACTCTCCTCTACTGATACAGTTATTTTTAGATAGTCTCCTCTACAGATACAGTTATTTCTAGATACTCTCCTCTACTGATACAGTTGTTTTTAGATACTCTCCTCTACAGATACAGTTATTTCTAGATACTCTCCTCTACTGATATAGGTGTTTCTAGATACTCTCCTCTACAGATACAGTTGTTTCTAGATACTCTCCTCTACTGATACAGGTGTTTCTAGATACTCTCCGCTACTGATTAAGTTGTTTCTAGATACTCTCCTCTACAGATATAGGTGTTTCTAGATACTCTCCTCTACAAATATAAGTGTTTCTGTATACTCTCCTCTACTGATACATGTGTTTCTATATATTGTCCTCCACTTATACAGGTGTTTCTAGATACTCTCCTCTACAGATACAGGTGTTTCTATATATTGTCCTCCACTTATACAGGTGTTTCTAGATACTCTCCTCAGTGGATACATGTGTTTCTAGATACTGATACTGGTACAGGCATTAATTATTGAGTAACTTTGTTACTTATCAAAATTCCTGACAGAAAAGATAAGAATTTATTATAAGACGAGTGAGCTGATTAAGTTGTTTCTAGATACTCTCCTCTACAGATATAGGTGTTTCTATGGTGGTGTGATATTACTCTCCTCTGTTACTTCTACAAATATAAGTGTTTCTGTATGCGAAGACTTAAATGATATGGAAGCTCGCTCTACTGATACATGTGTTTTTCTATATATTGTCCTCCACTTATACGACCACGGTGTTTTTGCATCACGGCACGACGTAGCGGTTTTTGAGTGCTCCTGTCTTGAATCTTCAGATACAGGTGTTTCTATATATTGTCCTCCACTTATACCAGAATTGGCAATGTCATTGGAGAAATGTTATGTTCACAGATGAGTCTAGGTTTTGTGTTGACTTCCATGACGGTAGGAGGAGGGTATGGAGAACCCAAGGAGAGCGCTATGCAGACTGCTGTGTTGTCCAGCATGTGTTTGGTGGTGGGTCAGTGATGGTTTGGGCAGGGATCAGTGTTGACTGATACATCATAGACAATGGATCTTTAACAGCTGCATTAATTATTGAAGGCCCATTGCAGGAGTTGTTGGCCATGATTTTATTCTGATGGATGATAATGCTTATCAACGAATCTTCAACGTGAAGCAATCGTTCGCATGGACTGGCCAAGTCGTTCTCCTGATCTGAACCCTATCGAGCATGCTTGGGACACCTTGCAACGCCGGGTTTCAGCTCGACCTAATCCGCCACAAGAATTTGATTGCTCTGCATAAGACAGCCACCGACGACTGAGCATGTGCAGACGTTGCAGGGCAGTTATTGATGTCAACGGGATCTGCCTATTAAACTGCCAATTGCAGTTTGATGAGTTTTCCTTGGATTAACTTGCTCTACTTCCTCTTACACTTTGATTTCAAGGGTGCTGTTATGGGTTATCTGCTCTTGGTAGCAATTACCACAAATGAATTTGTTTTGTGTAATTAAAGACTAAAATGAATGTTCTGACATTAAAATTTAAAATATAATCATATTATTATTTGTATGTAAAACTGCACTGTTTCAAGTTTATGATCCTTAACTTATTTTGTTCAGTATATATTCTCTATATGGTAATTGTCATTGTGGAATAGTTGATAGAAATTTATCTGGGAACTGGACAAGATCATTGTGATTTGGTGGAATTCTGGAGCTGGTCAATATCTTTTTAGAATGATTGAAAGCATGCAATGGGAATAAGAGGAGATCACTTGAACATCTGTTTGGTTATTGATTATTCTGACTTGGTCCATATGTCACAACATGCAACATCCTTCTTCACATCTGAAAGATTCTGTTTGAAGTCAAATTTAGTTCTTTGACCTTGCAGAAGGTTATTCAAGTTATTTTGAATTTCATCTGTATGTCTGGTTCAGACACATTTTCCTCTCAGATTTTTTGGTTTTTTCAAGTGGTAATTTAAAAAAATTTTTTCTTTCTGTGATCAGTCTTGTTTTTTGATGATTGAAAATAATGAGTGTTGGTTTTTTTTTAATAATAGGTTGTGTTTACAGCTGTAATGGACTTGTCGTATAAAATCTGTCTACTGATGTATATATACGATGGAGAATAAATGACAGATCAGTAATAAGATTGCAGTAGGGCACGAGGAATTTTTAGTATAAGAAATGTGACTTAAGAACTATGACCGTATGATGATAATGAGGGATATCTGAATAGCATACATCAATATTTGATATATGATATTACACCACACGTCATGTGTTAGTGATCAACTATTTTAATTGAGCCTGAGAAAATTGTTGAGTCTGGTTAGAATCAGGCTGATCTTTTGACTAAAGTCTGGTTAGAATCAAGCTGATCTTTTGACTAAAGTCTGGTTAGAATCAAGCTGATCTTTTGACTAAAGTCTGGTTAGAATCAAGCTGATCTTTTGACTAAAGTCTGGTTAGAATCAAGCTGATCTTTTGACTAAAGTCTGGTTAGAATCAAGCTGATCTTTTGACTAAAGTCTGGTTAGAATCAAGCTGATCTTTTGACTAAAGTCTGGTTAGAATCAAGCTGATCTTTTGACTAAAGTCTGGTTAGAATCAAGCTGATCTTTTGACTAAAGTCTGGTTAGAATCAAGCTGATCTTTTGACTAAAGTCTGGTTAGAATCAAGCTGATCTTTTGACTAAAGTCTGGTTAGAATCAAGCTGATCTTTTGACTAAAGTCTGGTTAGAATCAAGCTGATCTTTTGACTAAAGTCTGGTTAGAATCAAGCTGATCTTTTGACTAAAGTCTGGTTAGAATCAAGCTGATCTTTTGACTAAAGTCTGGTTAGAATCAAGCTGATCTTTTGACTAAAGTCTGGTTAGAATCAAGCTGATCTTTTGACTAAAGTCTGGTTAGAATCAAGCTGATCTTTTGACTAAAGTCTGGTTAGAATCAAGCTGATCTTTTGACTAAAGTCTGGTTAGAATCAAGCTGATCTTTTGACTAAAGTCTGGTTAGAATCAAGCTGATCTTTTGACTAAAGTCTGGTTAGAATCAAGCTGATCTTTTGACTAAAGTCTGGTTAGAATCAAGCTGATCTTTTGACTAAAGTCTGGTTAGAATCAAGCTGATCTTTTGACTAAAGTCTGGTTAGAATCAAGCTGATCTTTTGACTAAAGTCTGGTTAGAATCAAGCTGATCTTTTGACTAAAGTCTGGTTAGAATCAAGCTGATCTTTTGACTAAAGTCTGGTTAGAATCAAGCTGATCTTTTGACTAAAGTCTGGTTAGAATCAAGCTGATCTTTTGACTAAAGTCTGGTTAGAATCAAGCTGATCTTTTGACTAAAGTCTGGTTAGAATCAAGCTGATCTTTTGACTAAAGTCTGGTTAGAATCAAGCTGATCTTTTGACTAAAGTCTGGTTAGAATCAAGCTGATCTTTTGACTAAAGTCTGGTTAGAATCAAGCTGATCTTTTGACTAAAGTCTGGTTAGAATCAAGCTGATCTTTTGACTAAAGTCTGGTTAGAATCAAGCTGATCTTTTGACTAAAGTCTGGTTAGAATCAAGCTGATCTTTTGACTAAAGTCTGGTTAGAATCAAGCTGATCTTTTGACTAAAGTCTGGTTAGAATCAAGCTGATCTTTTGACTAAAGTCTGGTTAGAATCAAGCTGATCTTTTGACTAAAGTCTGGTTAGAATCAAGCTGATCTTTTGACTAAAGTCTGGTTAGAATCAAGCTGATCTTTTGACTAAAGTCTGGTTAGAATCAAGCTGATCTTTTGACTAAAGTCTGGTTAGAATCAAGCTGATCTTTTGACTAAAGTCTGGTTAGAATCAAGCTGATCTTTTGACTAAAGTCTGGTTAGAATCAAGCTGATCTTTTGACTAAAGTCTGGTTAGAATCAAGCTGATCTTTTGACTAAAGTCTGGTTAGAATCAAGCTGATCTTTTGACTAAAGTCTGGTTAGAATCAAGCTGATCTTTTGACTAAAGTCTGGTTAGAATCAAGCTGATCTTTTGACTAAAGTCTGGTTAGAATCAAGCTGATCTTTTGACTAAAGTCTGGTTAGAATCAAGCTGATCTTTTGACTAAAGTCTGGTTAGAATCAAGCTGATCTTTTGACTAAAGTCTGGTTAGAATCAAGCTGATCTTTTGACTAAAGTCTGGTTAGAATCAAGCTGATCTTTTGACTAAAGTCTGGTTAGAATCAAGCTGATCTTTTGACTAAAGTCTGGTTAGAATCAAGCTGATCTTTTGACTAAAGTCTGGTTAGAATCAAGCTGATCTTTTGACTAAAGTCTGGTTAGAATCAAGCTGATCTTTTGACTAAAGTCTGGTTAGAATCAAGCTGATCTTTTGACTAAAGTCTGGTTAGAATCAAGCTGATCTTTTGACTAAAGTCTGGTTAGAATCAAGCTGATCTTTTGACTAAAGTCTGGTTAGAATCAAGCTGATCTTTTGACTAAAGTCTGGTTAGAATCAAGCTGATCTTTTGACTAAAGTCTGGTTAGAATCAAGCTGATCTTTTGACTAAAGTCTGGTTGGAATCTTTTCATTCAAACCATTAAATACATTTTCACACTTATCAATGTTTTTGGGTTTTTTTTCTATTTCATTGGTTTTGGTTGTATTTATTCAATGTTCTTTAACTTACTGGGAGTCATTTTAGCATGTAGTTTAATCAGAGTGTACATGTAGAGTTTCTACCAGAGCTGTTTTGCTGGTCTGATGCACCAGAGATTTGAATCAGGAGATCTAAATATCAATAGAATGTTATTGATTTTTGGTTTGTTGATGAGCCCTGTGTGCCAAAAAAATGGCATTTCTGTCGACTGAGTACCCCCTCCCTTGCCTTCCAGACAGATGGGGATAGGCACTAGCCCTCTTTATAGACCCATACATTCTCTCCTGATAATACAATGCTGTCAAAGTAAATGTGACATCAATCCTACTTACACTTGTCTACTACCAGTGTAAAACCTTTCTTTATACTACAGCTACTAACATCTACAGTGACATCAATCCTACTTACACTTGTCTACTACCAGTGTAAAACCTTTCTTTAAACTAACACCTACAGTGACATCAATCCTACTTACACTCATCTACTACCAGTGTAAACCCTTTCTTTATACTAACACCTACAGTGACATCAATCCTACTTACACTCATCTACTACCAGTGTAAAACCTTTCTTTATACTAACACCTACAGTGACATCAATCCTACTTACACTTGTCTACTACCAGTGTAAAACGTTTCTTTATACTACTGCTACTAACACCTACAGTGACATCAAACCTACTTACACTCATCTACTACCAGTGTAAAACTTTTCTTTATACTACTGCTACTAACACCTACAGTGACATCAATCCTACTTACACTTGTCTACTACCAGTGTAAAACTTTTCTTTATACTACTGCTACTAACACCTACAGTGACATCAATCCTACTTACACTTGTCTACTACCAGTGTAAAACCTTTCTTTATACTACAGCTACTAACACCTACAGTGACATCAATCCTACTTACACTTGTCTACTACCAGTGTAAAACCTTTCTTTATACTACACCTACTTTCACTTGTCTAACACTTGAAATTTGTCTGGTATCATTTGTTGGTTATTCAAACAACCTAGATGGTTATATGATCTAGGTCTTTTGCTAATAGATTGGATATTCTGATAACAACCTCTTTCAAACACAAGTTTGACTGAGAAAAGGAACTTAGCAGAAAAAAACAGATGTGATATGTATTGGTGCCTAGGTCGTAGACAGCATTGATTTAACATCTAGATCTCAAGGGACCAGGGTTAGGGTATCATCACAGAAAGATTGTACAAACCATTTAGATTCAATCTCAGAAAAAGCTTACTGATTAAAGAGATAACCAGGGACTTGTCAGTAGAGATAACCACAGACTTCTCTGTAGAGATAACCAGAGACATGTCAGTAGAGATAACCAGAGACTTGTCTGTAAAGATAAACAGAGATTTGTCTGTAGAGATAGCAGAGACTTGTCTGTAGAGATAACCAGAGACTTGTCTGTAAAGATAAACAGAGACTTGTCTGTAGAGATAACCAGAGACTTGTCTGTAAAGATAAACAGAGACTTGTCTGTAGAGATAGCAGAGACTTGTCTGTAAAGATAAACAGAGATTTGTCTGTAGAGATAACCAGAGACTTGTCTGTAAAGATAAACAGAGATTTGTCTGTAGAGATAACCAGAGACTTGTCTGTAAAGATAAACAGAGATTTGTCTGTAGAGATAACCAGAGACTTGTCTGTAAAGATAAACAGAGATTTGTCTGTAGAGATAACCAGAGACTTGTCTGTAAAGATAAACAGAGACTTGTCTGTAGAGATAGCAGAGACTTGTCTGTAAAGATAAACAGAGACTTGTCTGTAGAGATAGCAGAGACTTGTCTGTAAAGATAAACAGAGATTTGTCTGTAGAGATAACCAGAGACTTGTCTGTAAAGATAAACAGACAATTGTCTGTAGAGATAGCAGAGACTTGTCTGTAAAGATAAACAGACAATTGTCTGTAGAGATAACCAGAGACTTGTCTGTAAAGATAAACAGAGATTTGTCTGTAGAGATAGCAGAGACTTGTCTGTAAAGATAAACAGAGATTTGTCTGTAGAGATAGCAGAGACTTGTCTGTAAAGATAACCAGAGACATGTCAGTAGAGATAACCAGAGACTTGTCTGTAAAGATAAACAGAGATTTGTCTGTAGAGATAGCAGAGACTTGTCTGTAAAGATAAACAGAGACTTGTCTGTAGAGATAGCAGAGACTTGTCTGTAAAGATAAACAGAGATATGTCTTTAGAGATGAAAGAGACTTGTCTGTAGAGATAAACAATTTTTTGTCTCTAAAGATAACTAGAGATTTGTCTGTAGAGATAACCAGAGATATGTTTGTAGAAATGAGAGAGACTTATCTGTAGAGATAACCAGAGACTTGTCAATAGAAATTGACAGGAATATGTCAGTAGAAATTGACAGGTATTTGTCTGCAGAGAAAACCAAGAGTCTTGTCAGTGTAACTTAAGAGCTTGTTAAACCTCTGTTGATGCCAGACAGGATTGGGATGTTGGTGGTTTATGGGGTAATAACCCACAGTGTAATAGAGGAAGATTTCAGTTTACAGCCTTGGAACAAGATTTATGATAAACAATTAGGAAAACCTTTCTTTCTAATTAAAACAGAAAGGCCTGAAATGTCCAAGCATGTAGACATTTCTACAAGGTGAATGTCACCATTGTGATAAGATTATTTGTGCTAATGTCTGTTAGTTATACATTCTTAATATGTACAGAATTCCATTTCTGTTTATTGTGACTATATGACCCATTGTTACCTTGTGTCTCAGTTTTACCATGTGACTTAATATGATAATGTGACTTGATTAAATCATATGACTTGATTAAATCATATGACTTGATTAAATCATATGACTTGATTAAATCATGTGACACATTATAATCATGTAAGTGTAATGATTTGAGTTATAGAAAACTTGAAATATATTATGACCACATGCCTCAATGTAATTATTAGACATTATTATTGTACTCATTGAAATAATGTCCTTATTCAATACAGTCATATAACTCAATGTGTATATACAATAAACAATAAATATTTCACATCCCTGCTCTTTTTTCTATAATATTTACCATGTCATCATAAATTGATCAAAACATCCTGATTTCACTGTTATAGGTGGACATATATTGGCAACATTCCATCAAGTCGTTGGTTGGATCATCTGTGAGCCTTGACTGCTGCCTATCAGGTAAAATATGTTTTCCTTGAAAAATCTAGGTTTTCTTGGTCCAACTAACCTGTATTCAGATTACAGTTACAGCAATATAGCAGGGCTACCAGTATTTCTGATTATTGTGTACAAAAATACAACAGTATAGCAGAAATTTTGATGACTGTAAAATAATGAAGCATTTAGCAAAGTATGTGTTAACTATACAAAAATACAGCAGTATAGCTGAGTTTGTGATGACTGTACAAAAATACAGCAGTATAGCTGAGTTTGTGATGATTGTACAAATTACAACAATATAGCTGAGTTTCTGATGACTACAAAAATACAGCAGTATAGCTGAGTTTGTGATGACTGTACAAAAATACTGCAGTGTAGCTGAGTTTGTGATGACTGTACAAAAATACAGCAGTATAGCTGAGTTTGTGATGACTTCAAAAATACAGCAGTATAGCTGAGTTTGTGATGACTGTACAAAAATACAGAAGTATAGCTGAGTTTGTGATGACTGTACAAAAATACAGCAATATAGCTGAGTTTGTGATGACTGTACAAAAATACAGCAATATAGCTGAGTTTGTGATGACTGTACAAAAATACAGCAACATAGCTGAGTTTGTGATGACTGTACAAAAATACAGCAATATAGCTGAGTTTGTGATGACTGTACAAAAATACAGAAGTATAGCTGAGTTTGTGATGACAACAAAAATACAGCAGTGTAGCTGAGTTTGTGATGACTGTACAAAAATACAGCAATATAGCTGAGTTTGTGATGACTGTACAAAAATACAGCAATATAGCTGAGATTGTGATGACTGTACAAAAATACAGCAACATAGCTGAGTTTGTGATGACTGTACAAAAATACAGCAATATAGCTGAGTTTGTGATGACTGTACAAAAATACAGAAGTATAGCTGAGTTTGTGATGACAACAAAAATACAGCAGTGTAGCTGAGTTTGTGATGACTGTACAAATTACAACAATATAGCTGAGTTTGTGATGACTGTACAAAAATACAGCAGTATAGCTGAGTTTGTGATGACTGTACAAAAATACAGCAATATAGCCGAGTTTGTGATGACTGTACAAAAATACAGCAGTATAGCTGAGTTTGTGATGACTGTACAAAAATACAGCAATATAGCTGAGTTTGTGATGATTGTACAAATTACAACAATATAGCTGAGTTTGTGATGACTGTACAAAAATACAGCAATATAGCTGAGTTTGTGATGACTGTACAAAAATACAGCAATATAGCTGAGTTTGTGATGATTGTACAAATTACAACAATATAGCTGAGTTTGTGATAACTGTACAATGATTTGGACAACTATGATTAACACTATGCATAATGACTTTAACTTACGAGATGATATACTGAAGAAATCCATTGTTTCACAGAAGCAAGTAGTGCCTAGATATATTCTTCATGAAAATGATTACCTCAGCAGTGCAACTAAGTCACAGTTTTGTATGCAATTTGCATGTGTGGTGCAATATACTATTTCAGTGTGCAAGAAATAGAAACAATAATGTCTTGATGTCTGGATCAGTAGAAGCACATGTTCATCAAATATATCTGGTTGTTAACACAGATAAACTACCAGCACAGGGGGATGGATAAAGGTCAGTGCTGACATCACCAGACAATATGTGGATTTCTTCTTTGATCAAATCACATATCATTCCCTCATTTAATTTTTTTTTCACTTATTAAAACTAAGGTTATTGTTACTCCATAAGGAATCTTTCTGCAGTCAATAATTTGGATAAGTGCATTCTGTATGTAATGTAGAGGGAAGGAATCAAACTTTGTATAAATGGTTGGTGTTGGCTTCCAGGGACCTGATGGGTAGGGTCCAAAAAGGGAAATACGGCAAGCTCTTTAAAATTCTACTCCTCCTGTAGAAATAATTAGATTTTACCCGTGTTAGGTCTGAAGCATTGTTAGGTGATGGGAATCAATTTTGTATAACTGATGGGTCTCAGCCCCTGCAGCAGGAGGGATGGTGTCCAATAAGGGAAATAGAGCATGATTGGATATTTCCCAAATTTAGCCTCAAGTATTCTTTGGTGAATGGGGATCAGAGAATCAGTTTTGTACAAACGTTGGGTCTCTAACCAATGAAGCAAGAAGGAGGGGCATGCAGGGACCAATAGCAGAAAAAGAGCAAATGATTTGCAATCCTACTTTCTCTGTAGGAATGATAAGATTCTGTTCCATTTTGGCATTAAGCATCCTTGGGTGAAGGGAAATCAGTTTTGATTACAGGGTGGGTCTTGGCACCTTGGGATGGGAAAGACAGGACCCATTATAGGGAAAATAGGGCAAATTCTATAAAATCCTTCCTTCTTTTATAGGAATGGCAGGATTCTGCCCTAATTTGGTCTAAAACAAGAAAGGTTTGACTTGCCCCCTAAGAACAGAGTGGTGAGACCAAATGGAGAAATAGATATAGAGTGTATTGTGTGCTGAGCATCTGAAACTCCTTTTCCTTAAGTTTGGGCATCTTGTTTATGAAGACTTTATATTCTGTCCCTTTTTTGTGGATCAAGTTATACCTCTTAATTGAAAATAAGTATCAATCTTTATACAGATGATTCATCCCAGGCTTGGATGAAATTCTACACATGCCATAACTACCTGCTGGTGTTATGCATTGAAGTATTATCTTATTACCAGTTGGTTGCTATGGTTACAGAAACTACAGTCCCTGGTTGGTCAAGTTGATTGAAGGCCTGTAAAACCTTTAATTTCCTTTAAACTTCATTGTCTCAATTGCCAGTGTATCATTAAAGTCATTGATGTTTCTATAATGTTACTTGTGTAGGGTTTAAAGATGTTGTTAATACATTTCTTCATTCTATGATAACCTTCATTCACCATTGATAGGGAAAACTACATAGAGTATTAGCTATCCTTGGAGATATTGAGTTCTAGTTTTGTCTATTATAGCTGTCATAAAGTAAAAAAGTATTTCATCATATTTACATTTCCTTTTTGTATTCCCTGTTTGACCATCAAAATTCATGTTTAAAATTCGGTGAATTAGTGAATGAAAATGTAAATATTTAAAATATCTCACAAAACTGTAATAAAAAGATGACATTTATTTTGGAAATATTTTCTGTTTACTTCCTGTAGTTGACAAACTTTCCTGTGAAATTGGAATTAGCTGTTTTGCTATTCCATCACTTGTCCAGCTGTTCCATCAATGTGCATAACATCCAACAAATGACAATTATTGTTTTTTAAGGAGCAAAAATAAAGAAGCAAATGCTTTCAAAATGTAAATATAAGGAATAATCTTTATTTTTTGTTGTTTACCCAGTTAACATAAAATAAAAAACTATTATTTCTGGGTGACCTGATTTATTATGAATATGTCCCATGATTAAAACTTTTTAAAGATGTGCTGTTTCCATATGGCAGTTTTCATGTTTGTAAGAATTTTTAAAGTTGGGAAATTACTATTAGAAACAAACAAGGTTTATCTATACTTAACGTGGATATGTCCTTTCTCTCACTGTTTGTGACAAGTCTGGTAGTGTAAGGAAAAACATGACAGCTGCTGTTACACTAAAATAGCTGCTTCATTACAAAAGTGATAATCTAGAATATTTTTGATGTGCAAACAGTTCACTGACCTTTGGAAATCACAGTCTTTGCTGAAATATATACTCAGCAAGACAAGGTTTTATTTATCATGTAAATGAGTGATAACTATTTTATTTTGCTTTTCCAAAAATATGAAAATGGCAATAGTGTTCACTACAAAATTCAAGAGAGTTACTGAATTCATTTTTATTAACGATAGCCCTGCACCAGATTGTCCGCGACTAACTTGTATCTTTATATGCCGGAGTTTCAAAGCAAATAAAACTGACACTTGTTGCTTAAAAATTCTCAATGCTTAGAATTTACCAAATCTTGCTTTTTATCAACTTTTCCAATTTGTAATCGCAGAGCACATTGTTTGGGCATTGTGTGTCTGCCCAAACAGTCTGCAAGAGGTTGAATGTATACCAATTGAAAGCACAACATCCCCATACTAAAGCCATTTTGTTGTGACGTCACCATAACAATCATTACGAGTGCAGGACCCCACTTTACCATTATACAAAATTATTACAAGGAAACAATGTTTTGATTTTAGACGAGTCCCATTTTGTTTGCAACACTCTATCAACAGAATTATTATGCATGGACTGTGGAGATGATGAGTGGAGCATTTTGCACACAGCTGAATCATAGAACAGGACCACTTTTGTGACATAAATGTAATGGTTTGGGGTGGTTTTTGTGAAGGGAGTCACACCATTTGTGGTATTTGATATTGCGATAAAAATTTAAGGCCATTAATTGATTCTACTGTTTCAGTAAAACAAGCCAGCTCACACCACACAAACAGAAGAACTTTCCTACAACAGAATAACATGCAGGTGTAATACCTACCATCAAAATCACTTTATCTGTCACCAGTTGAGCATGTTTAAGATATTCTTGGACAAAACTCGAGAGAATGGCAAAATTTGCTGTCAGACTTGCAGGAACTGTCGCAAGTCTTGAATGATGAATAGAGCATCTCTGCTTAAGATATCTGCTAGTTTACAAGTTCCATGTGACGATGCGGCATTGGTGTTTACCTCTCAAGCAGTGGTCATAACAATACCTGATGGTGCTACATTGGTGTTTACCTCTCAAGCAGTGGTCATAACAATACCTGATGGTGCTACATTGGTGTTTACCTCTCAAACATAACAATAACTGATGGTGCTACATTGGTGTTTACCTCTCAAACATAACAATAACTGATGGTGCTACATTGGTGTTTACTTCTCAAACATAACAATAACTGATGGTGCTACATTGGTGTTTACCTCTCAAACATAACAATAACTGATGGTGCTACATTTGAATTTCACTCCAACATCCTTAAATGTCAAGTAAAAACAGATGAACACAGTGTGGCAATTAACCATGACAGCAGTTCTATCTGAATTGATCAATAACTTCATATTTACAGGATTGATAAGGATTTATAAAGTGAATAATTAATCACAACATGTAGTAATGTTAACTACCTTTTTAGCTCATCATGGTCAGATGGTGGGCTCTTCAATTGCCCTATGTCCTTCCATCCATCCATCTATAAAAAATTCATGTTAATATAATGATTGTCCTTAGATAGTCTCAAGTTGTGCCATTTTGTTTTTGAGACTGTTAAAAACAAAATTTCTGACAGATGGCCATCTTGGATTTTGTCTGTTAAGTTTAATATGGCTTTTGCATTGGAAACACTGGATGGATATTTCTTATATATAGATTCCCCCTACTCCAAAGTTATGCTCTTTTGATTTTGGTTCTGGTCAGAAATTCAAAATGGCCAACAGATGACCATCTTGTACTAAACTCAGGTTTACTGAATTCCATTCATTCAATTTTACTTAAAGAGTTCTACTTTACTCAACTTTAAGGTCTACAATTCTGAGTAATCAATGTAGTTCTTTGGGTTTACCACATTCACCTTAGATCTGGGATTCCAAGTACTCAATCTAGCTGTTTGGGTATGTCATACTCAACTTAGTAGGTACATATTTCAGAATGAAAAAAACTGGCACTGTATGTCCATCATATACCTAACTGCAGTTTTTTAATACTCAGTCTGGTACTATAAGTCCACCATACTCAAATTAGCTAGGTACCCTGAGTAATCTGATTCCGTAGCTCTATCATACCTAGCTTAAAAGTTCTGAAATTCTGAGTACTCAATTTGGCTTTATGGGTCTACCATATTCAATGTCTGTCTGGTATTCTGAGGTCTCTATGAGTTTGTGAGTCTTACAAATTCAGTATCTGTCTGAAAAGCCAAGGATGCAATATGGCAGTGTATACTTAACTTAGGTCTGAAATCTACCATGCTCAACTTCAGTCAAAATTTCCGAGGACTCAATCTGGCACTGTGGGTCTACCATACTTTATCTTGTTCTGTGTGAGACATTCTCTGTTTGGTATAGATAAGGAGATATAAAACCAGTCAGGGTATGAAATATTGATGAAAACCTGAGGTATGCTGATGATTTCATCCCAAGGGTTTAACTCACCTTATGTTGCATAATTCCCATGTACGGACTGTGTGTTTGCTTGCTTTTATTGTCTCAGAACATAGCTGTGTACTATAGAACTTGTCTCAAAATCACTGCCAGTTAGATTCATGGCTATAATGATGTCACTACTGCTGTACTATTGATTTAGGATGTCACAACTTTGATATAGACCTGTGGGTGTAAATTGAAGGTCTGTGATTTCAAACTGTCTAATATGAAACTTCATGATTTTAATATGAACTGGATATCAAACTCATTAGTTCTCTTTCTGAACTTATTGAAAGTTGACAAAATGCTATCTAACTGAGCAATGCTAGGTAGTGTTAAGGATGTTAGATGTATAGGGTGTCGGTGGTTACAAGTGAAGATTAGTTGGCTACAACCCTATAAAAATCTGTGAGATGTCACAGCTAATTTGTGGTATTGTATAAGGAGACTCAATGGCGTTTCTATTGGTCAATGCTTGGTCACCTGATTGGTATTGATGTTTAGTGACACATTGAAATCCTCAAGGACTTGCAGTCCCATCAATCATAATTCAATATGATAGGAATTTTCCACACTTACACTAGCATGATTGCAGAGGCCCTCAGGGGGAGTGAGGCTTTCGAAGGAGTGCCAATTATATTTATCCCTGATATTGAGCTTTGTCCGGGAGAAATATATCATGTCCTCAATGCTTGTGGATATAAAGATGTGGTGCCATACAACATCGATTCAGCACCCTAGAATGTATTTCCCATTCCACTGCCCCTTGTACACAGAAACAAATATACAGAATAAAAAAGTTCCTCTATACACAGAGGTAAAGTGTAAAGACTATAGAGGTTCCAATTGCACAGAAATGTATTAAATAGACTCATGGTCATTACACAAACCGTATTGTAAGGACTATATAGGTCCTCCTAAAATTTGTACAGACTACAGAGGTCATCCTGTACATAGAATTATATTGTACAGCCTATAAAGGTCATCCTGTACACAGAAATATATTGTACAGACTAAAGAGGTCCCCCTATAATCAGAAAAAAAATGGTGTACAAACTGTAGAGGTCTTTCTATACACAGAAATATATTGTACAAACTATAGATGTCACTGTGTACACAAAAACATATTGTACAGACCATGTGCCGATGTTTCACTCTTGTTCTTAATTCTTACAAATCTGAATGCCTGGATGTTGTTTTATATGTTTCATTTTTGCGTAAACCTGAGTATCGGTATGTTTTACTTCATCACATACTTGATTGCCTTGATATTTCTCAGCAATGTGAGTGTTTGGACGTTTCTCAGCAATGTGAGTGTTTGGATGTTTCTCACTATTCTGAATGTCTGGACATTTCTCACCAATCTGAATGTCTGGATGTTTCTCACCAATCTGAATGTCAGGATGTTTCTCACCAGTCTGAATGTCAGGATGTTTCTCACCAGTCTGAATGTCTAGATGTTTCTCACCAATCTGAATGTCTAGATGTTTCTCACCTATCTGAATGTCTAGATGTTTCTCACCAATCTGAATGTCTGGATGTTTCTCACCAATCTGAATGTCTAGATGTTTCTCACCAATCTGAATGTCAAGATGTTTCTCACCAGTCTGAATGTCAGGATGTTTCTCACCAATCTGAATGTCTGGATGTTTCTCACCAGTCTGAATGTCTGGATGTTTCTCACCAATCTGAATGTCAGGATATTTCTCACCAATCTGAATGTCAGGATATTTCTCACCAATCTGAATGTCTAGATGTTTCTCACCAATCTGAATGTCAGGATGTTTCTCACTAATCTGAATGTCTGGATGTTTCTCACCAGTCTGAATGTCTGGATGTTTCTCACCAATCTGAATGTCAGGATATTTCTCACCAATCTGAATGTCAGGATATTTCTCACCAATCTGAATGTCTAGATGTTTCTCACCAATCTGAATGTCAGGATGTTTCTCACTAATCTGAATGTCTGGATGTTTCTCACCAGTCTGAATGTCTGGATTACTGGAGACCTAGAGAAGGTTGATGCCTGTTGATTCTGTAAACAGACTTGATAGATTATGAGGAACTAATGAGTTTTTTCTCCCAACCTAATACCTTAGGGAACAGTTGGATGATCAGTTTAATTAAACTGCCATGTCATTGTGCAGCAGGTGGCTATAACTGGTTACCATTCCTACCTGAACCAATTAAAGGCTGACAGCAACGTGAGTGGAGGCTGAAGGCCCATTTAAGTTTCTTGAGGGACTTATACAGATTAAAACGTACTTCTATTGAAGATATTTCATCATCTTACCTAGCTGTAAGGCATTCCACTTCCATTACATTGTTAGTAATGGAAACCTGGATAGGCGTCGGTTACATCCCTGTTATGTAAGGCTTTAGAGATCTCTCTGATTACAATTACAAGACATTGTTTTCTTGTCTGCGGTTATAGTGCTATTAGATGTGGGATTGTAGGCATATTTGTGGCTCTGGCATTATTGAATGTGGGTTGTAAAATTGATGTTAGGTTTGATGTGTGTTTTCTGTCACATTAAAACTTCCAATAATTATAGATAACAACTTCATTTCCTGGGAATGAATACTTTTAATCATTAAAGGTAAACAATTCTTCACTATGAAACATGGAAATTATCTCAGTTCCAACTCTACCTATGATAATTATACGGCTTTTTAATGATAAACTTTATATTAGAATCAGCATGCAGTGCCGTTTCAACAGTTATAAAGATTCCAATTCTTAGACCAGATTTGTGTCAAGCTAGTGTGATAGTTTTTTTTTTCATATCACACATCATTTTATTCAAATGATGAGCTTCTCTGTTTTATCTAATACGGTAGAATACAAATGACATCTTCTACCCTCCATCCCTGCCATCATCAAACCATATTCCCAAGCCCCTCCTGGAAATGGTGGAGTCTTTGAGAATCATAAAATCTGCACCGTTGTTACCATACTCAGTCTCTGGAAACCATTACACTTGTACTATGTATAAAGGACAAACTAACAATTGTGTACAATTCTTTTTTATTAAATTACACTGACATTAATCCTTAGTTTGAACAAACAAGAAAGGCAAGAGCTGGCTGTTATCAATGATTTACAAAACTTACTTGAAGTAGTGGGGTAGGAGCTGACTGAGAAATCAGGTTAATAAACCTGAACAACACACCTCGCATCTTCACCTAAAGTTGCATAGATCAATGCTCTGCCAGCAGATATGGCATTCTATGCTATACTGGCCCCTAAGAATGACATTCTTTGTTATCATGGCCCCTTAGATATGGCATTCTATGCTATACTGGCCCCTTAGATATGGCATTCTATGCTATACTGGCCCCTAAGAATGACATTCTTTGTTATCATGGCCCCTTAGATATGGCATTCTATGCTATACTGGTCCCTTAGATATGGCATTCTATGCTATACTGGCCCCTTAGATATGGCATTCTATGCTATACTGGCCCCTTAGATATGGCATTCTATGCTAAACTGGCCCCTTAGATATGGCATTCTATGCTAAACTGGCCCCTAAGAATGACATTCTTTGTTATCATGGCCCCTTAGATATGGCATTCTATGCTATACTGGCCCCTAAGAATGACATTCTTTGTTATCATTGCCCCTTAGATATGGCATTCTATGCTATACTGGT
Organism: Ylistrum balloti; assembly: GCF_031769215.1. Lineage (NCBI taxonomy): Eukaryota > Metazoa > Mollusca > Bivalvia > Pectinida > Pectinidae > Ylistrum > Ylistrum balloti. The sequence goes on along the minus strand of NW_026782909.1, from coordinate 426,079 downwards.
CCCTTAGATATGGCATTCTATGCTATACTGGCCCCTTAGATATGGCATTCTATGCTATACTGGCCCCTTAGATATGGCATTCTATGCTGTACTGGCCCCTTAGATATGGCATTCTATGCTATACTGGCCCCTTAGATATGGCATTCTATGCTATACTGGCCCCTTAGATATGGCATTCTATGCTATACTGGTCCCTTAGATATGGCATTCTATGCTATACTCTTCCCTTAGATATGACATTCTTTGCTATCATGGCCCCTTAGATATGGCATTCTATGCTATACTGGCCCCTAAGAATGACATTCTTTGCTAGCATGCCCCCTAAGAGTGACATTCTTTGCTATCATGGCCCCTTAGATATGACATTCTTTGCTAGCATGGCCCCTTAGAATGACATTTTTTGCTAGCATGGCCCCTTAGATATGACATTCTTTGCTAGCATGCCCCCTAAGAGTGACATTCTTTGCTAGCATGGCCCCTTAGATATGACATTCTTTGCTAGCATGGCCCCTTAGAATGACATTCTTTGCTAGCATGGCCCCTTAGAATGACATTCTATGCTATACTGGCCCCTAAGAATGACATTCTTTATAATGAACTTTTTTATTTATTTTACAATAATTGTGAAGCAAATTTTTCAAACTTATGTTAATCACTCTTGTTGGCCTGGATGGAAGCACGCGAGGGGTCTTACTGTGGGAGAAAACCGGAGTGCTCAGGGAAAACTCACATGGTCGGGCAGGTGACCCCATACCTTCTCACATCCATTCCGGGAATCAAACCCCGGACTGCTTGGTGAAAGGCAAGTGCATTACCTGCATTACCACTGCTATAACAGCCCCTTAGATATGACATTCTATGCTATAACAGCCCCTTAGATATGACATTCTTTGCTAGCATGGCCCCTTAGATATGACATTCAATGCCATAATGGCCCCTTATGACATTGTATTAGGCATCATTATATCATGACAAAAAAATGGGAACATAACATCCTAGTGGTATTGATACAATTTAATATTCACTGTTGTTGTGAAACACACTGCTGATATGATCAGACCAATACCATCACCAGAGAGAATGGGTTGGGATTTATGACGTGCGACCGCCTTCAATAAATATTGCTGTTGTTTTATTGTATTCTTGCAGGAAGGAATTTGAAACAATCTTTTTTCCAGCATCATTTCCTCATTAGATAATGAAACTCAAATTCAACTAACTTTTTAATGCTAATTGGGTTCTTCTGTCCATAAAATTGTTTGATCTATTAATAGATTCTATAAACCTATCACTTATTGCCTCAGTATTAGGGCTGAAATAATCAACAATTTCTATTGTATGGCCTTCAAAAAACACTCCAGTATAATCTAAGTAATTTATAGGGATGGCACCAAGTAGTGATAGTATTGATGTGATTGATGTACAGCCCTGTACTGAGATGGTAATAGCCTAAAATGTATGGAGGCCCATAAACAAATAATGAGAATGTACAGTGGTCAAAGGTAGTGAGAGAGATATCAAATAGAGCAGAAACTAGGTGGGAAATAAGTATAGGAGAACAAAACATTAGAACTGTCAGTCACTATATTAAGAGGACAGTAGTATATGGTACCATTGTAGACACTACAGAATGTATATTGATACCAGACACCAGTGAATAGAGGAACTCAGAGAATATATATACATATACTAGAGAATAGATGTACTGTATGCCAGAGAAAAGATATACTGTACATCAGAGAATAGATGTCCTGTACACCAGAGAAAAGATATACTGTATACCAGGGAATAGATATACTGTACACCAGGAAATATATATACCGTACACCAGAGAAAAGATATACTGTACACCAAAGAATAGATAAACTGTACACCAGAGAATAGATATACTGTACACCAGAGAATAGATATACTGTACACCAGAGAATAGATATACTATACACCAGCAAAAAGACATACTGTACATCAGAGAATAGATATACTGTACACCAGGGTATAGATATACTGTACACCAGGGAATATATATACCGTACACCAGAGAAAAGATATACTGTACACCAGAGAATAGATAAACTGTACACCAGAGAATAAATATACTGTACACCAGAGAATAGATATACTGTACACCAGAGAATAGATATACTATACACCAGCAAAAAGATATACTTTACACCAGAGAATAGATATACTGTACACCAGAGAATAGATATACTGTACACCAGAGAATAGATATACTGTACACCAGAGAATAGATATACTATACACCAGCAAAAAGATATACTTTACACCAGAGAATAGATATACTGTACACCAGAGAATAGATATACACCAGAGAATAGATATACTGTACACCAGAGAATAGATATACTATACACCAGAGAATAAATATACTGTACACAAGAGAAAAGATACACTTTACACCAGCAAAAAGATATACTTTACACCAGAGAATAGATAAACTGTACACCAGAGAATAAATATACTGTACACCAGCGAATAGATAAACAGTACACCAGAGAAAAGATATACTTTACACCAGAGAATAGATATACTGTACACCAGGGAATAGATAAACAGTACACCAGAGAATATATATACTATAAGCCAATAGATCTGCTGTCAGGGTTATTGGATCTAGAATTACTAGATCTGCTAACAGGGTTACTGGATCTAGAATTACTAGATCTGCTATCAGGGTTACTGGATATGCTGTCAGGGTTACTGGATCTAGAATTACTAGATCTGCTATCAGGGTTACTGGATATGCTGTCAGGGTTACTGGATCTAGAATTACTAGATCTGCTATCAGGGTTACTGGATCTGCTATCAGGGTTACTGGATCTAGAATTACTGGATTTGCTGTCAGGGTTACTTGATCTAGAATTACTGGATCTGCTATCAGGGTTACTGGATATGCTGTCAGGGTTACTGGATCTAGAATTACTAGATCTGCTATCAGGGTTACTGGATCTGCTATCAGGGTTACTGGATCTAGAATTACTGGATTTGCTGTCAGGGTTACTTGATCTAGAATTACTGGATCTGCTATCAGGGTTACTGGATATAGAATTACTAGATCTAGAATTACTAGATCTGCTGTCAGGGTTACTGGATCTGCTATCAGGGTTACTGGATCTAGAATTACTAGATCTGCTATCAGGGTTATTGGATCTAGAATTACTAGATCTGCTAACAGGGTTACTGGATCTAGAATTACTGGATCTGCTGTCAGGGTTATTGGATCTAGACTGTTAGATGTTAATAGATGTGCTCAAGAAGCCAAGAAGAAATAACTACTGGATGGGATGATTATACAGTACTGGACAAAGTTGACCGGTCAAAACAAAGATTATCATAATGAGTATTTTAGAAGAGACTCAGGTTAAAGAAAAGAAATTAAAATGAAGGTTTTGAAAGAAGAGTAGGTCTCACCTTATTGCTGGTCACGGAAAAAAAAAAAGATTAATGAGCTATTCGTGCCTTTTTGTCTAAGTTTACAAATAAAATTTTTTTAAAAAGCCTATAACTATGCATCAATAGATTGAATTTAATAGGAAGCATTGGTAATCATGCATGTAGCCATGTAGTTGTTAATTTTGTATTGACTGGTGTGTAGCTGCTAGATGTGCGTTTTCCTATCACACATATATCCACCAATATCTAATTACCATAACCAAAAATCCATGGTTGTGTTCTTCATTTAATACAGTCAGATCATAAATTATTTATTCTCACTTCCGACCTCTCTGTGGGGGAAAAGGAATTTACCATGGCAACCTGCTGTACACAAGGGTTTTGGGGTGTTGTAGCTGGCGAGTGAGCAACGAGGAGACTGTGATACAGCAGAGAGACAACAGATATATAACAGAGAAACAGACGATATACAGCAGAAACACAGCAGATATACAGCAGGGAAACCACAGCAAGGTACAGCAAATAAGTAGCTCAGTAATCCAGATATCTGCTGGGGGAATGTCCACTTGACACATTGACCGGGAGACACAAACACATTGATAGGCTTGCGGTGAAGCCACTGTGGCAGTACTGATTATCAGAGAGCTGGCATCAGACTAGGTACAGCCATGGTGATGGAGGAAGGGCAGTGATCAGGTTCACTACCATGCTTTCTATCTCATCTTGTGTGCTTTAAAATCAATGTGTTGACTGTTGTTATTGCCAGACCTCCACGTGGTACTATGACTACTACAGGATTAAGCTAGCTCCATCAAGGTTGGTACACTTCCATTACTGAGGTTAATAGTTTTACTAACATATTCATATAATACTGCTTGATATAGGTGATACTATAAGCTTACCTTGGTATCTATCTTGTGAAAAAATTCTATAGTATGTTTGTAAGGAATGTTAACCTGCATATACTGACATGTATCAGGGAACATTACACTGACATGAATGAGGTGAATATTACAAAGACATGTATGATGGGATTATTACACTGATATGTTCATGGAAAATATTAAGCTGACATAGAGGTGGGAAATATTACACTGACATAGAGGTGGGAAATATTACACTGACGTACAGGTGGGAAATATTACACTGACATAGAGGTGGGAAATATTACACTGATGTAGAGGTGGGAAATATTACACTGACGTAGAGGTGGGAAATATTACACTGACGTAGAGGTGGGAAATATTACACTGACGTAGAGGTGGGAAATATTACACTGACGTAGAGGTGGGAAATATTACACTGATGTAGAGGTGGGAAATATTACACTGACTTGACATTGTATGTGGAATGTTCCATTGAAATATTACAACAAACCAAATGAATGTACAGTATCCTGACAAAGTGCATGATTTTACAGTCTCCTGACAAATTGAATCAATGCACAGTCTCCTGACAAACTGAATAAGTGTACAGTCTCCTGACAAACTGAATAAGTGTACAGTCTCCTGACAAACCATAAGGATGTACAGTCTCCTGACAAACTGAATAAGTGTACAGTCTTCTGACAAACTGAATAAGTGTACAGTCTCCTGACAAACCATAAGGATGTACAGTCTCCTGACAAACTGAATAAGTGTACAGTCTCCTGACAAACCATAAGGATGTACAGTCTCCTGACAAACTGAATAAGTGTACAGTCTCCTGACAAACCATAAGGATGTACAGTCTCCTGACAAACTGAATAAGTGTACAGTCTCCTGACAAACTGAATGAATGTACAATCTCCTGACAAACCATAAGGATTTACAGTCTCCTGACAAACTGAATAAGTGTACAGTCTCCTGACAAACCATAAGGATATACAGTCTCCTGACAAACTGAATAAGTGTACAGTCTCCTGACAAACCATAAGGATGTACAGTCTCCTGACAAACTGAATAAGTGTACAGTCTCCTGACAAACCATAAGGATGTACAGTCTCCTGACAAACTGAATAAGTGTACAGTCTCCTGACAAACCATAAGGATGTACAGTCTCCTGACAAACTGAATAAGTGTAGTCTCCTGACAAACTGAATGAATGTACAATCTCCTGACAAACCATAAGGATGTACAGTCTCCTGACAAACTGAATAAGTGTACAGTCTCCTGACAAACCATAAGGATATACAGTCTCCTGACAAACTGAATAAGTGTACAGTCTCCTGACAAACCATAAGGATGTACAGTCTCCTGACAAACTGAATAAGTGTACAGTCTCCTGACAAACCATAAGGATGTACAGTCTCCTGACAAACTGAATAAGTGTACAGTCTCTTGAAAAACTGAATAAGTGTACAGTCTCTTGACAAACTGAATAAGTGTACAGTCTCCTGACAAACTGAATAAGTGTACAGTCTCCTGACAAACTAAATCAATGTACAGTTTTCTGACAAATGGAATGAATGCACAGTGGGATGATGTAATATTATTGAAAACTTTGTTGCATGCCACAGGTCAGTTTTGTCTTTGGATAGTCACATGACTTGAGATTTTGTGACCAGACAGATAGGCTATAGTGGATTATAATGCATACTTCATGAATATTCACTGATTATCACTCATGTGACCAGAGAGTGTGACTTATATAGAACAAACAAGGATTTTAACGGTGTACTATTACAAGTGGATTGATTATACAACTGGAACTTTTGTACTCCAAGATAGTCATTGGACACACGGATGCTATATCTTATTCTGCAATATATAACAGCAGCGAGAACACATGAATTTTAATGTTTCAGAATGTAACAGAGGTCATTATTTATTTCAATGTATCCACTAATATTTGAACCTTGGACCTCTAACTGTAAATTAATGGTCTGATGCTCAATCAATTGGGCTAATGAGAAATTCTCCCAAGCCAAGCAGTATATTATGGCAAGTATTTTACAAGGGTTACAAGAAACTGTTTCATTCCCACCATTGCCATGTTACATTTATCATTAATAATAGATCAATTTCGATGTGATGGCTAATTCCATTTATGAAAGAAATTCCTGAATGGTATCCAGTTGTGATCAGTTGCCTGTCAGAGCTTGTTTCCAGAAAAAATATGACTCTGTAAAGGTCTTTATTCTCTCCGGAAAATGGATTGTCCGCCAACTGCTTAAGTCGAGTTTGATTCAATTTATCAAACCAGTGAAGTGTGATTGTCTTTGTGGCATCCAATGTAAATTCAAGGAATGAAATTTGTCTTTTGAGCAGTAATTGTAAGTCACTGTAACACACTACTGCACATATGGAAGCATTTGATTTGATGGTCTAAAAGAGTAAAATCTGGTTTAGGAAGTAATATAAGCGATGTATGAGATATCAGGATCTTTAGACTTATTTTAGATTTTATTTTATAATGTGATAAAGATAAGTACATGTATAAAAATTTTAGCAATATTTGGGTGGTGTGGTGTGGTACAGTGGTAACAACTCACCTTTCATCAAGACATCCGGGGTTGATTCCATGAGATGTGAAAACATGGAGTCACCTGCCAAACTATGGATTCCCTTGTTACTGTGTTACTCTCCCAAAGTTATGCCCCTTTTGTTCTTTCATCTGTGCCAACAAGAGTGATTAATGTAACATTATAGCTTGTTTCGCAATTGTTCTAAAAGAAATAAGGTTTGAATTTTAAAGCAATATCACAATAAAATGATATTAACTATAAAGACCTAGTTTTGGCTTATTGATATAATGCAAACAAGGTGAATGATGAAGACAATGTGATCAGAGTCAGCAATAATCAGGTTTTCTTATTTTCTACCATGACAATACAGAATGAGATTTTGTGGATAATAGTTAGATTACATTAGCACCATCCTGTTTAATTGACAAACTAGACTAAACGAACTGGAAACTCTCTTCTTCATGTAACTGTAGGACTACGTTCGATTTTACAAGGTCATTTATAAAAGTAGACGTAAGCAATTTAATTTTAAATGTAAATTGAATTTAATTGAACCTCTCGGTGCCAGGTTGTAGCAGTGCTGCCTGTGAAGTTAGAATTATTGGCATAGATTTGAATTTTCCAGTTGGATCCTGGCAGCCATTTTTTCACTGTCCTTCAGTACATTGTATTGATTTTGGAGGCTGTTATGGCATCTGTATACATGAAAGAATGCACACCCTGCTATCTGCAGAAGCACTCAACCATTGAAAGTATCAACAGATGTCAGTTAACATTTGTGTCAGGAAGTACTTGGCTGTGAAAATAGACACATAATCTGTTGGAATAGTATGTAAGGTTGCCTTCTGTTTTTCTTAACTGATCATTTGGTAAAAAAAATTCCACTCTATACAATCAATGAGGGAATGGAATGACACTTACACATCAAACAATACTATTGATATATATTATACACATTTACATTTCTATGTCTAAAGCAATGAATCATAACCAGATGTATAGATGTGACATTCTACAGGTGTGATATGAATCATAACCAGATGTATAGATGTGACATTCTACAGGTGTGATATGATTTATAACCAGATGTATAGATGTGACATTCTACAGGTGTGATATGATTTATAACCAGATGTATAGATGTGACATTCTACAGGTGTGATATGAATCATAACCAGATGTATAGATGTGACATTCTACAGGTGTGATATGATTTATAACTAGATGTATAGATGTGACATTCTACAGGTGTGATATGAATCATAACCAGATGTATAGATGTGACATTCTACAAGTGTGGTATGAATTATAACCAGATGTATAGTTCTACAAGTGTGGTATGAATCATAACCAGATGTATAGATGTGACATTCTACAAGTGTGGTATGAATCATAACCAGATGTATAGATGTGACATTCTACAAGTGTGGTATGAATCATAACCAGAGGTATAGATGTGACATTCTACAGGTGTGATATGAATCATAACCAGATGTATAGTTCTACAAGTGTGGTATGAATCATAACCAGATGTATAGATGTGACATTCTACAGGTGTGATATGATTTATAACCAGATGTATAGATGTGATGAGAAATGAAAATACTTCAGGTTGATATGGTAAATGTGTTATATACTGATGAATTAGATATCAAAGAAGAATATGTACTAATGGAATAACAATCTTTCTAGAAAATCAAATTCATAGAGTAGTAGAACAGAAAATATTATATATCAGTGTTAGCATAGACACGCACTTCATACTGTTTTAGATGGAAACTGCATGAGTATGCAATGGAAAAAATCAACCCTTTCTAATAAATAAGACTCCAGAACATCTCAAACACAAATTCCTAATATAGGAAATGCCAAAACCCTTGATAACACATTATGTCATTGTATTTCAGTAATTTTATAATATGCAGCTCACATATTTGATATGTTTTCTTCGTGATGGGTAGACATTAAGGCACACTACACAAAGTGACTTCCGCTCCTGAGATAAACAGAGACCCCTGTCCTTGCATCACATCTATACAATGTATGGAGCTTCAATTTCCTGCATGGTTGGTTTGGATGGTAAATCGGCCATCAGGGGTGAGTGGAACCGAGGGCTTAAGTCTGGCACTGACATCCACAGGAAATTGCATTTCATACAATGCCATGGTAACCGCTTTGTACACAATGCAATTTCATTTACAGATGAAAATTCCAAATCAACTGCTAGAAACGTGACATGCATGTCATTCCTTGTAACTGTTTTAGGATATTTTCATGTGAGCTTTTTGTGTGCACATATGTCAATGATACTCTGTCAGGACCTTGATATTGGGTGTACAAAAACACCAGTTAGAGTTCAGTACAATTTAGTTGTATTAGGACTCACCACTTTATCAAATTTCACTTTTCCATCAAGAAATACTTCATTACAGTGATTGTCTCCCCTGTATCAGAACATAAGGTTGATTGTCTCCCCTGTATCAGAACATAAGGTTGATTGTCTCCTCTGTATCAGAACATAAGGTTGATTGTCTCCTCTGTATCAGAACATAAGGTTGATTGTCTCCTCTGTATCAGAACATAAGGTTGATTGTCTCCTCTGTATCAGATCATAAAGTTGATTGTCTCCCCTGTATCAGAACATAAAGTTGATTGTCTCCCCTGTATCAGAACATAAAGTTGATTGTCTCCTCTGTATCAGAACATATGGTTGATTGTCTCCCCTGTATCAGAACATAAGGTTGATTGTCTCCCCTGTATCAGAACATAAGGTTGATTGTCTCCTCTGTATCAGAACATAAGGTTGATTGTCTCCTCTGTATCAGAACATAAAGTTGATTGTCTCCCCTGTATCAGAACATAAGGTTGATTGTCTCCCCTGTATCAGAACATATGGTTGATTGTCTCCCCTGTATCAGAACATAAGGTTGATTGTCTCCTCTGTATCAGAACATAAGGTTGATTGTCTCCCCTGTATCAGAACATAAGGTTGATTGTCTCCTCTGTATCAGAACATAAGGTTGATTGTCTCCTCTGTATCAGAACATAAGTTGATTGTCTCCCCTGTATCAGAACATAAGGTTGATTGTCTCCTCTGTATCAGAACATAAGGTTGATTGTCTCCTCTGTATCAGAACATAAAGTTGATTGTCTCCCCTCTATCAGAACATAAGGTTGATTGTCTCCTCTGTATCAGAACATAAGGTTGATTGTCTCCTCTGTATCAGAACATAAAGTTGATTGTCTCCCCTGTATCAGAACATAAAGTTGATTGTCTCCCCTGTATCAGAACATAAAGTTGATTGTCTCCTCTGTATCAGAACATAAAGTTGATTGTCTCCTCTGTATCAGAACATAAGGTTGATTGTCTCCTCTGTATCAGAACATAAGGTTGATTGTCTCCTCTGTATCAGAACATAAGGTTGATTGTCTCCTCTGTATCAGAACATAAAGTTGATTGTCTCCCCTGTATCAGAACATAAAGTTGATTGTCTCCCCTGTATCAGAACATAAAGTTGATTGTCTCCTCTGTATCAGAACATATGGTTGATTGTCTCCCCTGTATCAGAACATAAGGTTGATTGTCTCCCCTATATCAGTACATATAGGCAATTGGCTACCCCCTGTATCAGAATATATTAATGATTGGCTACCCTGTATCAGAAGATAAGCTTGATTGTATTCCCAGTAATAAAACAGGTGATTACCTCCAATGTATCAGAACACATGGATGACTGTGTCCACTGTATCAAAGTATATATGTAATTGTTTCTGTTGTATCAGTGCATTTTGCAATACGTGTCCCCTGTATCATTACAAATATAATAAAACTATTGTTAAGCATTAAATACATGATACACTATTGGCTCTTTAGTGGCAAGGCTTATGTCAAACATCTCCAAATGGAGGTGATACCTTTGTAACTTTGCTTCTCAAGTTATATATGTTAAATGAAATCTGATTAAACTGTAAACGTCACTCTGATCCAATTTCCCTCCGTATCCTCTTTATATATGTTTGTGTAATGTTGTATGGTAAAACCCAGTTGCCTGAAAACAGGACACAAGTTTTGTAACACAGAACACGATCAATGATGTTGTTGACATCTATTGGGACCCATAAGCTTGCTTCACTGTCTGCTGTAGGTATCAACTGGAACTTTTTACAAAACATTGGATGGAAAAATGACTCCATACATGTTTCCTATTCATTTCAAGATACTAAAAGCTATCTTGGAAGAGAAAGGAAACTTCCATAAAAAATAATCTTATGTTTAAACACAGTCCCTGGAATACTTTAAAATGTGCCTTTGAGACACATTGACTTTCAGTAACATGATCTAATGTCTGTAATTTAGATACATTAACTGACGGTAACATGATCTAGTGTCTGCCATTGAGACACATTGACTACCAGTAACATGATCTAGTATCTGTAATTGAGACACATTGATTGACCGTAACATGATCTAGTGTCTGTCATTGAGACACATTGATTGACTGTAACATGATCTAGTGTCTGCCATTGAGACACATTGACTACCAGTAACATGATCTAGTGTCTGTCATTGAGACACATTGATTGACCGTAACATGATCTAGTGTCTGCCATTGAGAAACATTGACTACCAGTAACATGATCTAGTGTCTGTCATTGAGAAACATTAATTGACAGTAACATGATCTAGTGTCTGTCATTGAGACACATTGACTACCAGTAACATGATCTAGTATCTGTCATTGAGACACATTGACTACCAGTAACATGATCTAGTGTCTGTCATTGAGAAACATTAATTGACAGTAACATGATCTAGTGTCTGTCATTGAGACACATTGACTACCAGTAACATGATCTAGTATCTGTCATTGAGACACATTGACTACCAGTAACATGATCTAGTGTCTGTCATTGAGAAACATTAATTGACAGTAACATGATCTAGTGTCTGTCATTGAGACACATTGACTACCAGTAACATGATCTAGTGTCTGTCATTGAGATACATTAATTGACAGTAACATGATCTAGTGTCTGTCATTGAGACACATTGACTACCAGTAACATGATCTAGTATCTGTCATTGAGACACATTGATTGACCGTAACATGATCTAGTGTCTGTCATTGAGACACATTGACTACCAGTAACATGATCTAGTGTCTGCTATTGAGAAACATTAATTGACAGTAACATGATCTAGTGTCTGTCATTGAGATACATTGACTACCAGTAACATGATCTAGTATCTGTAATTGAGACACATTGACTACCAGTAACATGATCTGGTATCTGTCATTGAGACACATTGACTACCAGTAACATGATCTAGTATCTGTCATTGAGACACATTGATTGACCGTAACATGATCTAGTGTCTGTCATTGAGACACATTGACTACCAGTAACATGATCTAGTGTCTGCTATTGAGAAACATTAATTGACAGTAACATGATCTAGTGTCTGTCATTGAGATACATTGACTACCAGTAACATGATCTAGTATCTGTAATTGAGACACATTGACTACCAGTAACATGATCTAGTATCTGTCATTGAGACACATTGACTACCAGTAACATGATCTAGTATCTGTAATTGAGACACATTGATTGACCGTAACATGATCTAGTGTCTGCCATTGAGACACATTGACTACCAGTAACATGATCTAGTGTCTGCTATTGAGAAACATTAATTGACAGTAACATGATCTAGTGTCTGTCATTGAGATACATTGACTACCAGTAACATGATCTAGTATCTGTCATTGATAAACATTAATTGACAGTAACATGATCTAGTGTCTGTCATTGAGACACATTGACTACCAGTAACATGATCTAGTGTCTGCCAATGAAACACATTGACTACCAGTAACATGATCTAGTGTCTGTCATTGAGACACATTGACTACCAGTAACATGATCTAGTGTCTGCCAATGAAACACATTGACTACCAGTAACATGATCTAGTGTCTGTCATTGAGACACATTGACTACCAGTAACATGATCTAGTGTCTGCCAATGAGACACATTGCTAGCTACTTGATATAGAAACTGTCACCGAGACACATTATAGATGAAAGCTGGCTGCCCAATGGATAACTTCAGTACAGCAATTGATTATCTGACCAACCCTCAAGTTTATGTTCTCATTCTGTATCACATCTCATTACAGACCCCAGTAAGTACTCAAGCCATTTAAGCATATATCAAGTCAAGCAGGCACAAGAATAATAGTTTGTATGTCTGTGTGTAATGTACCTTGGGAATAGGAATATGTAGAGTGTGTATAATGGACCATGGTGTGTATAGAGTAGGACTATGTGCTGGGGTCTATAATGGACCATGGTGTGTATAGAGTAGGACTATGTGCTGGGGTCTATAATGGACCATGGTGTGTATAGAGTAGGACTATGTGCTGGGGTCTATAGTGGACTATGGTGTGTATAGAGTAGGACTATGTGCTGGGGTCTATAGTGGACTATGGTGTGTATAGAGTAGGACTATGTGCTGGGGTCTATAGTGGACAATGATGTGTATAGAGTAAGACTATGTGCTGGGGTCTATAATGCACCATGGTATATATAGAGTAGGACTATGTGCTGGGGTCTATAGTGGACTATGGTGTGTATAGAGTAGGACTATGTGCTGGGGTCTATAATGGACAATGATGTGTATAGAGTAAGACTATGTGCTGGGGTCTATAATGCACCATGGTATATATAGAGTAGGACTATGTGCTGGGGTCTATAATGGACCATGATGTGTATAAAGTAGGACTATGTGCTGGGGTCTATAGTGGACTATGGTGTGTATAGAGTAGGACTATGTGCTGGGGTCTATAATGGACCATGGTGTGTATAGAGTAGGACAATGTGCTGGGGTCTATAATGCACCATGGTGTGTATAGAGTAGGACTATGTGCTGGGGGTCTTTATTAGACCATGATGTGTATAGAGTAGGACTATGAGCTGGGGTCTATAATGCACCGTGGTGTGTATAGAGTAGGACTATGTGCTGGGGGTCTTTATTAGACCATGATGTGTATAGAGTAGGACTATGAGCTGGGGTCTATAATGCACCGTGGTGTGTATAGAGTAGGACTATGTGCTGGGGTCTATAATGGACCATTGTGTGTATAGAGTAGGACTATGTGCTGGGGTCTATAATGCACCATGGTGTGTATAGAGTAGGACTATGTGCTGGGGTCTATAATGCACCATGGTGTGTATAGAGTAGGACTATGTGCTGGGGTCTATAGTGGACTATGGTGTGTATAGAGTAGGACTATGTGCTGGGGTCTATAGTGGACTATGGTGTGTATAGAGTAGGACTATGTGCTGGGGTCTATAATGCACCGTGGTGTGTATAGAGTAGGACTATGTGCTGGGGTCTATAATGCACTGTGGTGTGTATAGAGTAGGACTATGTGCTGGGGTCTATAGTGGACTATGGCGTGTATAGAGTAGGACTATGTGCTGGGGTCTATAATGCACCGTGGTGTGTATAGAGTAGGACTATGTGCTGGGGTCTATAATGGACCATGGTGTATATAGAGTAGGACTATGTGCTGGGGTCTATAGTGGACTATGGCGTGTATAGAGTAGGACTATGTGCTGGGGTCTATAATGCACCATGGTGTGTATAGAGTAGGACTATGTGCTGGGGTCTATAATGCACCGTGGTGTGTATAGAGTAGGACTATGTGCTGGGGTCTATAGTGGACCATGATGTGTATAAAGTAGGACTATGTGCTGGGGTCTATAATGGACCATGGTGTATATAGAGTAGGACTATGTGCTGGGGTCTATAATGGACCATGGTGTGTATAGAGTAGGACTATGTGCTGGGGTCTATAATGGACCATGATGTGTATAAAGTAGGACTATGTGCTGGGGTCTATAATGGACTTTCGTTTTTCAGAGTTGCCTGTTTGTACTGTTGTCTGTCTTGTATGATAGGTACCGCTGTCTGTCGGAGTCTGATATTTTTACTAATCAGAGCTTATGCATATCTGATGAGTTTATTGATTGCACATAGTCCAACTTTGCAATGGCAGTAAAGAGACATTGATTTGGTTCTATGGTTGTCAAGTGGGGTTGCCTCACTGTGTAGAGGTAGCAATCTATCAAGGTCAGGAGGACTCTTTTTCAAACTTGAAGGTCAGTTTTAATCTCAATTCTATCTTGATTTAAATACACTCTTTAACTGTGGAATTAAACTCTAAATACCCTCTCACTGATTATATTTTCCAGTTAGTGGCTTTTGTTCTAAATACTCTTGGGAGTTTCTTTCTTTGGAATGTAGACAGAGGTATATCTACATCTACATTACTGTACATGCCTTTTATGAGGAAAAGTCATGAAATGTTTATCCAGGATGAAACTTTCATACTCAAAGCTTGGTATTCAATGACCAATGTTTTCTATATCTCTATATTTACAGTATACAAGATGCATGTGTAATCATTGATTGCAGATATGGAATATGTCAATAGTGAGTGTAATTTGTGGATTATCAATACAGAAACTAAATTTCATTGGACTTCTATATATCCTGAAAAGCATTCAGAAATAATTCAACATAAAGTAGACAAAAAGGGTATTTAAGATAACCTGCATTTCGTGTCTTTTGACATGTCTGTGTTCTCATTGTTGTGTTCAACCCGTGATATTTACTCCTTGTATTGGTGAGGCTATTCATGTTGATCTTTTCTTTTTCATTTTAACTTGTACCAGATGCTGTTGTCACCATTTTGGAAAATACAACTTAAATTAATAAAAATACATGAACATCTTCTATAATAAACAAAAGGGAAATAACTCTATATATTCTAATTTCCTTGGGTGTTTACAGGTAAAAATAGTGTATGAAGAGTGACAAATATACCCATGGTAGGACTTTCTTTTATACTCACAGTTGAGTAATAACAGAGGTCAGATGGGTACACCATATTTAGCTAGATATTAGATACGTTGGAACAAACAAGTGTTACTTAAGTAACAAAAGACACTGGCACATAAATGAGTATTGCTGAACTAATCACATATAATTCATATGACTTTCCTCATGCTGACCTGTGCACCATTATTTAATTAATTAACTACATGTAACGTTAGCTGTAGATAAGACTGCTGACCATGTGTAAGTTACCATATCATAACCTAGGAATAATGTACACGTGTATTTCTAACTATACATTCATGTTTCAAACTAAATTACTTTATACCATTATTTTGATAAAATAACTTTTAATGGTCAATTTCATCCCTTTGTAATTAGATGATGTCTAATTAGGTATGATTTGACATCAGACTAGGACTACTGATTAATATACAGTCACATCCAGTTCTTGTAATGGTGAGACAGTAAAAGGTTGTTATTCATGTATATGAATGTAAATATATAGGATATGTTGTTAAAATTTGAAAAGAGAAAATGAAGAGCTTTTCTTTCATGCACAAGTCTTAAAGTTTTTCAATGTTTTGATAATTCAACTTCCCAACAGGCTTCTTACAGGACAGATATATGTAGAAATTTCTGCTAAATACTGTAGAAGTATTCAAAAGATTTATTTTGATCAAATATTTGATTTCCAGCAAACAACAAAGAGATTAGGTAAAATTTTCAGTGAATAACGATGGTCATTTTTTTCAAAAACCAAACACATAATTATAATGTAAATGAACATTACCAAATAGTTAAATGAGGAGAAAGGATGAGAATAAGAGAAGGATCAAGGTGGCAAGAATAAGAACACCTAAATGGAATTCACAAAGGTATTGAGAAAGATGATGGAGAAAATGTAAATCAGTCTGATTTTAATGATAAAAGTCACCAGGTCATGTTTAACAATTATCATATAGATGATGTCATTCATTAAATATCCAAGTGGATGATGGAGTATTTATTTATTTATTTATGTATAGAAATTCAAACACTGAACTAAGCATATTATTGAGGCCTGTAGGTTTCCTCTGGTTTCCTGAACAGGCATGTCTGTGATGTCTTGTGTAATGGTTTAGTTATATTTAAGGTGTAATCGTTTAGCTGTATTTAAGGTGTAATGGTTTAGCTGTATTTAAGGTGTGATGGTTTAGCTGTATTTAAGGTGTGATGGTTTAGCTGTATTTAAGGTGTGATGGTTTAGCTGTATTTAAGGTGTGATGGTTTAGCTGTATTTAAGGTGTGATGGTTTACAGTTGTATTTAAGGTGTAATGGTTTAGCTGTATTTAAGGTTTGATGGTTTACAGTTGTATTTAAGGTGTAATGGTTTACAGTTGTATTTAAGGTGTGATGGTTTAGCTGTATTTAAGGTGTGATGGTTTAGCTGTATTTAAGGTGTAATGGTTTAGCTGTATTTAAGGTGTAATGGTTTACAGTTGTATTTAAGGTGTAATGGTTTACAGTTGTATTTAAGGTGTGATGGTTTAGCTGTATTTAAGGTGTAATGGTTTAGCTGTATTTAAGGTGTAATGGTTTAGCTGTATTTAAGGTGTAATGGTTTAGCTGTATTTAAGGTGTAATGGTTTAGCTGTATTTAAGGTGTGATGGTTTAGCTGTATTTAAGGTGTAATGGTTTAGCTGTATTTAAGGTGTAATGGTTTAGCTGTATTTAAGGTGTGATGGTTTAGCTGTATTTAAGGTGTAATGGTTTAGCTGTATTTAAGGTGTAATGGTTTAGCTGTATTTAAGGTGTGATGGTTTACAGTTGTATTTAAGGTGTGATGGTTTAGCTGTATTTAAGGTGTGATGGTTTAGCTGTATTTAAGGTGTAATGGTTTACAGTTGTATTTAAGGTGTAATGGTTTACAGTTGTATTTAAGGTGTGATGGTTTAGCTGTATTTAAGGTGTAATGGTTTAGCTGTATTTAAGGTGTAATGGTTTACAGTTGTATTTAAGGTGTAATGGTTTACAGTTGTATTTAAGGTGTAATGGTTTAGCTGTATTTAAGGTGTGATGGTTTAGCTGTATTTAAGGTGTAATGGTTTAGCTGTATTTAAGGTGTGATGGTTTAGCTGTATTTAAGGTGTAATGGTTTACAGTTGTATTTAAGGTGTAATGGTTTAGCTGTATTTAAGGTGTGATGGTTTAGCTGTATTTAAGGTGTAATGGTTTACAGTTGTATTTAAGGTGTAATGGTTTAGCTGTATTTAAGGTGTGATGGTTTAGCTGTATTTAAGGTGTAATGGTTTACAGTTGTATTTAAGGTGTAATGGTTTAGCTGTATTTAAGGTGTGATGGTTTAGCTGTATTTAAGGTGTAATGGTTTAGCTGTATTTAAGGTGTAATGGTTTAGCTGTATTTAAGGTGTAATGGTTTAGCT
This sequence comes from Ylistrum balloti, assembly GCF_031769215.1. NCBI lineage: Eukaryota > Metazoa > Mollusca > Bivalvia > Pectinida > Pectinidae > Ylistrum > Ylistrum balloti. Next base: position 407,884 of record NW_026782909.1, on the reverse strand, counting down.
GTATTTAAGGTGTAATGGTTTACAGTTGTATTTTAAAGTGTATTGTTGTTTATAGTTATCATTTAAGGTGTAAAGGTAGTTATCATTTAAGGTATAAACGGAGTTATCATTTAAGGTGTAAAGGGAGTTATCATTTAAGGTGTAAAGGGAATTATCATTTAAGGTGATGTAAAGGTAGTTATAATTTAAGGTGTAAAGGGAGTTATCATTTAAGGTGATGTAAAGTTAGTTATCATTTAAGGTGTAAAGTTAGTTATAATTTAAGGTGTAAAGGGAGTTATCATTTAAGGTGATGTAAAGGTAGTTATCATTTAAGGTGTAAAAGGGAGTTATCATTTAAGGTGTAAAGGGAGTTATCATTTAAGGTGATGTAAAGTTAGTTATCATTTAAGGTGTAAAGGGAGTTATCATTTAAGGTGATGTAAAGGTAGTTATCATTTAAGGTGTAAAAGGGAGTTATCATTTAAGGTGTAAAGGGAGTTATCATTTAAGGTGATGTAAAGTTAGTTATCATTTAAGGTGTAAAGGGAGTTATCATTTAAGGTGATGTAAAGTTAGTTATCATTTAAGGTGTAAAGGGAGTTATCATTTAAGGTGTAAAGGGAGTTATCATTTAAGGTGTAAAGTTAGTTATCATTTAAGGTGTAAAGGGAGTTATCATTTAAGGTGTAAAGGGAGTTATCATTTAAGGTGTAAAGGGAGTTATCATTTAAAGTATAAAGGTAGTTATCATTCAAGGTGTCGTGGTCATAAATTTTTGATGCAGAAAGCTTCTGTAATTTCTTTGTTGCTGTCAATATTTGAGGGTAATAGTATTTAGAATTTACCTGTCATGTGTGTGGTTGATTTATGTAATCAATATCTGCCATCATGCTTCTATCGTCATATTGTAAGTTAATGCCCATAGATCATTCAATTTAATATTGAGTTATTGGAAACTGGTATATCATATAATTTGGCTTAATTGATTTTTATGCAACTGATTAATCAATAATTGGCAGACTTGACAGATTAAGATACTCACATTCGGAAAACCTAGCTTTTGTGAGTGGAAATTCTTGTTTTAAATGAAAACAATTTAATTGTAATAAACTTGTTAATGGCCATAAGTCTTGGAAACTGACATTAGCTGAATTTCCAGTAATAGTAATAGTGTTTAACGAAATTAATCAGTGGGAGGCAGTCTGGTAGGTATAATGATGGTATTCTGTTACGAGACCTTGTTATGGGTACATCAGTGGTGGCTATTGTCGTAGGCCTGGTAGATTAACGTTTCTATTGATTTGGGGTTAATTTGTAACACTGAGCTATATTGATTGGTAAACAGCCATCTCCACTCATGGTTAAGTACACACTTACTCAAGCATTCATTGTATATACAGACTGATCTTGCCACAGATACACCGTGGCCAACATCACAGATCATAATCACCTACATGTTTGACAATGCTGCAGTATACCTAAGCTTTCATACGGTAATTCTCAATTTTATTTTGTTTTTTCATTACATTACCAGCAGCTACCTTTTTTTGTGTAAGAAACGCTTTCTGCTTGCTTTAGTAGTAGAAAACATTGATTTGCTCTTCGATGTGTAGAGATGTTATAATGACATGCTGTAGTGGTAGTTTTTGTTGCAGAGTAAAATTGTTATCTAGAGGTAAAGGTTTAGATATACAGTAGATAGACTGAAAATTAACTCCTCATGAAAGATTAAACATGATAAATTAACTAAAACACAAGACTGTCCACCAAGCCTTACTGCCTTCTCTTACTTCTTCTGGCTGTAATCTTTCATTTTATGCAGTATATCTTGCCAGTTTTAAAGGCAATCAAAACATTACAAGTCATGATATGGATTGATAGAACCATATTTGGTTATTTGCTTTAACTGCACATTTAACAATTTCCTGAGACAGTTGTCATCTAATATGTGGTATACATGTATGTTTAGCCACTTCTAGGTAGTGTAATACACTGGTTTAGACACCAAAAAATGGCTAATATGATATGTGTTCAAGTCTTTTGATATCCAGTAGTATGTATATAAGTCTTTTGATATCCAGTAGTATATGTTTGAGTCTGATATCCAGTAGTATATGTTTGAGTCTGATATCCAGTAGTATGTGTTGGAGTCTGATATCCAGTAATATTTGTTGGAGTCTGATATCCAGTAATATTTGTTGGAGTCTGATATCCAGTAGTATGTGTTGGAGTCTGATATCCAGTAGTATGTGTTGGAGTCTGATATCCAGTAATATTTGTTGGAGTCTGATATCTAGTAGTATGTGTTGGAGTCTGATATCCAGTAATATTTGTTGGAGTCTGATATCCAGTGGTATGTGTTGAAGTCTGATATCCAGTAGTATGTGTTGGAGTCTGATATCCAGTAGTATGTGTTGGAGTCTGATATCCAGTAGTATGTGTTGCATTCTGATATCCAGTAGTATGTGTTGCAGTATGATATCCAGTAGTATGTATATAAGTCTTTTGATATCCAGTAGTATATGTTTGAGCCTGATATCCAGTAGTATGTGTTGGAGTCTGATATCCAGTAGTATGTATATAAGTCTTTTGATATCCAGTAGTATGTGTTGGAGTCTGATATCCAGTAGTATGTGTTCAAGTCTTTTGATTTCCTTTAGTATGTGTATAAGACTTTTGATATCCAGTAGTATATGTTTGAGTCTGATATCCAGTAATATTTGTTGGAGTCTGATATCCAGTAGTATATGTTTGAGTCTGATATCCAGTAGTATGTGTTGGAGTCTGATATCCAGTAGTATGTGTTGGAGTCTGATATCCAGTAATATTTGTTGGAGTCTGATATCCAGTGGTATGTGTTGCAGTCTGATATCCAGTAATATTTGTTGGAGTCTGATATCCAGTGGTATGTGTTGGAGTCTGATATCCAGTAATATTTGTTGGAGTCTGATATCCAGTAGTATGTGTTCAAGTCTTTTGATTTCCTTTAGTATGTGTATAAGACTTTTGATATCCAGTAGTATATGTTTGAGTCTGATATCCAGTAGTATGTGTTGGAGTCTGATATCCAGTAATATTTGTTGGAGTCTGATATCCAGTAGTATATGTTTGAGTCTGATATCCAGTAGTATATGTTTGAGTCTGATATCCAGTAGTATATGTTTGAGTCTGATATCCAGTAGTATGTGTTGGAGTCTGATATCCAGTAGTATGTGTTGGAGTCTGATATCCAGTAATATTTGTTGGAGTCTGATATCCAGTAATATGTGTTGGAGTCTGATATCCAGTGGTATGTGTTGGAGTCTGATATCCAGTAGTATGTGTTGGAGTCTGATATCCAGTAGTATGTGTTGGAGTCTGATATCCAGTAGTATGAATATAAGTCTTTTGATATCCAGTAGTATGTGTTGGAGTCTGATATCCAGTAGTATGTGTTCAAGTCTTTTGATATCCAGTGGTATGTGTTCAAGTCTTTTGATATCCAGTAGTATGTGTTCAAGTCTTTTGATATCCAGTGGTATGTGTTCAAGTCTTTTGATATCCAGTGGTATGTATATAAGACTTTTGATATCCAGTAGTATATGTTTGAGTCTTTTAAACTGATATCCTATAGTGGATTTATGTAATAAGCATTATTTGGTTGTAATTTTGCATATTTGAAATAAATGATAATAAAGAAGATAAGAAATATGTTTCTTCCTCTGTGAGTTGATGATATCAGAATCATTTCATTCCATTGTTACCTAGCTTCTAAAGTGGACATGAATATCTCTATAACGTAGATAATGCCAAGCCAAAACCTGCACTATTATCTTGCATTATGTTGTGATTTGTACTTTAGTATTTTTGTTTGAGTGCTAATTTTTGTATTATCTCTATATTGTTATATATACTGGTAAAGTTTAGTTCAATGATTGTACACCTCTTGTTTCAGCTTTTCATTTCTGTTTATTTTTCTTTTCAAATTATTAAAAAATGCCAACGGTGTAGAATGGGGTAGAAGTATATGATGACCTGGGTAATTTTTACTTGTAAATCAATATAATCTAAATGTTAAAATCAGTGCAAATCTAAATATGGGAATCATTTAGATGATACTTAAAAACCATTCTATGGAAATTGTTCAGGAGATAATTAGAAACTATATAAGTGATTGTTTAATTATAAAAATCATTTGCGTAATCATATGTGGAAGCACTAATTGCATCTATGGGAACTATATAATAGGTTGTGTATCTCTTAGAGGTAACCATTGATTTGATTGTGTTTGAGCGTGAACCATGTCACAGTATCTGGTAAATATTGTAGCGATTGTGTAATTACATCAATTTTAAAATAGTAAGTGTTGATGTACCTATGACATTGACTTTAAGTGACTATGTATCTATGGGAACTGTGCAGTTGTTTCTATATCTATGGGAACTGTGCAGTTGTTTCTATATCTATGGGAACTGTGCAGTTGTTTCTATATATATGGGAACTGTGCAGTTGTTTCTATATCCATGGGAAATGTGCAGTTGTTTCTATATCTATGGGAACTGTGCAGTTGTTTCTATATCTATGGGAACTGTGCAGTTGTTTCTATATATATGGGAAATGTGCAGTTGTTTCTATATCTATGGGAACTGTGCAGTTGTTTCTATATCTATGGGAACTGTGCAGTTGTTTCTTAATATATGGGAACTGTGCAGTTGTTCCTATATCTATGGGAACTGTGCAGTTGCTCCTATATCTATGGGAACTGTGCAGTTGTTTCTATATCTATGGGAACTGTGCAGTTGTTTCTTAATATATGGGAACTGTGCAGTTGTTCCTATATCTATGGGAACTGTGCAGTTGTTTCTATATCTATGGGAACTGTGCAGTTGTTTCTATATATATGGGAACTGTGCAGTTGTTTCTATATATATATGGGAACTCTGCAGTTGTTTCTATATCTATGGGAACTGTGCAGTTGTTTCTTAATATATGGGAACTGTGCAGTTGTTCCTATATCTATAGGAACTGTGCAGTTGCTCCTATATCTATGGGAACTGTGCAGTTGTTTCTATATCTATGGGAACTGTGCAGTTGTTTCTATATCTATGGGAACCATAGTTTTGTTGGGACTTTTTGGTTATGGTTGTAGTGTAACCATCTAGATATGTTCCTAGTGGAACCATTATAATTCCATTTCTATCAGATCCATTGGAGTATTCTGTTTCTATTGTTGTATCTATGGAGACCGTTGTGTACCATTAACTTGAGCAGGCTGCAGTAATTTTCTCCATTATAGGACTGTGTTATTGGACACGACTGTAATCTGAACGTTATGAGCTGTTTCGATGGTAATCATTGGTTTTACTTGTTGCTTTTTATGACAATACTGCTAAAGACTGTTTCTCATTTTATTAGAGAAACCTTTGACTAATGGTTTAAAGTGGTTGAATGGAGAGGAGCATTCAGTGACAAATGAAGGAGTTGTATGTCTCTCTTCCACTTTACTCCTGTCATCCTTCATCGTTGGTGTTCAGGGTGTTATGTTGATCCAATAAATTGATGATGTTTTATAGAAAGCCAGTACCCCTGGGGTGTCAACATACAAGCGATGCAGTATTGTTCCAGATGACAGATGTATAGGGATGTCTGTTTATGAATGAACAAGCTGGTTCTGTATTCAAGCCACAGGAGTACAGAAGATACATGGTCTTATTTCCACATGTTGACTTAGGTTTTGGAAAATCTACGCCAGGAACCTACAAATTCTTATCACATGATAATTCTACTGGCTCAGTAAACTCATTCAACTGTAGTCCATAGTAACATGTAATATACAAAGTAAGAAAGGTACAAAATTTACAGATAAAAATCTAAATATTCTTACCATTATCATACATTGAAAATAGAAATAAAACAGGTAATGAATTTAATATGAATCACCCGCTTAGTTCTGCATATATCCAAAGTTACCTGACAGAACATTTGTATATCTAAAGTGTCTTTACCTGACAGAACATTTGCAAATCTAAAGTGTCTTTACCTGACAGAACATTTGTATATCTAAAGTGTCTTTACCTGACAGAACATTTGTATATCCAAAGTTACCTGACAGAACTTGTGTATATCTAAAGTGTCTTTACCTGACAGAACATTTGTATATCTAAAGTGTCTTTACCTGCCAGAATTTGTGTATATCCAAAGTGTCTTTACCTGACAGAACTTGTGTATATCTAAAGTGTCTTTACCTGACAGAACATTTGTATATCTAAAGTGTCTTTACCTGACAGAACATTTGTATATCTAAAGTGTCTTTACCTGACAGAACTTCTTTATATCTAAAGTGTCTTTACCGACAGAACATTTGTATATCTAAAGTGTCTTTACCTGACAGAACTTGTGTATATCTAAAGTGTCTTTACCTGACAGAACATTTGTATATCTAAAGTGTCTTTACCTGACAGAACTTGTTTATATCTAAAGTGTCTTTACCTGACAGAACTTGTTTATATCTAAAGTGTCTTTACCTGACAGAACTTGTTTATATCTAAAGTGTCTTTACCTGACAGAACATTTGTATATCTAAAGTGTCTTTACCTGACAGAACATTTGTATATCTAAAGTGTCTTTACCTGAAAGAACTTGTTTATATCTAAAGTGTCTTTACCGACAGAACATTTGTATATCTAAAGTGTCTTTACCTGACAGAACTTGTGTATATCTAAAGTGTCTTTACCTGACAGAACATTTGTATATCTAAAGTGTCTTTACCTGACAGAACTTGTTTATATCTAAAGTGTCTTTACCTGACAGAACTTGTTTATATCTAAACTGTCTTTACCTGACAGAACATTTGCATATCCAAAGTGTCTTTACCTGATAGACCATTTGTATATCTAAAGTGTCTTTACCTGCCAGAATTTGTGTATATCCAAAGTGTCTTTACCTGACAGAACTTGTGTATATCTAAAGTGTCTTTACCTGACAGAACATTTGTATATCTAAAGTGTCTTTACCTGACAGAACTTGTTTATATCTAAAGTGTCTTTACCTGACAGAACTTGTTTATATCTGAAGTGTCTTTACCTGACAGAACTTGTGTATATCTAAAGTGTCTTTACCTGACAGAACATTTGTATATCTAAAGTGTCTTTACCTGACAGAACTTGTTTATATCTAAAGTGTCTTTACCTGACAGAACATTTGTATATCTAAAGTGTCTTTACCTGACAGAACTTGTGTATATCTAAAGTGTCTTTACCTGACAGAACATTTGTATATCTAAAGTGTCTTTACCTGACAGAACTTGTTTATATCTAAAGTGTCTTTACCTGACAGAACTTGTTTATATCTAAACTGTCTTTACCTGACAGAACATTTGTATATCCAAAGTGTCTTTACCTGCTAGACCATTTGTATATCTAAAGTGTCTTTACCTGCCATAATTTGTGTATATCCAAAGTGTCTTTACCTGACAGAACATTTGTATATCTAAAGTGTCTTTACCTGACAGAACTTGTGTATATCTAAAATGTCTTTATCTGACAGAATTTGTGTATATCCAAAGTGTCTTTACCTGACAGAACTTGTGTATATCTAAAATGTCTTTATCTGACAGAATTTGTGTATATCCAAAGTGTCTTTACCTGACAGAACTTGTTTATATCTAAACTGTCTTAGCTCTCAGAACTTGTGTATATCTAAAGTGTCTTTACCTGACAGAACTTGTGTATATCTAAAGTGTCTTTACCTGACAAAACTTGTATATATCCAAAGTTCAGTTTTACTATCTTGAAGGAGTAAATGATAGTGAGGTACATGCCAGTTAGATGAGTATTTCAGTTTTTCCCTACTCTGATTTTACTGCTCTTCTAAAAGGTTTCCTTCAGAGGATACTGTGAGTTGAATCAGCGGGAGCACCTCTATGGGTCTATGATATACCGTTTAAGATACATGTACTTCAAGAAAGGGTTACCTGTTCTGCTAAATCTTAGAAACATTTACAACAGATCAGTGTTACAGAATGGATTCATGTGTTGTGATAAGTCAAGATACCTGTAAAAAATTAAAGCTAAATCCATTTTACGTACTAGGTTATCTCATTGTAGAGGCACCAAAACTCTCATAAAGACATATTGCCCAGGTACCAATTCAGTCTAAGTCTTGAACGAAATGACGAACTAATTGAGTTATTTCCCTTTGACATTTAGGAGGTATAGTTTGAATACCTAGTTGAAGCCATGTGTGATTTATATATGGAGGTGAACTATGGCAAACTCAGTATAATAAAGGGTTGCCATTTCAGTATCTGGCAGGTTAGATAAGTTATTACCTAGAAATTTTATTGTTTTAAGAGTCATGAATCATGCCTAGGAGATTTAAGATTTAGAACTATCCTGGAAACCTCAGTGATGCTGGTTAAGTATGGTGGTTTGTCTAGAAGCTGCAGGAGCTGTCCCTAGTGAACTGATATAATGGACATTCGCCAGCCTGAGGGCTATTCTATTGATGTTACTATGTACCAAGCGACACTTAGGGTATTGAATGATGATATCTTGTTAGTAGTGAATGCTGTAGGCTATACTTAGTACCTACATAGACAACCAGGCAGTGCCCTGTTTTATACATAGACAACCAGGCAGTGTCCTGTCTTATACACAGACAACCAGGCAGTGTCATGTCTTATACATAGACAACCAGGAAGTGCCCTGTCTTATACATAGACAACCAGGCAGTGTCTTGTCTTATACATAGACAACAAGACAGTGTCCTGTCTTATACATAGACAACCAGACACTGTCCTGTCTCATATATAGACAACCAGGGGCAGTGTCTTGTCTTATACATAGACAACTAGGAAGTGTCCTGTCTTATACATAGACAACCAGGAAGTGTCCTGTCTTATACATAGACAACCAGGCAGTGTCTTGTCTTATACATAAAAACCAGGCAGTGCCCTGTCTTATACATAGACAACCAGGAAGTGTCCTGTCTTATATATAGACAACCAGGCAGTGCCCTGTCTTATACATAGACAACAGGCAGTGTCCTGTCTTATACATCAAAACCAGGCAGTGTCTTGTCTTATACATAGACAACCAGGCAGTGCCCTGTCTTATACATAGACAACCAGGCAATGTCCTGTCTTATACATAGACAACCAGGCACTGTCCTGTCTCATATATAGACAACCAGGGGTAGTGTCTTGTCTTATACATAGACAACCAGGAAGTGTCCTGTCTTATACATAGACAACCAGGCAGTGTCCTGTCTTATACATAGACAACCAGGCAGTGTCCTGTCTTATACATAGACAACAAGACAGTGTTCTGTCTTATACATAGACAACCTAGCAGCATCCTGTCTTATACATCAAAAATCACGCAGTGTCCTGTCAGATACATAGACAACCAGGCAGTGTCCTGTCTTATACATAGACAACAAAACAGTGTCCTGTCTTATACATAGACAACAAGACAGTATCCTGTCTTATACATAGACAACAAGACAGTGTCCTGTCTTATACATAGACAACCAGGCAGTGTCCTGTCTCATATATAGACAACCAGGCAGTGTCCTGTCTCATATATAGACAACAAGGCAGTGTCCTGTCAGATACATAGACAACCAGGCAGTGTCCTGTCTTATACATAGACAACAAGACAGTGTCCTGTCAGATACATAGACAAGCTTGCACTGCCCTGTCTCATATATAGACAACAAGGCAGTGTCCTGTCAGATACATAGACAACCAGGCAGTGTCCTGTCTTATACATAGACAACAAGACAGTGTCCTGTCAGATACATAGACAAGCTGGCACTGCCCTGTCTCATATATAGACAACAAGGCAGTGTCCTGTCAGATACATAGACAACCAGGCAGTGTCCTTGATACAATAAAACATACATACACTGTCCTAAATTATTTGGATACACAGACAAGCACAAAATGTTTCTTGTTGTGGCACCAGATGGCTGACTTTTATACTTGAAGGCCTGGGTCAATAGTCAATAGTTTTGCCCTCTGGATGCACAAAGCCCTCCACATTGTTACTATGATAAGAAGAGCCTGATGGTTGGCCACAGTATATCCTCACACAATAGCTGCATTGATCCATCAATATTCAGTCAGATTGTAGGTCGTCTGAGCAGAACAAATATTGACCAATCCATCTTGTGTGTAGCCCGCAACAAATAATATTGAGAACACCAAATTCTGACAAATAATATTGAGAACACCAGATTCTGAAAAATAATATTGAGAACACCAACTTCTGACAAATAATATTGAGAACACCATCTACTGACAAATAATGTTGAGAACACCATCTTCTGACAAATAATGTTGAGAACACCATCTTCTGACAAATAATGTTGAGAACACCATCTACTGACAAATAATGTTGAGAACACCATCTACTGACAAATAATGTTGAGAACACCATCTTCTGACAAATAATGTTGAGAACACCATCTTCTGACAAATAATGTTGAGAACACCATCTTCTGACATAATGTTGAGAACACCATCTTCTGACAAATAATGTTGAGAACACCATCTTCTGACATAATGTTGAGAACACCATCTACTGACAAATAATGTTGAGAACACCATCTTCTGACATAATGTTGAGAACACCATCTTCTGACATAATGTTGAGAACACCATCTTCTGACAAATAATGTTGAGAACACCATCTACTGACAAATAATGTTGAGAACACCATCTTCTGACAAATAATGTTGAGAACACCATCTTCTGACAAATAATGTTGAGAACACCATCTTCTGACAAATAATGTTGAGAACACCATCTTCTGACAAATAATGTTGAGAACACCATCTTCTGACATAATGTTGAGAACACCATCTACTGACAAATAATGTTGAGAACACCATCTTCTGACATAATGTTGAGAACACCATCTTCTGACATAATGTTGAGAACACCATCTTCTGACAAATAATGTTGAGAACACCATCTACTGACAAATAATGTTGAGAACACCATCTTCTGACAAATAATGTTGAGAACACCATCTTCTGACAAATAATGTTGAGAACACCATCTTCTGACAAATAATGTTGAGAACACCATCTTCTGACAAATAATGTTGAGAACACCATCTTCTGACAAATAATGTTGAGAACACCATCTTCTGACATAATGTTGAGAACACCATCTTCTGACAAATAATGTTGAGAACACCATCTACTGACAAATAATGTTGAGAACACCATCTACTGACAAATAATGTTGAGAACACCATCTTCTGACAAATAATGTTGAGAACACCATCTACTGACAAATAATGTTGAGAACACCATCTTCTGACAAATAATGTTGAGAACACCATCTTCTGACAAATAATGTTGAGAACACCATCTTCTGACATATAATGTTGAGAACACCATCTTCTGACAAATAATGTTGAGAACACCATCTTCTGACAAATAATGTTGAGAACACCATCTTCTGACATATATTGTGAGCAAAGAAATTCAGGCATATAGAACTTTGTATTTCTTGCAATTCAAATGCTTATTTATGTCCATTTAATTAGATATAGAAACATTTCTGTATTTCTCTTCAAGAAGATTCCTTATTAATTTAGGCAAGTGTTAATGTATCTGGATTTAAGATGCTGTTCAGAATTGTTTTAAATGAGGAAAGAATACATCTTTACACTACAGATGTCCTGTGATACACCGGCACCTTCTGTCCTGTCTAGATTTTGGCAGTATAACAGATTGGCGATATAACATAGTTTCGGTGCGACAATTGAATGATGCAACTCATGTGTTGTAAAATACATTGGTACAACAGAAACAAAGGTTGCTTACACTTAAGTGAATAAACCGAATGAATGGACCTGTAGTCATTTGCTGTTCTATCTGTAGTTATACAGTTACAGGAATGGTAGAGGTAAGACAACTCAAACTGTATGGAAATATGATAGAAATTATACAACAGATAGCACTTTCAAATTAAACCCTGAGAAAATAACCCAATTTTTAAAAAATCTGAATTTTCAAAGAAATAATCCCCACAGTATGCTTCTTTAGCCAATTTTATCATGAGTTAGACCAGAGTAGTATACCGTAGATAATATATAAACTAGAAGAGTAGAGCCAACATTAGTTTTAAAGTAGGTAGGTTGATCAGTGCTGCTCGTTGGGTATGTTGCGATTGAAAGTACCTTGATTCATTTAGATAATATATGTAACAAAATCTTTTTTACTTTTACATATTTGGAAATGTTAATTTATCAAAATGTCTCTTAAGAACCATTTCAACAATTACCAGTTCATGTTATTGATTGGTCACTTATAATGTGTTAATTGGAGTTCACACATCTTGTCATTGTATTCTTACTGCATATTTCACACCTCACACAATGGAAAAGTGTGACTTACAACTCACCTGCTACCACACTACACTGCAATCATGATTACATGAATAATGACTGTGTTTAGTGGACTGTGAACTGGTTAGGGAAGGGGAGATAATCTATAAAATAGTAATGATTAAATCAGTAGTACTAATGAAAGAAAGAGTTTCAATTATAGCATAATAACGAGATTTACAACAATAACATTACAAATCTTTGACTTTTATATATTTCATATAGTTAACAACATATTTTTTTTATTTCTTTGTCACAAAAATGTAATAAAACATCCTCCACATATTTTGGAAAAAATATGTGATCTGCTTGAGTTATATTGTGTACAGTATATTTTACATTAATTAAATCATACTTAGAAAGATGCATAGAGGAAATACACAGGAGATGAAAGAGCTCCTTGTATGGAAACAGTTTTAGTATCTTGCATTTTTAAACTATTTTGCTCATTATCAGAATATACAACTTACTGTTTTTTCTCCACTTTCACTTACTCCAGAACAGATTTTCCCCTTGTATCCAACAATTAGAATATACAACTTACTGTTTTTTCTCCACTTCCACTAACTCTCAAAATTTCATTGTCTTGCGGGAACCGTCTTATTTTCCAGTGATGTTTTCAGCATGAATGGAAAGCAATGGCAGACCTGTTTGTTCTCATCAGCATGAAAACTAGCATTGTCACTTATTTGAGCTTTTAGAATTAGTATTAATAAATCATCAATTTGAAATATGAAACATGCATGTACATTTAAAGTTTTGTTGATGCCAATGTAAGCAGCATGATATGTACCATTGTGAGTATCGATAACATTTATTTCAGGGAATGAGACAGATTTAGAGGTAAGGTAAGACTGGAAGATCATTTCTGTGACAGAACAGCCATCACCAATAGTCACATTTTTAATGAATTCTTGAAAGGGTTTTTTAAAAAGATTGAAATAAAGATTTTTTTTGTGGTTAGTTTAACGACACAATAACTTACAAAAATGCAAAAACAACAAAAGCAAGACACGTTTTATGTGTGAGAGTTGTTTATTATGTTAACATCAGGTAATTTAGTTGTTACCTGCACAAGTGTATAATACATGCAAGACTGATGCAGGGTTGGCGATAAAAGTAAAGGTAGTTGGAGTTGGATGTGGGATGGGGGGTTGGGATGAGAGTTATACTGGGGATTTGACTGTATGTATAGGTACATAAAATTGACATGTATGTGTGGAAACAAAATTACAGAAAATATAAACATGATGAGCATATATCTGGTTGGGGTCAGTCTCATTCTCATTTATCTCAGTCTACTGTTGTCTATTCACAATTTTATGAAGTGCCTGTGTCACCATCACAGAAACAGCAGGCCTAAGGTACTTTGTAGTCGAAACATCATTCATGATGACTGGTGTAACACTTCTTTGATTACAAAGTGTTTGCTACTAAAAAAATATATAAACTTTATTTATTTTACAACAGTTGCGAAAGAAGTTATTTCAACTTATACTAATCACTTTTGTTGGGCCGGATGTAGGCGCGCGAGGGGTCTTATTGTAGGAGGAAACCGGAGTACCTGGGGAAAACCCACATGGTGGGGCAGGTGACCCTTACCTTTTCATGTCCATTCCGAGAGTTAAACCTTGGACAGCTAGGTGAAAAGCGAGTGCCTTACCACCTGACCACCTTACTAAACGTCAAGGTTGTTCTTCATGATGGCAGAAACCCATTATCACTTCTAACATTTGCAATTACATCAAATTTATAAATCATTTGTCAGGTTAATTTTATAGCAATATGCTTTATTAGAACAAACTATACATTAGCTCAAAGTACTGTTTTCTAATGCAGACTTTAGAAATTCTGAAGTGAGTTCTGACCAAATACCACAATACTACAGTGTTCATTTACCTTTATCAACCAGAAGACAAATTTATAAAATGTTTGCGGAAAAAAATAGTTTATCCATTTGTTGTTAGCAATGACGTATGGTGTCTCAGAAGAATTGAAATATATTTCATGATCTTATAGTAAATGTTATGATAAGTGTATATAGAAAGGAAATGAGTAGACATGGAAATATTGATTTTCAAGCTGTCAAAGTCCTAACAGTTTGTCTATCATTCCAGAGTGCTTTCTGTTGTAGGATCACTACTCTGTACCATACAAGATTGACTAGTATCATGTTATTGCTGCATGTTAAAGCATTCTATGCATAATCCATTTGTTGTACAGAACATAACAATAACTTGGATTTATTGGTCATATAAGTTACATTTGGAAAAACAAACACCAGTGTTCCTTATTGAATTATTTGACCATCTCAGATATAATTCTGCCATGAAATTAAAAATTTATCAGACTTGATGTACACACTGTAGCAGGTCTAAATATCAAAAGACTTGTTATGTACACCCTCAGGGAGGATATCACAAGACTTGTTAGGTACACCCACAGGCTGGATATCACAAGACTTGTTAGGTACACCCTCAGGGAGGATATCACAAGACTTGATAGGTACACCCTCAGGGAGGATATCACAAGACTTGTTAGGTACACCCTCAGGGAGGATATCACAAGACTTGATAGGTACACCCTCAGGGAGGATATCACAAGACTTGTTAGGTACACCCTCAGGGAGGATATCACAAGACTTGTTAGGTACACCCTCAGGGAGGATATCACAAGACTTGTTTGGTACACCCTCAATGAGGATATCACAAGACTTGTTAGGTACACCCTCAGGGAGGATATCACAAGACTTTGTAGGTACACCCTCAGGGAGGATATCACAAGACTTGTTAGGTACACCCTCAATGAGGATATCACAAGACTTGTTAGGTACACCCTCAGGTAGGATATCACAAGACTTTGTAGGTACACCCTCAGGGAGGATATCACAAGACTTGTTTGGTACACCCTCAGGGAGGATATCACCGGACTTGTTAGGTACACCCTCAGGAAGGATATCTTGAAACTTTTTATGGTCACCATAATGGAAGATGTGAGGAAATTTGGCTGTGATTTAGCCTAAAATGTGTACTTAATGTATAATGCTAACTTGATTTGATTTATATATTTTCCAGATCTAATGCTACTGACACGAGAGGAAGTCAACTGTGTATAATTTTGTGTGTACCCTGATCACAGGAAATCAACATGGCTGCATTTATTGCCAAACAGATGGTTGGTAACCAACTAAAGTCTGTAAAAGGTAAGGATTTATCTCGCTATAGGGCCAATACCGCCCTATATATGTATATATATTTATATAATATCCATTTATATACGATATATATAGATATACCCGAGACCTACCCTTTACCACTGGGGCTGCAATATGCCTCACACAGATGGTTGGTAACCAAATCATATCTGTACAAGGTAAGGGCTCATTTTTCACTTTATTAATTCCGGTCTATAGAACATCAAATTCTATATCAGGAATCTCCTTCAGTTTCCTAGTTTAGGTTTTCACACATTTAAAAATCCTAATTCACGCAATCATATTTAGTTTACTTGTAATTTAAATTTTTCACTTTTTATCAAGGTATATATAGTCAAATATATCACAATTGAAAGTCAGTTTCAATTCAGAATCATGCACTATATATCTCACCAGCACTTTGTTACCACCAGTGTCTCCCTATATATATTTATGTATTTATGTGTCTCCGTTTGTACCCTGTATTTGCATGTCCTTTCATCTCTCTTTGGATGTGTTTTCCTTTATATCCCATATTTGTGCATCTATGTGTCTACCTCTATATTCTATGTTGATGTATCAAAGTGTTTACCTATACCTTACGTTGGTGTATCCATGTGTCTCCCTTCATAACCCCATGTTGGTATGGTCATGTGTCTGCCCTTATACCCTATGTTGGTGTATCTATGAGTCTACCTTTATATCATATGCTGGTGTGTCCACGTGTTTCTCTATATGCCCATATGTGTGCATATCCATGTGAGTTCCATTTATACCCTATGTTTGTGTGACCATGTGTCTGCCCTTATACGCTGTGTGTCCATGTGTCTGCCCTTATACGCTGTGTGTCCATGTGTCTGCCCTTATACGCTTTGTGTCCATGTGTCTGCCCTTATACGCTGTGTGTCCATGTTTCTATCTTTATAGCCTATGTTGGTGTGTCCTTATGTCTGCCCTTATACTTTTTGTTTGTGTGATGATGTGTCCCCCTTCATCCCCCTATGTTTGTGTGACCATGTGTCCCCCTTCATCCCCCTATGTTTGTGTGACCATGTGTCCCCCTTCATCCCCCTATGTTTGTGTGACCATGTGTCCCCCTTCATTCCCCTATGTTTATGTGACCATGTGTCTGCCCTTGACTCTTTGTGTGTTCATGTGTCTCCCTTCATCCCCCTATGTTTGTGTGTCAGTGTGTCTCTCTGTATAGCCACATTTGTGCATATCCATGTGTCTCCTTGTATACCCCTACCCCTGTGTTTTGGTTTTTCCCTTGTTCCCCTTGTTTGTCCTCCTATCAGTGTGCATGTCAGTACTAGGTTGACTGTCTACATTGTAATAGCATGTTTTCAGGTTGTCGGTCTATTCTTTCAATTTCTCTACCTCTGGATTTTCAATATTGTTGGTTTTTTATTTAGGATTGCATGTTTTTTGGAATAGCATGTTTTGTGCTATTTTGCTAGTTGTCTTTCTTAGGATAGTAGGTTTTGCCACTTGTCCATCTCAGAATTTTTCTTTTAAATTGCCTGCAAGAATTGATTTTTTATCTTGTTTGAAAGGCTACACAGAGCAAAGTTTCTTCTAATGATGTTAAGAAGGAAAGGTTTCTTCTAATTGTTTTAGGAAGAAATAGTTTCTTCTAAAGGTGTTAGGGAGATACAGTTTCTTCTAATGGTATCGATTGGTGTTAGGGAGGAATAGTTTCTGGTAATTGTGTTAGGTAGGAATAGTTTCTTGTAATGGTGTTAGGGAGGAATAGTTTCTTGTAATGGTGTTAGGGAGGAATAGTTTCTTGTAATGGTGTTAGGGAGGAATAGTTTCTTGTAATTGTGTTAGGTAGGAATAGTTTCTTGTAATGGTGTTAGGGAGGAATAATTTCTTGTATTGGTGTTAGGGAGGAATAATTTCTTGTAATGGTGTTAGGGAGGTATAGTTTCTTCTAATGGTGTTAGGGAGGTATAGTTTCTTGTAATGGTGTTAGGGAGGTATAGTTTCTTGTAATGGTGTTAGGGAGGAATAGTTTCTGGTAATTGTGTTAGGTAGGAATAGTTTCTTGTAATGGTGTTAGGGAGGAATAATTTCTTGTATTGGTGTTAGGGAGGAATAATTTCTTGTATTGGTGTTAGGGAGGTATAGTTTCTTCTAATGGTGTTAGGGAGGTATAGTTTCTTGTAATGGGGTTAGGGAGGTACTGTTTTTTTCTAATGGTGTTAGGGAGGAATAGTTTCTTCTGATGGTGTTAGGGAGAAATAATTTCTGTTATTGATGTTAGGGAGGAATAATTTCTTGTATTGGTGTTAGGGAGGAATAGTTTCTTTTAATGTTGTCAGGGAGAAACAGTTTCTTGTAATGGCGTTAGGGAGGAATAGTTTCATATGGGTTTTTCATATTGCTTTATAGGTACAGTTTCTGCTATGTGGTGTAAATTTGGAAGAATTTATTTTATTGGTGCTTGGAGTAAACTGTAAAGAAATGACTGGTTGTTTTAAGGAGTAAATTATTAAGAAAAGACTGGTTGGTTTTAAGGAGATAACCATTTTTGGATATGGCATTATGTCCAGTAACAGGGGACTCCATCAGAGGAGCGGTAAGTGTGAGAGGGTAGATGTCCGTGTTAGCTCTGTTTTGTGTATTTATTAGGTGCTATGGGTGACAAAGACGGTGAGGGGGGAGATGCATCAGCTGAAGATGGCCCTAATTCAGAGCAGCAGAATGAAATAGAGGAAGCACGCAGAGAGGCGGAGGAGAAACGAAAGGAGAAACATAGAAAGATGGAAGAGGAAAGAGAAGATATTCGACAAGGCATACGAGATAAGGTAAAGAACCTTACTCCAAAACAAAGGTTCCATCTCCTGTGGTTTATCTCTGATGGGGTGGCATTCCTGCTTCAAGAGTGTTATTAACTACATCTAGTTAGACCTGGTGACAGTTTATGTATTGTAAGGACCCCGCATTGAGATTCCAGTGCCCTATAGTAATGAGCTTGTCTGTCAGTGTGTCCATCCGTCTGTCTATTTTTGCCTTCCGCACAATAGATTTGTATTTGTTGTCGGATTCTCACTGAATTTGGTATGTGACTTTATATTAATGAGACCTCACATGGGTTTGATAACCATTGAAATCTGTCAATATTTCCAAGAGTCATGAGACTTTGAATGCTGAAAATGTACCGTTTTATTACTTTCTGTAAACTGTGTATTTGCAGTCCAATTTTCACTATATTTGATATGTGGATTTATGTACACGAGATGTGGCATAAATTTTATAACCATTAAATTCTTTTCATAACTACACGAGTTATAGGACTTTGAATGCTGATAAAAATGATCATTATTACTTCCCTGATAAGTGTTGTTCATTTTAGTGCTGATTGTAAAATCCAATATAGCCACCATGTTGATTTTAGTGCAGATCAGAAAATCCAATATGGCCACAATCTCTCCTGAGTGGCTGAGGCATTTTTGACTTTTTGACAAAAATAACTGTTGCCATTGACTTCTAACTTGATACAAATGATCATCATGAGGTCCTGTACAAATGTTGTGGGTTTTTCAAGCACATTGCAAAATTTTAAATGTTTGCTGTGTATAATTAGACCTGGCGAAAGTTTGTCTGTTGTTTGCTGTGTATAATTAGACCTGGCGAAAGTTTGTCTGTTGTTTGCTGTGTATAATTAGACCTGGCGAAAGTTTGTCTGTTGTTTGCTGTGTATAATTAGACCTGGCGAAAGTTTGTCTGTTGTTTGCTGTGTATAATTAGACCTGGTGAAAGTTTGTCTGTTGTTTGCTGTGTATAATTAGACCTGATGAAAGGTTGTCTGTTGTTTGCTGTGTATAATTAGATCTAGGGTTGATTTACCCTAGACGTCTGCTGTAAAAGTCCTGAAAATAGAAGGAAATTGTGATTTATATAGGATCTGTTTCACAACTTCCAGGACATCGTTTTATCTTGATAATATATTATTGTATTTAAGTTATTGTTATACTTACTACTGAGGTCTTGCGTTTCTGTACCTAGTTTTATGATTTTTTATTTGATTTTTGTCAGTAGTGATTTTACTCAGACAGTTCAGACAAAATGATCGGTGTGATAGTCGTGAAATATCAAATTTAGTCTTTGGCTCGTCAGTTCTAGGCAATTCTGATTGACAAGATTGATAAGATGGTCCCCACTAGTAGTTATTGTAGATTTATGGAGTTTGTTACCACTATGTCAAGTATCCAGTTTGGGTGCTGCTTGTTCAGGTCTGATCATGATAAGATGGTCCCCACTAGTAGTTATTGTAGATTTATGGAGTTTGTTACCACTATGTCAAGTATCCAGTTTGGGTGCTGCTTGTTCATGCCACATTACCAGGTCTGATCATGATAAGATGGTCCCCACTAGTAGTTATTGTAGTTTTATGAAGTTTGTTAGCACTTCTGTTAAGAACTATCTAAAGGAATCTTGTTGAAACTTCTGCCATGTGTTTATTACAGCACATGGTGGTAAACCTCAGTGTTATGAGATATAGAAGATTACCACCAGTGGTCATTTTGAACTTTTGGACTTTGGACTTTATCAGTTTGTTACTGACATTATTGTGAGGGATCTTATTTAATCTTTGGTATAAGTTCTATATGGGTTCCTGTGAATTGTTCAAACATTTTTTATTTGGATATTTTTTATATTTTTTTCAAGGTTATCTATAAAAATCATTCTGATATTTTCCCACACATCCAGTCTGTAATGTAGATGTTTATGTTTATAGCTCTGTCAAATATTCAAGACAGATTCAAGTAGCCATTATGAAGTTATTGCTGCTGAGATATCTATATTAAATCTGAGGGACATGTTCAGTATAGAAGGTGTTGGTTGTGAAAGTCACATTTTAGCCCTGATTGGTCTGTCTGCTTTCTATTCAAGCTCATGTTTTTGAAGTAAACTTCCAGATGTATTCCAAATTTATCTTCTGATAAGAACAGAGTTAACATAAAGACAAATTCACAAGTGAGGAAGGCAGATGGTCCAGATATGATTTATGATGCCTGAGATGATGAGTACCGTGACCCCTCTGGGAGTTCTTATTGCTTAAAAGGAAGCTTCAATGGATTGGATCATTTATTTTACAGTATGGAATCAAGAAAAAGGAGCCAGAAGTAGATCCAGCCTCACTCCTACAGGAGGATGGAGATGGACGACTAGGTCGCAAGAAAAAGACACCTGCAGAACTTGCAGCTGAGGCAAATGCTGATTCAGAGGATGAAGATGAATTTACAAGTAAATTTTCAGCCTTGTGTTGCTGTATGAACTTTGTGTGATAACAGTTTCATTTATATAACATTTTCTGTTTCTATATTCATCAATATTCGAATGTGTACCACACATTCATTACACCTCCAAGCATGACTTACTTGTATATATGTCACACCTTTGACTTACCTGTACAACAGTTAACACATACAGATGTGACTTACCTGTGCATCTGCCACACTTCCAGACTTGATTTACTAGTACAACTGTCACACCTCCAGCGGTGATTTACCTATGAATCCATCACACTTCCAGACATGATTTACTTGTATATCTGTCATCTCTTCAGATGTGACGTTACAGTACATCCGTCACACCTTAAAATTTGACATATCTGTACATCTGTCACACCTTTAGATGTGACTTACCTGTACTTCAGTCGTACCCTCAGGTGCGACATATCTGTACATCAGTCGTACCCTCAGGTGCGACATATCTGTACATCTGTCACAACTTTAGATGTGACATATCGGTACTTGTGTCACACCTTCAGATGTGACATACCTGTACATCTGTCTCACCTTTTGATGTGACATATCTGTATGTATGTCACACCTTCACATATCGGTACTTGTGTCACACCTTCAGATGTGACATACCTGTACATTTGTCACACCATCAGATGTGACTTACCTGTACATCTGTCACACCTCCAGATCTGATTAACATTTGTCATGATTTCAGGTAGAAAATTACTCATGTTTTATTTCTTTTGGTGCTATTACTTTAAATTTCTTTCATTTTCTTGCATTATGCTTTACTTCTATTTCCTAAATCTCAATATATCTGTGGGAAATTTTAGAATAAAGCCAAATTATTAAGTTCTGTTGGTTACAATTCATACATGTTTGGAACAGGGCAGATCAGTCAGTATACCCGATAGGTAATTTTTGAAAGAAGGTTACTGAATTGTTGAACCTTAATGATAAGTCTAAACCTTACTGTGCTTAAATAAGAAATCCAGAGTTGAAATTATTTTCCTGATAAATAATGTTGATGCAAAGGATATTCTTCAAAATTACTTTATTTATCCTATGATGTTGTCCTCTCTGAATCTGCTGCCATTGTCATTTCATTTTTGGAAAGAATGATAAAATCCTTGCATCATTTATATAGCTTGTTGTCGCCATGATTGTAGGACTCCATAGGGACACAAAGTCTTCAGAAGGAGTGAGAGTTACGCCCCTTTCATTACAAATCATTGTTGTTTACTCTCATCACACTTGTTAATTTTCATTTCCAAATCTGTGTTTAATAAGTCACTTGGATTGGAAAAGAGGCAGAGTTGACAGTGATTCTCTCTGGTACATCTTATCTAAATAATAAATGGTTGTCAGAGACTTAAGACAAAAACCAGTGGATTTATTTAATATTTGTAATGATAACTGGTATTTAATGAAACAATTTTTTTATAAAAACAATAGCATGTTGGATTTAGTGATATGAAAACTAAAAATGGAAATTAATTTTCTCCAAAAATTGACCAGAGTCTCCATTTTATTTAACAATTTGTATAATGCTGTCTGTTCTCTGCTAAGTTATTTTGAATTATTGTAAAGTCAGTTACACAAGTTATCTCAATCACAATGGACTTCAAATAGAAATTAATATGAAATCAATGGTAGGCTCATTCAACATGACATTAATGTCTGCGTGTATATGTGATAACTTTGTTGATAAATATCATTCTAGAAGATTGAATTCCTAGCCTGTTTAACATTGACTATATGATTACAATGGACAGCCCTGGGAAGGATGGGATCAATCTTTAGTATCATGTTTATATGTAAATTCATGTTGATATTAAAATTATATAAATTTTCTTGTTAAAGTTTGTTTAAAAAGATAAAATCTGACATGTATGTAGATCTAAGAGTGATCAGTATGTAGTGATGTATTAGATGAAACTGATCTGAAGGCTTTTTCCTTTATACAACTAGTACAATGTACAATAAGTTTCAGTTTTGAAACTTTACATCGGGGACCAAATACATCAACAATTGTCACCTCAGGGTAGCAAATGTAAATGTAACTATGTTAACCAATACTATAAATGTAACTACGGTAACCAACAATTTAAATGTAACTGATTACTAGCCTTGTAAAAAGAACTGTAGTAATCAATGCTGTAAATGTTACTATGGTAATCAATGATGAACATGATGAAACATTTAACTTACACTGTACACATACAAATACTGTAAATGTAACCTTGGACACCTACGCTGTACAGATAAGGGCGACTAGCCATGACCTGGCAGTGTCCTGACACTGTACAGATTAGGGCAACTAGCCATGACCTGGCAGCATCCTGACACTGTACAGAGGACAACTAGCCATGACCTGGTGGTGTTCTGACACTGTACAGATAGGGACAACTAGCCACGACCTGGTGGTGTCCTGACACTGTACAGATTAGGGCAACTAGCCATGACCTGGCAGCATCCTGACACTGTACAGAGGACAACTAGCCATGACCTGGTGGTGTTCTGACACTGTACAGATAGGGACAACTAGCCACGACCTGGCGGTGTCCTTACACTGCACAGATAGGGACAACTAGCCATGACCTGGCAGCATCCTGACACTGTACAGAGGACAACTAGCCATGACCTGGTGGTGTCCTGACACTGTACAGATAGGTACAACTAGCCACGACCTGGCAGTGTCCTGACACTGTACAGATAAGGGCAACTAGCCATGACCTGGCAGTGTCCTTACACTGCACAGATAGGGACAACTAGCCATGACCTGGCAGTGTCCTGACACTGTACAGATAGGGACAACTAGCCATGACCTGGCAGTGTCCTTACACTGCACAGATAGGGACAACTAGCCATGACCTGGCAGTGTCCTGACACTGCACAGATAGGGACAACTAGCCATGACCTGGCAGTGTCCTGACACTGCACAGATAGGGACAACTAGCCATGACCTGGTGGTGTCCTGACACTGTACAGATAGGGACAACTAGCCATGACCTGGCAGTGTCCTTACACTGCACAGATAGGGACAACTAGCCATGACCTGGCAGTGTCCTGACACTGTACAGATAGGGACAACTAACCATGACCTGGCAGTTTTCTGACACTGTACAAATAAGGACAACTAGCCACGACCTTGTGGTGTCCTGACACTGTACAGATTTGGAGATGTAGCTTCAACCTGGCAATGATCTGACACTGTGTAGGTTTGGGGAACTAGCCACGACCTAACAATGGTCTGACACTGTGTATGTTTGGGGAACTAGCCACGACCTAACAATGGTCTGACACTGTGTAGGTTTGGGGAACTAGCCATGACCTAACAATGGTCTGACACTGTGTAGGTTTGGGGAACTAGCCACGACCTAACAATGGTCTGACACTGTGTATGTTTGGGGAACTAGCCACGACCTAACAATGGTCTGACACTGTGTATGTTTGGGGAACTAGCCACGACCTAACAATGGTCTGACACTGTGTAGGTTTGGGGAACTAGCCACGACCTAACAATGGTCTGACACTGTGTATGTTTGGGGAACTAGCCACGACCTAACAATGGTCTGACACTGTGTAGGTTTGGGGAACTAGCCACGACCTAACAATGGTCTGACACTGTGTATGTTTGGGGAACTAGCCACGACCTAACAATGGTCTGACACTGTGTAGGTTTGGGGAACTAGCCACGACCTAACAATGGTCTGACACTGTGTAGGTTTGGGGAACTAGCCACGACCTAACAATGGTCTGACACTGTATAAGTTTGGGGAACTAGCCACGACCTAACAATGGTCTGACACTGTGTATGTTTGGGGAACTAGCCATGACCTAACAATGGTCTGACACTGTATAGGTTTGGGGAACTAGCCATGACCTAACAATGGTCTGGCACTCAGTATTTAAAGGGAAGTAGTCATTACTTAACAGTGTTATGAGACAAGATAATGAGGAAGTTCAAAACTTGATTTTTAAAATTTTTGTTATGTTCTTAAATTTTAAGTTGTAGAATGTTTAGTCATAGTTATTTACTTTTAGTAAAATTATGAAACAGGCTAGATATATATACTGGATGTGTTGATGCTCAAATTTAATGGTTTTATGTTTTTACAATATTTTCATGATATTATCAATTGTATATGTGCCATTTATCAATATGTGTGCAATATTTATATATGATTTGAGTGTGAAACATCCATGTTCAATAGAGTATCTTAATATTTGAACATCTGTTTACAATATTGATGTAGGATTTTCCTGTAATACTTATATGTTTAAATGTATGTATACAATAGTGATATAGGATTTACCTGTAATACTTACGTGTTCAAACATCTGTATACAATAGTGATTTAGGATTTACCTGTAATACTTATGTGTTCAAACATCTGTATACAATAGTGATATAGGATTTACCTGTAATACTTACGTGTTCAAACATCTGTATACAATAGTGATTTAGGATTTACCTGTAATACTTACGTGTTCAAACATCTGTATACAATAGTGATGTAGGATTTACCTGTTATAATTAAGTGTTCAAACATCTGTATACAATAGTGATGTAGGATTTACCTGTAATACTTACGTGTTCAAACATCTGTATACAATAGTGATTTAGGATTTACCTGTAATACTTAAGTGTTCAAACATCTGTATACAATAGTGATGTAGGATTTACCTGTAATACTTAAGTGTTCAAACATCTGTATACAATAGTGATTTAGGATTTACCTGTAATACTTAAGTGTTCAAACATCTGTATACAATAGTGATATAGGATTTACCTGTAATACTTACGTGTTCAAACATCTGTATACAATAGTGATTTAGGATTTACCTGTAATACTTAAGTGTTCAAACATTTGTATACAATAGTGATGTAGGATTTACCTGTAATACTAAAGTGTTCAAACATCTGTATACAATAGTGATATAGGATTTACCTGTAATACTTAAGTGTTCAAACATCTGTATACAATAGTGATTTAGGATTTACCTGTAATACTAAAGTGTTCAAACATCTGTATACAATAGTGATTTAGGATTTACCTGTAATACTTAAGTGTTCAAACATCTGTATACAATAGTGATGTAGGATTTACCTAAAATGCTAATGTGTTCAAACCATTGCAGTCAGAAAATTTAAGACTCAGTTTGATTGGAAACAAAGCACAGCAGAAATTATTTCAAATAAGATGGTTGTGTTTGATTGACACTAAGGCTGATCACCTATCACACTCCATGTATTAAGGGACAGTATCATGGCCTGTTTTTGTTTCAGTTTTGATGTTGAACAAATATTAACTATGATTATCACTTTTAATAAATAAGCATGAGTACTAGAAACCTTAGAACCAAACCATGGCACAATGTGTCACTTCAATATAAGAGGTGTACACTGCACATAACATGTTCCTATGGTAATACTACCATCAATATTGTGAATTCTTTTATATATAAAAACAGTATTTGTTGTGTGATAGTGTAGACTTTTTAAAAACTTGGTTCCTGAATGGAGCATAAATCGCATTTCATGTTGACTTTAGACTCTCAATTCAAGTTCCAAAGTTCTAACAATGAAATTACTGCAACATAGTCTGTCCTTTTTCTGTCTCTGATGTGAAATGTATGTCCCTTTAAGGGGAAATAAACGTACATCATTTAATTTTGATATCATCATGAATTCAATAGCACCAAACCTTCTACCCCACTCCATGCCCTGCTATAAGTACATAATTATCCAAGTTTATTTGAGCAGGAATTGTATTAGATGCAATGTATTACTGATTGTCTACCAGTGTTTATGCCCAACCAGTGGCCATACTTCCAGTGGCCAGCTCTAAGGTCATCCCTACATATGGCTAGACTTAGTTGTAGCAAATTGCTGCTGTGGCCAACCCTACCAGTAACCCCATCTTGTAGTCAATCCTGTCTGGGCACTGCTAGCAGTGGCTATCGTCATGGTCACCCTACTTGTGGCCAACCCTACCAGTAACCTAATCAACTGCCACCCCATCTTGTAGTCAATCCTGTCTGGGCACTGCTAGCAGTGGCTATCGTCATGGTCACCCTACTTGTGGCCAACCCTACCAGTAACCTAATCAACTGCCACCCCATCTTGTAGTCAATCCTGTCTGGGCACTGCTAGCAGTGGCTATCGTCATGGTCACCCTACTTGTGGCCAACCCTACCAGTAACCTAATCAACTGCCACCCCATCTTGTAGTCAATCCTGTCTGGGCACTGCTAGCAGTGGCTATCATCATGGTCACCCTACTTGTGGCCAACCGTACTTGAGGTTGACTCTTTACCACTGATAGTTTTTGCCAATGGCCATATCCAGGGTCACTCGAACAGGTGGTCAACCTTACTTGCTGCTGTCCTTTTATCAGTGACCACCCTACATACAGCCATCTCTAGGATCACCCCAATAGGTGGCCACACTTACTTGATGCTGTCCCTGTATCAGTGACCACCCTACATACAGCCATCTCTAGGATCACCCCAATAGGTGGCCACACTTACTTGATGCTGTCCCTGTATCAGTGACCAACCTACATACAGCCATCTCTAGGATCACCCCAATAGGTGGCCACACTTACTTGATGCTGTCCCTGTATCAGTGACCACCCTACATACAGCCATCTCTAGGATCACCCCAATAGGTGGCCACACTTACTTAATGCTGTCCCTGTATCTCTAGAATCACCTCAGTAGATTTGAGCTGATTTGATTTAAACTAACTCCAGAAACATACTCTTCTAGGAAAAGGGAGGCAACTATTTCAAAACAAATTGTTGGAAGAACCTTCAAACGAGATAATATTGACAAGGTTTATAATAGTAATAAAAGTAACGCTGGTACACTGTGCATATCAGTGAAAGAAAAGGGCATTCTCAACAGTGTTAACTTAAACCTCAATATGTATGATATATGTTTGTATCAACAATATATACAACTACATTTGGGTAGGAAAGGTAAACTCCTTACATTTAATGTTTTATAGCCAGAATATTGTCTATCCTTTGAGGTTAAATATCCTCCATGTTGATATTGGTGAATTGCTGTGTTCCCCAGCATTGTTGGTATAGTATCCCTGTAACATAGAATGCCATGCCAACTCCTTGGTTGTGATGCCATCACACCTTAGTCATTTTAACCTTTTCTCTCCCATTTCTTAATTCCATTTTGTCTGTATGTAATGATTTTCCTCACCGTTTTGTTCCATTACCGTCTAAATTCTTTTCATTTTGTTGCTTTTTATATTTCTTTGTGCCCTATAGAGTCCCAGCATTGACAAATTTCCTCCAATGAAAACTTAGATACTGCCATATTACCGTGTAGTAATTACATTTTCAGGGGTGAAAATCAGTGGAAATTTATTTTCATTTTTCCTTGTTTACAGAGAAATCCACATGTTTTGTTGTGTATAAAGTGGCCCTGTCTGACTAGGGAAATCTAAAGTCTGCACAGTCTTAAGACCGCTTATATGTAACTGGTGTCACAAAGATAGATTCCCCAAGAAAATCAGAAAATAAGGCATATTTACTATAACAGTGTCTTACAACAGACTCTGAGACAGGTTCTCACTATAAATACTATAATTACATGATAGACGAGGAAGAAAAAATGACATGGTTCCAATGAGTTTTCTTTATGTTTTCCAGTGCCAAAAAGTCTTGATGAATTGAAATCGAAAGTGGTCACTAGTGTTGGGGAGGTAACTGAAAAGTGTACACTACAGTGAGATATAGGGCAAGGCTTGCTTTCTTATGTAAGTAATTCTCCCAGTGTGATGCACTGTAGTGTAGCCTTCTCACCTCTATGTTGTCAGCAGTTCTATAGTTTCCTTGCTGTCGTGCTACCTTGATGTTGTGTATATGTTGTGTTGTACAAGTTTTCTCTAGATTGTCTCCCTTGCTTACCTCCTATGACTAAGCTCTTTTCTTGGAAATCTACATCTAAGACTTGGTGATTTGGGGTTTATCTATTTTTGTCTCACTGAACAAAGGAAAAGGAATAAGACAGAAGTGTAACTTTGCCATCAGCATCCATATTTGAGCTGCATTTTGCAGTGTCCCAGGAATTGTAAGTAGTACGGGGTGTAATTTTGGTGTAAAGTAGGATCAGAGATTGGCCACAATTTCAATGAGAAGAATAAGAACCAAATGAAAATTAATTTCTTTGATTTGTAAAGCTCTTTCTTATATAGGTATTTTTATTGAGAAACACCAGCCACCATAGTTATGTCCCATGATTTCATTTGTCAGACTAGATCATAGGGTATCACTAACCAGAAAGTATAAAAAGAAAGGGTTTTAATTTGTTTATCATCCATTTTTAGGATAAGTTAATATTGTTTGTCAGACAGGTACTTAGTCTCAGTTCAGATAACACTTTTAAAAATTATTTCCTTTTCATTAATATCATTCCTTGAATACATGTGTTATGAATGTCTAGCTTATGATAACATGATCATATTTTGAAAGTTTCTAAATAAGTCTTTCTATTCTCAATAGGTATTATGATTGATATAATTAAAAAAACAACCTATCAATGTTTGCATGTGTTGCTGTGGTAAAAAGTGTTGTTAATTAAGCATGTGATCACTAGATACTGTATACAAAGGAAGAATGAGTCTACATGTCTGTCATCAGTCAGTTGTCATGGTTTTGTCCCTAAATCATTCTTGTTATCACTATTTTTCAAGAATGTGTTACAGGGATTTTCCTCAAAATTCTCATATTGGTTCCCTTCAAAACCTTCTTGTGTTAAACCAGAAGACTAAAATGGTTGAGGGTAAGTTGTTATGAATATTTCTTGGATCTCACTTTGATTTTATAAGTGGATTCCATTTAGCTGTGGCCGTGGATTGTGTCAAAATTTGGCAGTCAATAGTCTACTATTGCTCTTTCTCAGATGGTAGCTGATAGAGCTTTTTTGAGTTGTTTTGAAAGATTGTCTGGGTCATGAGTTGTGCATGTTTAATTGGAAGGATATGATAGTCAATAGGCAGCCATTTTGGATTTTCTTTCGCAGAGATTGATTTTTTAGATGTTTAGAAGGCATGTTTCATAGACAGGCTTCAGTTGAGCTTATCAATATTTTTATGCTGACCGGGAAATTCAAATGGCTTTCAGCAGAACATTGGAATGTGTTTTTAAGTTTGTTATATGTGTTTTTAAAAGAGTACTCGATGCAGCCATGTTGGATATCAATTCATACGAGTGAAATCAATTTTCATTGAAAAAAAGATGTTGTTAGACTCTGTAACAAAATCTAACTGAAAACAATTGTCAGAATAATTAATTATGTGTAGATTTTATGATTATTAATCTATTATAATAAATTTGGTTTTGATTCCTTTATGTTCAAAGTGAATTAACAAGTGAGTGTTACAGTTGGACCTGTTGTGAGCTGTAGGTGACCTGTACTGTTACCAGTCAGTTGGACTGTCGTTGATTGGTGGTGACCTGTACTGTTACCGGTCAGTTGGACCTGTTGTGAGCTGTAGGTGACCTGTACTGTTACCAGTCAGTTGGACTGTCGTTGATTGGTGGTGACCTGTACTGTTACCAGTCAGTTGGACCTGTTGTGAGCTGTAGGTGACCTGTACTGTTACCAGTCAGTTGGACTGTCGTTGATTGGTGGTGACCTGTACTGTTACCGGTCAGTTGGACCTGTTGTGAGCTGTAGGTGACCTGTACTGTTACCAGTCAGTTGGACTGTCGTTGATTGGTGGTGACCTGTACTGTTACCGGTCAGTTGGACCTGTTGTGAGCTGTAGGTGACCTGTACTGTTACCAGTCAGTTGGACTGTCGTTGATTGGTGGTGACCTGTACTGTTACCGGTCAGTTGGACCTGTTGTGAGCTGTAGGTGACCTGTACTGTTACCAGTCAGTTGGACTGTCGTTGATTGGTGGTGACCTGTACTGTTACCGGTCAGTTGGACCTGTTGTGAGCTGTAGGTGACCTGTACTGTTACCAGTCAGTTGGACTGTCGTTGATTGGTGGTGACCTGTACTGTTACTGATCAGTTGGACCTGTTGTGAGCTGTAGGTGACCTGTACTGTTACCAGTCAGTTGGACTGTCGTTGATTGGTGGTGACCTGTACTGTTACCGGTCAGTTGGACCTGTTGTGAGCTGTAAGTGACCTGTACTGTTACCAGTCAGTTGGACTGTCGTTGATTGGTGGTGACCTGTACTGTTGCCGGTTAGTTGGACCTGGCGTGAGCTGTAGGTGACCTGTACTGTTACCGGGCAGTTGGACCTGTTGTGAGCTGTAGGTGACCTGTACTGTTACCGGTCAGTTGGACTGTCGTTGATTGGTGGTGACCTGTACTGTTGCCGGTTAGTTGGACCTGGCGTGAGCTGTAGGTGACCTGTACTGTTACCGGTCAGTTGGACCTGTTGTGAGCTGTAGGTGACCTGTACTGTTACCAGTCAGTTGGACTGTCGTTGATTGGTGGTGACCTGTACTGTTACTGGTTAGTTGGACCTGTTGTGATCTGTAGGTGACCTGTACTGTTACTGGTCAGTTGGACCTGTTGTGAGCTGTAGGTGACCTGTACTGTTACCAGTCAGTTGGACTGTCGTTGATTGGTGGTGACCTGTACTGTTACCGGTCAGTTGGACCTGTTGTGAGCTGTAGGTGACCTGTACTGTTACCAGTCAGTTGGACTGTCGTTGATTGGTGGTGACCTGTACTGTTGCCGGTTAGTTGGACCTGGCGTGAGCTGTAGGTGACCTGTACTGTTACCGATCAGTTGGACCTGACGTGAGCTGTAGGTGACCTGTACTGTTAACCGGTCAGTTGGACCTGTTGTGAGCTGTAGGTGACCTGCACTGTTACCGGTCAGTTGGACCTGACGTGAGCTATAGGTGACCTGTACTGTTACCGGGTAGTTGGACCTGTTGTGAGCTGTAGGTGACGTGTACTGTTACCAGTCAGTTGGACTGTCGTTGATTGGTGGTGACCTGTACTGTTACTGGTTAGTTGGACCTGTTGTGATCTGTAGGTGACCTGTACTGTTACTGGTCAGTTGGACCTGTTGTGAGCTGTAGGTGACCTGTACTGTTACCAGTCAGTTAGACTGTCGTTGATTGGTGGTGACCTGTACTGTTACCGGTCAGTTGGACCTGTTGTGAGCTGTAGGTGACCTGTACTGTTACCAGTCAGTTGGACTGTCGTTGATTGGTGGTGACCTGTACTGTTGCCGGTTAGTTGGACCTGGCGTGAGCTGTAGGTGACCTGTACTGTTAACCGGTCAGTTGGACCTGACGTGAGCTGTAGGTGACCTGTACTGTTAACCGGTCAGTTGGACCTGTTGTGAGCTGTAGGTGACCTGCACTGTTACCGGTCAGTTGGACCTGACGTGAGCTATAGGTGACCTGTACTGTTACCGGGTAGTTGGACCTGTTGTGAGCTGTAGGTGACGTGTACTGTTACAGGTCAGTTGGACCTGTTGTGAGCTGTAGGTGACCTGTACTGTTACCAGTCAGTTGGACTGTCGTTGATTGGTGGTGACCTGTACTGTTACCGGTCAGTTGGACCTGTTGTGAGCTGTAGGTGACCTGTACTGTTACCAGTCAGTTGGACTGTCGTTGATTGGTGGTGACCTGTACTGTTGCCGGTTAGTTGGACCTGGCGTGAGCTGTAGGTGACCTGTACTGTTACTGGGCAGTTGGACCTGTTGTGAGCTGTAGGTGACCTGTACTGTTACCGATCAGTTGGACCTGACGTGAGCTGTAGGTGACCTGTACTGTTAACCGGTCAGTTGGACCTGTTGTGAGCTGTAGGTGACCTGCACTGTTACCGGTCAGTTGGACCTGACGTGAGCTATAGGTGACCTGTACTGTTACCGGGTAGTTGGACCTGTTGTGAGCTGTAGGTGACGTGTACTGTTACCGGTCAGTTGGACCTGTTGTGAGCTGTAGGTGACCTTGAACTGTTACAGGTCATCAGTTGGATCTGTCGTTGATTGGTGGTGACCTATACTGTTACTGGTCAGTTGGGCCTGTTGTGATCTGTAGGTGACCTGTACTGTTACCGGTCAGTTAGACCTGTTGTGAGCTGTAGGTGACCTGCACTGTTACCGGTCAGTTGGACCTGACGTGAGCTATAGGTGACCTGTACTGTTACCGGGTAGTTGGACCTGTTGTGAGCTGTAGGTGACGTGTACTGTTACCGGTCAGTTGGACCTGTTGTGAGCTGTAGGTGACCTTGAACTGTTACAGGTCATCAGTTGGATCTGTCGTTGATTGGTGGTGACCTATACTGTTACTGGTCAGTTGGGCCTGTTGTGATCTGTAGGTGACCTGTACTGTTACCGGTCAGTTAGACCTGTTGTGAGCTGTAGGTGACCTGTACTGTTACAAGTCAGTTAGACCTGTTGTGAGCTGTAGATGACCTGTACTGTTATCGGTCAGTTAGACCTGTTGTGAGCTGTACGTGACCTGTACTGTTACAGGTCAGTTTGACTTGTTGTGAGCTGTAGGTGACCTGTACTGTTACCGGTCAGTTGGACCTGACGTGAGCTGTAGGTGACCTGTACTGTTACAGGTCAGTTGGACTTGTTGTGGGTTGTTGATAATCTGTACTGTTACAGGTCAGTTAGACCTGTCATGAGCTGTAGGTGACCTGTACTGTTACCGGTCAGTTAGACCTGTCATGAGCTGTAGGTGACGTGTACTGTTACAGGTCAGTTAGATCTTTTGTGAGCTGTAGGTGACGTGTACTATTACAGGTCAGTTAGAACTGTTGTGAGCTGTAGGTGACCTGTACTGTTACCGGTCAGTTAGACCTGTCATGAGATGTAGGTGACCAGTACCGTTACCAGTCAGTTGGACCTGTCATGAGCTGTAGGTGACCAGTTCACTGCCCTGTCCACTTTTCACACCATATTGTGATGTCCATGTAGACAACACATTGCATGCAATATACTCCTGTACTGTAAAATCAATCATTTTTGTGGGGGTTTTAGTTTCACTGAACTCATGTTACTTATAATCCACAAATCATCTTTACATAAATGGTGAATGGATCAGTATCATCATGGTTTCTAGTTCTTGTGGATTTTATTGGCAAGATTTACCCACAAAACTAAGTGCAATTTCATTGGGCATTATTTTATAAAACCACAAAATTGAGTCCTACGAAAATATATGATTTTTCAGTAATGTCATAGAGAGTTATTAAAAAAGATGTATTTAAACTGAAATATTAAAGAAAACAACTGATGTTAATTTAAATTGCTATTAAAAAGTTTTATTTATGAATTAGGATGAGAATTTAAAATTTTTTGTTCTTATCATTGCTATCCTTTCTTTAGGTTTGACAATGACGATAATATTGTCTAATATAGGTCTTGACTGATACATAGTGCCATTGTTTTCTAGCATGTTGGCAGCGTTCAGGACAAGACGGAGGTGGCCACAGTTTGTCGGACCTGTAGGACTTATGCATTAATGTTGTGAGCGCGAGACATTTAGGGCTGTTTGGTCTGGCAGCAATTCTTTTGGCAGTACTGTTGTTGTCACCAATATGTCAGGCGAGATAATTTTTTTTTACTGTGTTATAATTCTTGGATGTGTTTCATTTTTCCAACAGTTACAGATTTGAAAGATTGAAGTAAAGAAATTAAAATAAGAGTAAAACATCTGCCATAACTAAAGGGATATTTCTGTTGTTTAATAACTTCTTCTGTATCGGCTGTTCATTTCCTCAACTCCCTTAATTTCTGTATCCACTGTTGCTCAACTTCTTTATACTCTGTTTAGTTCCTAAACTCCATTATTGACCTTTCCATTCCTCAACTTCTGTATCCACTGTTCAATTCCTCAACTCCTGTATCCACTGTTCAATTCCTCAACTTCTGTATCCACTGTTCAATTCCTCAGCTCCTGTATCCACTGTTCAATTCCTCAACTTCTGTATACACTGTTCAATTTCTCAACTTCTGTATCCACTGTTCAATTCCTCAGCTCCTGTATCCACTGTTCAATTCCTCAACTTCTGTATACACTGTTCAATTTCTCAACTCCTGTATCCACTGTTCAATTTCTCAACTCCTGTATCCACTGTTCAATTTCTCAACTCTGAATACACTGTTCAGTTCCTCAACTCCTGTATACACTGTTCAATTCCTCAACTTCTGTATACACTGTTCAATTCCTCAACTTCTGTATCCACTGTTCAATTTCTTCTCAACTCTGTATACACTGTTCAATTTCTCAACTTCTGTATCCACTGTTCAATTCCTCAACTTCTGTATCCACCGTTCAATTCCTCAACTTCTGAATCCACCATTCAATTCCTCAACTTCTGTATCCACTGTTCAATTCCTCAACTTCTGTATCAACTGTTCAATTTCTCAACTCCTGTATCCACTGTTCAATTTCTCAACTCCTGAATACACTGTTCAGTTCCTCAACTCCTGTATACAGTGTTCAATTCCTCAACTTCTGTATCAACTGTTCAATTTCTCAACTCCTCTATTAACTGTTCAATTTCTCAACTCCTCTATTAACTGTTCAATTTCTCAACTCCTCTATTAACTGTTCGATTTGTCATCCCCTTTATTGACTGTTCAATTCTTCATTAACTCTTTTATCCAGTGTTCAATTCCTCAACTTCTGTATCAACTGTTCAATTTCTCAACTCCTCTATTAACTGTTCAATTTCTCAACTCCTCTATTAACTGTTCAATTTCTCAACTCCTCTATTAACTGTTCGATTTGTCATCCCCTTTATTGACTGTTCAATTCTTCATTAACTCTTTTATCCAGTGTTCAATTCCTCAACTCCTTTCTCCATTGTTCTATCTTCAATAAGTGGTTTCTCTGTTGATGTATTGGAAATGAAATATATTTCAGGGTACCAGAAATGTGTTATTGGTGGCAACAATATTCCTTAGCTAAAGAACAAGACGGTTTAGAGGTTTTAGTTTTAATTATTTGATTAATTACAATATATATATACATACATACATTTTATCATTTATATATGCAATACACAGGTATAGTTTGTCTACATAGTTGAGGTATCCAGTTTGCTAATGAACTAGCAAAGTGAGCAAATGCCTTGTGCAAGAGCTAAAGACAATGCCCAGAGCTGTAGCATCTCAGGCCATTGTCCTAGGTTTAATGATAGTTGAGGTTTTGCCTCATTATCAAGTAAATTGTGGGGAAATAGCGTTTCCCTACTCTACAGAAACCCTGAGGCAATAATCGCTCACACTGCAAGTGGACTGATGGATTTTCACTCTAAGACAGTCGTTCTATTCGTAAGTTGGCCAGTGAACTACAGGATGATGATAACATCTCTAGTAAACTGTGGGATGTTGCCAGCATCTCTAGAAAGCTATTGGAAACTGTTGACATCTTCAGTGAGCTGAAGATTGTTGGCTCACACTGAGATGTTGGATGGTGACACACTCATTAGTGAATTGTGAGATGTTGACAACCTCTCTAATGAACTGTTGAGTGTTTGCAACCTCTCTAGTGAACCGTGGAATGTTGGCAACCTGCCCAGTGAACTGTGGCATGTTTGCAACCTCTCACGTGATCTCTGGTGAAATGTGAAGCTGCCAGCTTGATCAGTTGTGTAAGGGCAGGATATTCCAAATGATCTCTTGATATATAGACAATTGTTAGATTTTGTATTGTACATTTGTATTTTTAACTAAAAAAGAATCATGTAGCATTTATGCTTTATCATTGAATTTGTATAAATGATGGCAGACCTAATTAATTTGTAAACAACTTTCAAAATGAGTTTCTCTCAAAGCATTTCTGATATGTTCACTGAATACAGTAATAGATCGTTTGACCAGAAACATTTCATCATATTTATCTTATCACTATAATGACCCTAAAGGTATAGAGGGACACACATTAGGAATAGGATGGAGAACATGCAATGGAGTGGATTTTACCTGGTAGATTTTCTATATTAGAAGATGAGAAGATAAATGGAAACCTGGATGATTATTTGATGACTTATCATGATAAGGGGTTCAAATGCACATTGATGTAAAGGCAACTGGTTAGCTTCTGTCATAGTCTTAGGTATATCTAAGTCTGTACTTCAGTGTAATGTTAGACAGGCTGGCAATCTCTTCAGCAAGGAAAACTCAGTTATATCTGTTGTAGGTTAGATTAGAACTAGGGGTTTATAGGAACTCCCGCTGTAACTGATGGGTATATGTATTGTAGGAGTGAATGTGACTCATCAGTTTTATTAAATATGCAATTATCTATTATTTAATCATATTTCAAGAGGCATTTTTGCACCAGTTGATCAATGGAATAATTTGTCTCCTATTTGGTATGTATCATGTAGTCTCATTTCTGTCTCTATACAGGAAATCCTTCATCAGTTCAATTTTGTTTATATTTTAAACAAGAAAATATAGCCATACATTCTGATTTCAGGGTATGCCATGTTTTTGCCATTTGACATCATTTCCTAGTTGTAGAATCGTAATGAAGTAGGCCACCTGTATATTTTCTTGAATCTGTGTTTATAATTGAAACAATCCATTTAGTTTATATATATATATATATATATATATATATATATACCTCTATATCCAAATGTACAGAGAAGCCAAGGGGTCATGTAACAGCGCAAAGGGACCAAGGGGTCATTTTACAGTACATAAGGGCCAAAGGGCCATGTTACAGTACATAGGGACTAAGGGGTCATTTTACAGTACATAAGGGCCAAGGGGTCATGTTACAGTACAAAGGGACCAAGGGGCCATGTAACAGCACACAGGGACCAATGGGTCATTTTACAGTACATAAGGACCAAGGAGCCATGTTACAGTACATAGGAGCCTTGGGACCAAGGGGCCATGTTATAGTACATAGGGGCAAAGGGGCCATGTTACAGTACATAGGGACCAATGGGTCATTTTACAGTACATAAGGGCCAAGGGGCCATGTAATGGTACATAGGGACCAAGGGGTCATTTTACAGTACATAAGGGCCAAGGGGTCATGTTACAGTACAAAGGGACCAAGGGGCCATGTAACAGCACATAGGGACCAATGGGTCATTTTACAGTACATAAGGACCAAGGAGCCATGTTACAGTACATAGGAGCCTTGGGACCAAGGGGCCATGTTATAGTACATAGGGGCAAAGGGGCCATGTTACTATACATAGGGACCAATGGGTCATTTTACAGTGCTTAAGAGCCAAGGGGCGGTGTTACAGTACATAGGTACCATGTGGTCATTTTACAGTACATAAAGGCCAAGGGGCTATGTTGTAGTAAATAGGGATGAAGGGGCCATGTAACAATACATAGGGACCAAGGGGCCATGTTACAGTACATAGGGACCAAGGGGCCATGTTAGGTATGGCTACAGTATACCCCTATTACACTAGTGAAGACAATCTATACTGTACCTGTGTGATGAACCTAAGGAGTCACTACCGGTCACTACCCTACTTAGGATGACCTATGGGACTACATTATACCCTTACTTGGTGATTCTAGATTCCTACTTAGGACTACTGGGTCCAGCCAGAGCTCCTTGCTAGGATTGACTGTCCACTACTTTTGTATGATCTATGAGGCAATTCTTGGCCCCTACCTTGTATATCTAACAATCTATAAACACTCCAATTACTGGTTTACTCGCTATCTTTTGTTTATTAACACAACTCTACTAACAAATAACAAATATGCAAATTACATTTCATGCGTTTTTACTCAGCTTTAATTTTTCCTGGAAACTGATTATTGATACATGTATGATGTTGTTTGAACATGTTATAGTGCAGTGTATTCAGCTTTTACAGCAAGGTATGACAAGGTGATACATAGTGATCAATTAAATACAATCATTAGTACATTCCAGTGACCTCACATATATAGTCAGGTTGTGACCAGGGGTCAAACATCTATTTATCATGCAGGGTTGTCTGCCCTTATGTCAATAAATCTAAGGTTAGTGACAAAATTGTCTTATTTAATCAAACTAGACCAATATTTCTTCTATGTTGAGTTGTACTTCGGAAACTCCTCACAAATATCTGTATATATTACTCAGTCTCCTCAAATGCATGCTACAATATTTCCACAAGGCCCCTGTGGCCAATCCCCAATCATATCGTTTTGTCACAGCAGTTCCCATGATTCATCATTCCAGAATATTGAAATAGGTCATGTTGACCCTGATCTCTCTGACAAGTGTTAACGAGTTGATACATTATTGTTGTATAATTTATTTTCTTGTTATTGTTGGTGTGAAATAAGTTATTATTTCTTTTTATTTTGTTTGTATCAATTTTTTTATTCATGATGAGCATAATATTCCAATTGTTTTACAGAATATCATTTCTGTTGTATTCCTACTTAATAGTTTTGTTACGTTACAAATGTTATGGTATTACAATAAGTGAACATGTTACAGTGTATTACAATATATACTAAATATGTTGTAATATTACATAGATATGTTGTGGTATAACAATGTAAATTGTTGTATTACACTGTATGGTGATGTATTACATCACACTGCCTAGAAGTTACTCTCCTATATTGTATTTACACTATGTCTTGTTGTATAGACTGGTACTATAAAAGACAAATGAAGCACTCTGTCCAGTCTGAAGAGACTGTGAACTGACATACATGCTCCTCTTTTTTCCTTGGCCATGACTGATTGCTGTGAGGGATGTGTTTTATCAGCACCATCATCAATTAAGGATTCTTTAATCTTTACATCAGTGTAAGGTCTGTCATGGGATGATATACCAAGATATTATAGCCTGGTCAACACACTCAAGCTAATTGTCCAAGTTGGGCTGCATGACTGGGTGGACCTCTACCAGACTTTGTCTGGGTGTCATAATTGAGTGGAACTGTAACAGGTCTGGGTGTCATGTCTGAGTAGACTTATACCAAGTCTTACTGTCATGGTGAAGTGGACCTCTACAAAGTCTGGCCATCAAGGCTTGGTAGATAGGGCTGACCTGTACCAGTTATGGCAAAGGAGACCTGTACCTGGTCTAGCTGTCATGACTGGGACGACATGTACCTGGTCTGACTGCCATGACCTGTACCTGGTCTGGCTGTCATGACTGGGAGGACATGTACCTGGTCTGGCTGTCATGACTGGGACAATCTGTACCTGGTCTGGCTGTCATGACCTGGAATGACCTGTACCTGGTCTGGCTGTCATGACTGGGAGGACATGTACCTGGTCTGGCTGTCACGACCTGTAATGACCTCTACCTGGTCTGGCTGTCATGACCTGTAATGACCTGTACCTGCTCTGGCTGTCATGACCTGGAATGACCTGTACCTGGTCAATCTGTCACAACCTGTATCAGGTCTGGCTGTCATGACCTGTAATGACCTGTACCTGGTCTGGCGGTCATGACTGGGACAACATGTACCTGGTCTGGCTGTCATGACTGGGACAACCTGTACCTGGTCAATTTGTCACAACCTGTATCAGGTCTGGTTGTCATGACCTGTAATGACCTGTACCTGGTCTGGCGGTCATGACTGGGACGACATGTACCTGGTCTGGCTGTCATGACTGGGACAACCTGTACCTGGTCTGTCTGTCATGACCTGGAATGACCTGTACCTGGTCAATCTGTCACAACCTGTATCAGGTCTGGCTGTCATAGCAAACATATACAGGATTACCAGTACAGACAGTACCCCACTGCCATGACAAACATGCATGCTAGCACTACAATGCAGGATCAGAGTTGACTTTTTCATTCTGTTTAGTTTGAATTGGAACACCAGAATCTCATATATTCTATATTCTTGCAGGACATAATTATGTTCTGCTTATTGATTATTGAAATTTCAGTTTTTAATGTAAAAACAAAAGATGCTGTGTAGATTCTAAAACCTGACAGATTGTATAGCTACATCAGAGCCTGTCCTAGCTGACATCTCTCCGTCTCTCTAAAGGTCATCTGTCCGTACATCACTGTCCGATCCACACTAATTTTCAGTCCATGACACAATCAGCAGTAATTAAGAATCTGTGTAATATGACACAGTGCCTATAATGACCAGCTGGACGGGTGTTGTTTAAGACAGGTTTCGGTGTGTTGTATGTTTGTCAGGTCAATGTGTACTTATTGTGTGTTTATGTCACTTATGTAGTGATAACAGGACATTATCTGTCTGTAGACTCTATATCCCAGCCTCACTATCCTTCACACTGTTTAAATATTGAAATACTTTTGATTCTAGTTCAGCTGTAAGACAATATTTGATAGGTTTTATTCAGGATTCTCATATTTGGAACACTGATAACTTCTGAAGGAAGAGACATATATCCTTCTATCAATTGTTTTTTCTCTGTTTTTCCTGTGAAGAGATACAAATAAAACTACAGTACAAAAGTAAATACTTGTGTCATTAAAAGTATGAATGGCTATCCAGGCTGGGATCAGAGTAACTTTGAACTGTAAATAAATTGCTAGTATGGAAATGCTCATGTTGATTGTGATGATTCGTTGATTTGTAGATAGATCCAACACACTACATGCGTAGGTTACGCTCCGTTAATTTGGAAGCTATCTTGAAACTTTTTTCACCCATTTCTCTTGGGGAGAAACTTCAGAAGAAAGAAGAAAGATCAGACAAGATATAAACAGTTTGGGCATTGTCTTCCAGATAGCTTCTGATTTATAACATTTTAGAACCGTACTTGTTGATTGAATAAAGGATTTAAAGCAAAATTGAGCTTTCCTTATCTATTAGAGAGCCATTAAAAGACATCATCCTAATAGGATGCCTGCACATGGAAAATCTTACGCAAGTGTACCACGACTTGTCTCCCTTGAACATACATCATCTCATATATCTTAAGTCTAACCTTCAGATTTACATAATAGTTCTAATGTACTGTTTCAAAGGATATATATTAATTCTTCACAAGTGTACTTAGAGTTTTCTCCCTTGCACAATTAGTATTATATATCAGTTCTAATGTACACTGTCAAAGGAAAAAGATAATTGTCACCCTCGAACATACATCATCTTATGGATCTCCAGTTCATTAGTGTGTTAAACCTTCAGATTTACATACCAGTTCTAAAGTACTCTGTCGAATGATATATCCAGTCATTTCTGATGGTATGTTCTGACTATAGAATTGTGGCAGACAAAAGAGGTCTATGGAAACTTAACAATTCATCAAGACATTAATTTGTGATGATTTTTGTCATCCTACATAAAAATTTGATTTGAAGACATTGGCTGTTCTACTTCAGAATATATCACAAACATTGGTCTCTCCTCAACATTGTAAATATAACAGAGAACATTGGTCTCTCCTCAACATTGTAAATATAACAGAGAACATTGGTCTCTCCTCAACATTGTAAATATAACAGAGAACATTGGTCTCTCCTCAACATTGTAAATATAACCGAGAACATTGGTCTCTCCTCAACATTGTAAATATAACAGAGAACATTGGTCTCTCCTCAACATTGTAAATATAACCGAGAACATTGGTCTCTCCTCAACATTGTAAATATAACCGAGAACATTGGTCTCTCCTCAACATTGTAAATATAACAGAGAACATTGGTCTCTCCTCAACATTGTAAATATAACCGAGAACATTGGTCTCTCCTCAACATTGTAAATATAACAGAGAACATTGGTCTCTCCTCAACATTGTAAATATAACAGAGAACATTGGTCTCTCCTCAACATTGTAAATATAACAGAGAACATTGGTCTCTCCTCAACATTGTAAATATAACAGAGAACATTGGTCTCTCCTCAACATTGTAAATATAACAGAGAACATTGGTCTCTCCTCAACATTGTAAATATAACAGAGAACATTGGTCTCTCCTCAACATTGTAAATATAACAGAGAACATTGGTCTCTCCTCAACATTGTTAATATAACAGAGAACATTGGTCTCTCTTCAACATTGTAAATATAACCGAGAACACTGGTGTCTGCTCAACATTGTAAATATAACAGAGAACACTGGTCTCTCCTCAACATTGTTAATATAACAGAGAACATTGGTGTCTCCTCAACATTGTAAATATAACTTAAAATATAGGTCTCTCCTCTTCATTGATAATATAACAAATTTTTATCTAATTAAATGCATTCTCTGG
The DNA here is from genome assembly GCF_031769215.1 of Ylistrum balloti. NCBI lineage: Eukaryota > Metazoa > Mollusca > Bivalvia > Pectinida > Pectinidae > Ylistrum > Ylistrum balloti. Next base: position 364,916 of record NW_026782909.1, on the reverse strand, counting down.
CTTATAAAATCAACCATCCAGCACATGGAACCATTGTTATCAAGCATCCTTTGTCTTTCCAGTGGAAAAATCAGGTGTTTCCAGTTTCTATAACAATCATATGATGTTTAACACTTTGAATAACAATATAGGACAAAAAAATATAACACAAATCTTTGAAGAATTTTATTCATACATAGAAATGCCATTACAAGCATCATAAAACACAAGCACATGCCTGGTATATGGTGAAGTACACGAACATATATTGAAGTGTGCTGATCTACGGAACTCACAGTTAATGTGTTACAAGTTATAAAACACATTATATCATCAGTGACATATAGGACCTGACAGGGGAAACTCCAATCCCCAAAAACTGTCAAAGTAGACTAAATTATAAAATCACAAAATTCTAAGCATAACCTGTAACATAAAAAATGAAGGTGACAAATTTAACTTCTCATCCCCACAAACCTGGAGTAGACTAGTCTAACCTGTAACCTCACTTACCTCTGACAGGATTATAGATAAGAAGACTAACCTAACCTCCCATCCCTACAAACCTGGAGTAGACTAGTCTAACCTGTAACCCTCACTTACCTCTGACAGGACTATAGATAAGAAGACTAACCTAACCTCTCACCCCTACAAACTTGGAGTAGACTAGTCTAATTTGCAACCCTCACTTACCTCTGACAGGACTATAGATAAGAAGACTTACCTAACCTTTCATCCCTATAAACCTGGAGTAGACTAGTTTAATCTGTAACCCTCACTTACCTCTGACAGGACTATAGATTAGAAGACTAACCTAACCTTTCATCCCCACATACCTGGAGTAGACTAGTTTAATCTGTAACCCTCACTTACCTCTGACAGGACTATAGATTAGAAGACTAACCTAACCTCTCATCCCCACATACCTGTGGAGTAGACTAGTTTAATCTGTAACCCTCACTTACCTCTGACAGGACTATAGATTAGAAGACTAACCTAACCTCTCATCCCTACAAACTCCTAACCTGTGACCCTCATAAATCTGATCACTAGCTTTACCTACAAAACATGTCACCTAAACACTGATGTTTGTCAGTGAGGCAATGTCTTCAGACAGGATAAATCAATGAGATGGAAAACTACAGGTACTGTTATCTGAGTGAGTGTTAGTCACATACTTCTTACAGTTAACCCGTCCTGGACCCTTGGACTTCTCCAATCAACCTAGTCTAATCTGGACTAACCTACTTGCTACTCCTAACTTACAGGTTTTTATCTCCAGGACTTATTGCCAAGAATTGCCTCACAGACAAAGGTTGATAAACCTCTCACAACTCTTTTATATCACCCCATTTTGGAACACCTCCCTCCCTTTCCAGTCACTTCCATCAAAGGTAAGATGACTGCAGGAATCAGCCAAGGTGTTCCAAATGATATCACATTCCACAAACTAGCTTAGACCAGTCTATCCCAATATCCTCATAAACCCTGGGGCTGATAAGTCTTCTATACATTTGCAAACTCAGTATCCCAACTCACCTGATTTCATAAATGTGAACCTGACACTGACCACACACTGATCTGTTCAAATCACGAGAAAAAAGGAATGGTCTGATATTTCTTCAGCTTTGATCAATATTGAAAAGTTTTTATTCAATTTTTTTATCTAATAAAGTCAAAAAAATGTTTAAATATAACATAATTTCAATGCCAACATAAATGATACCTATACAATAGATTAGGATATCTTTTTACCTAATGAATCTTTAAAACACCCTGTCGCCCATGATTTTGAAGGCCATGACCAGATATTGTTTGATAAGAGGTTAGCGATACAGCAATGAATAAACCTCTCATTAATAAAGCTGTTTATCTGTAGTTTTTTTTTTCATGAAATTCTGTGCACATGTACATATGTACTTCTCACCTTTCATCAATTTTCATATTAAGGCAGTTAATAGAGAACTAGTAAATGAAGTTTGAGTAGAAAATAACAAATGATAGCCAAGTTTACAGTGTAATTTTAGCAACAGATGGCTTCAGCAATTACTTATATGACAGTAACATCATCATTCAGTGTATTTCATCACCATACTACAAATTCATAACTCTAAACAATTTAATTCCTACCTATACTGAAATACAGAACACATTGCATGGTCATTAATTTATTCTTGATATAGTTATAACCCTGATATAACAAAGATGATTTTCAATTCCAGTAAATTGATTGTATCATCACTACTTATGCAGCACACCAACTCAGTGAATGTGAACACTGAGCACATCACAGGTAATTTTGTAACTAAGCTATTGTTTTTATATAATTATGAGGTAAAAAAATGTATAGGGTAAATGTAAGCCCTAGGAACTTCAAAAGAAAAGAAACACAACTTCTCCAAAGTAGACAGTCAGGCATGTATGGGTGGCAGAAATACAAACCTATCATTACCATACTGTGACAGGTCACCACTACATACTAGCGACAGGTCTGCAGACTACATCACTGTATAAATACTACTAGTAAAAAGCATTACAATATATCAATAACATTCATAGAAACCACAGAGTTTACACTAATATTTCACTTGGCATGTAACCAAACCAGAAAATTACATCTCAACACATCTGTACAAATTTGACCTTTACAGCTTAGATTTATATATGTGACCTGATCGTACTGGTGTGACCTTGAGAAGAGCAATTATACTGACATGACTTTGAAATCTGAAATGGTGAAATAACACTGTGTTATTACAAGGATATGACCTTGAGAGTATTGATCTCGCTGACATGACCTTGAGAGGTGAAATGGCCAAATAACATTGACATAACCTTGAAGTTGTAATTACAACGACATGACCTTGAGAAGTTTAATTCACACTGACATGACCTTGAAAAGTTTAAATCACAATGACATGACCTAGATAAATTTAAATCACACTGACATGGCCTTCAGAAGTTTAAATCACACTGACATAACCTTGAGAAGTTTAATTTCACCAATTTGTTTTTTGCAGGCTTATGAACACTAAAGTCTCAATATGGAATGTCAAATAACAAACAAACAAATTCACAAACAAACATACAATACAACACGAGATCATTCTAACTGTCATATCATGATAAAGTTACCACTAATTTTTTTTTGTTTCCTGTGTACAACCATTTCATAGTGTGAACAGCTTCGGGTAAGTTTGCATTGATATCAATATAAATCACATATAGGGACCAAACCTGTAAACACACTGGTTACAACATAAATATTCAACAATAATCTGCCTTACACATTCATCCTTTACTACTAACATCCATCCCACTTGTTACATTATCTATACACATACAGATATTATGTATTCTGAATGTTTATACAGATGTACCACTAGTTATACTATTACTGCTAATTAAATACTTGGCATTAGCCTCATCAGCTATGATATTTGGTATGAAGAGTAATGACACTTAAAAGACATATTGCAGTCATTGTCTGTAATGTATTGCTTATAAAGTTCAGGTTCACCTAGACTAGAATCTTTTAGTAGAGTTTATCACACTAATAGTTTAACAATAGCTCTCCTAAATCAAGTTTATTTCTAGCTAATTAATACACTTTTAATCAAATTCAACATCAACCTTCTAGGTCAATTTTACCTTTATCACCATACTCCTTTCATTCAATCTATAATGACATTTGGCTATAACAGTTGTATTTCTAAAAGCCTGAATACTGAAAATTAGCAGTAATGTTAAGATTTTCACATGATACAGCTTTGAGACATATATACATATATAAATATACAAGGAAATATACAAAACAATAGCACTTTTTTTCTTGTATTACCACCTGTGATTATTCAACCTTCCATCCAACTATTTCAATCACTTCAGATTAAATCTCTTATAAAGATAAAACAGCCTGAAGGAATGTTTTAAACAGTATTTAAATACAGTCCCGTATTTTTCATAATTGGGAATGGAGAATAAGTCATATCTTGTTTCCTACAGAGGAATGTGAAGATTTCCCTTTTGTTTTCCTACCGTCTTACCTTCCTATTATTACTGCACATACAACCCATCCTACATTTGACCTTGCTGAGGAACTGTTGTGGTGATTCACATATTACAGCAGCCCGATCCTCTATTCCTTCCACAGACATACCATCCACATTACTATCAATTATAGAAATACATCACATCATATATATATATAAATATCTTTAAGACAGAAGCTTTTCTGATTGGAAGATAAGGAGGTCACACATAAGAATAAGCTGTGCTGATTGGGTGTCTGAACAATAAAGAACACAAAGGTAATAGTTTTATCACTTATATATAAAGATATATAACTACACTTTATGCAATCTTATGATGGCTGAATATATTCCATAATCCAGAGGTTATAGGGCATTCCTTCACCACCATATAATAAGAATTTTTCACAAAGCAAGCTTATACATGTCAACAATTTCTTTTTACACTTATAATATCTAAGTGCTCCATTACAGAGATTTCCAGGTAAATCACACATTCCTGTTGGCACGATTTCTTATAGGCAGGATATACAGGCTTTGTACTAAAACATTTGGTAGTGAAACTATTCTGTTCTACATTCCTTCAACAATAAACTTGGTGCTTCAAGCCTTAAGCCTTAAAGCAGCAATGGGTTTATCGTTTACCAAGTAATCACATGAGGAAGCAAATTTCATCCATTCTTTTTTGAAGCATCATGGCTAGACTCATTGGCAGTGTGTCATGGTGACTATGACCTCTCTGCATAAGGACATAGATACCACTTTGTCACCTCTCGCTTCCCCAGATGTAGAACACCAGGGCATAGATATCACTACCATCATCTCTCACTTCCCAAGACTCTGGACTCTAGATATGTCGCAGTATTTTAAAATGTACTAGATAAAGGTTAATTCTAAGACTTGGGCAGACTGTTGATATGTTGAAGCAGTTCCTGGTACACAATGCCTGGCTGGGACACTGCCATAAATGTTGATGTAAATGCCCGGCGCTGACTCTCATCTACCAGCTGGTTGTAGAAGTCCATGGCCGTGATGCAGAACAGACGACGGTCAACAATATCCATTCGACCCATCCTTCCTATTACATGATTAAAGCTGATTAAGTTAAGGATTGATACTCCACTGGGAAATTCAACAATTTTCTTGGTTATCTCAACTTCAATTAACAGCATCTATTTTAACTGGAGTTGGATGAGCAAGTTCAGTCAAGCTCAATGTCACAACAACTGAGTATGTTTCATAGAGTCAATCTGACATGGAAATACGGTAAGTGTTTTATCCATCGATTATTTGATATAGCCTAAACAAACATGCTCCTATAAAATCACTATCAGACAGGGAAATTTTGAATTCAACACTACATTGTACATTACTGAGACAGTAGTTAATACCAGGGACAGGCTAGTTAGACGTTATGTATAAAATTTACTGTGTTCAGTACATCACTAATATTATTATGACCAGGGACAGGCTAGTTAGAAGTTATATATAAAATTTACTGTGTTCAGTACATCACTAACAGTATTATGACCAGGGACAGGCTAGTTAGAAGTTATATATAAAATTTACTGTGTTCAGTACATCACTAACAGTATTATGACCAGGGACAGGCTAGTTAGAAGTTATATATAAAATTTACTGTGTTCAGTACATCACTAACAGTATTATGACCAGGGACAGGCTAGTTAGACGTTAAGTATAAAATTTACTGTGTTCATCATATCACTATAATATTACAGTATTTAATACCAGGGACAGGCTAGTTAGACGTTAAGTATAAAATTTACTGTGTTCAGTACATCACTAACAGTATTATGACCAGGGACAGGCTAGTTAGAAGTTATATATAAAATTTACTGTGTTCAGTACATCACTAACAGTATTATGACCAGGGACAGGCTAGTTAGAAGTTATATATAAAATTTACTGTGTTCATCATATCACTATAATATTACAGTATTTAATACCAGGGACAGGCTAGTTAGTAGTTACCAGGTATGTATAAAACTTACTGTATTAATTAAATTACTTACTGTGTTACAGTATTTGATATAATTCTATACACTACTTAACATAAAACAGATAATATTCACTATTAAATACCACAATGATAGACTAAATGCAGACATGCCACAGAAAGGATACAGGGCTCGCAGCCAGGGATTGACTGAGGCACTGATAAAGAAACAAGTGAGACTCCACATTGCCATGGCAATAGGTGTGCGCTGTGTAAAGTTGGATAGAGATAGCATCACCCAGTCCCTTACTAATGCTTGCTGCTTCTGTTGGTGGAGATTGGCAAACACCTGATAATAAAAGAACACAATAGATAACTGAGATCTGTCATTGGATAATAAAAGTACATATACAAATCTACACACAAGTCTCTGAGCAATACTTAATGTTTCTCATCCCAATGTCTTATACACTGGGCAATACTTAATGTTTCTCATCCCAATGTCTTATACACTGGGCAATATTTAATGTTTCTCATCCCAATGTCTTATACACTGGGCAATATTTAATGTTTCTCATCCCAATGTCTTATACACTGGGCAATACTTAATGTTCCTCATCCCACTGACAAATACACTGGGCAATACTTAATGTTTCTCATCCCAATGTCTTATACACTGGGCAATACTTAATGTTTCTCATCCCACTGACAAATACACTGGGCAATACTTAATGTTTCTCATCCTAATGTCTTATACACTGGGCAATACTTAATGTTTCTCATCCCAATGTCTTATACACTGGACAATATTTAATGTTCCTCATCCCACTGACAAATACACTGGGCAATACTTAATGTTTCTCATCCCAATGTCTTATACACTGGGCAATACTTAATGTTTCTCATCCCAATGTCTTATACACTGGGCAATACTTAATGTTTCTCATCCCAATGTCTTATACACTGGGCAATACTTAATGTTTCTCATCCCAATGTCTTATACACTGGGCAATACTTAATGTTCCTCATCCCAATGTCTTATACACTGGGCAATACTTAATGTTTCTCATCCCAATGTCTTATACACTGGACAATACTTAATGTTTCTCATCCCAATGTCTTATACACTGGGCAATATTTAATGTTTCTCATCCCAATGTCTTATACACTGGGCAATACTTAATGTTCCTCATCCCACTGACAAATACACTGGGCAATACTTAATGTTTCTCATCCCAATGTCTTATACACTGGGCAATACTTAATGTTTCTCATCCCACTGACAAATACACTGGGCAATACTTAATGTTTCTCATCCCAATGTCTTATACACTGGGCAATATTTAATGTTTCTCATCCCAATGTCTTATACACTGGGCAATACTTAATGTTCCTCATCCCACTGACAAATACACTGGGCAATACTTAATGTTTCTCATCCCAATGTCTTATACACTGGGCAATACTTAATGTTCCTCATCCCACTGACAAATACACTGGGCAATACTTAATGTTTCTCATCCCAATGTCTTATACACTGGGCAATACTTAATGTTTCTCATCCCACTGACAAATACACTGGGCAATACTTAATGTTTCTCATCCTAATGTCTTATACACTGGGCAATACTTAATGTTTCTCATCCCAATGTCTTATACACTGGGCAATACTTAATGTTTCTCATCCCACTGACAAATACACTGGGCAATACTTAATGTTTCTCATCCCAATGTCTTATACACTGGGCAATACTTAATGTTCCTCATCCCACTGACAAATACACTGGGCAATACTTAATGTTTCTCATCCCAATGTCTTATACACTGGGCAATACTTAATGTTTCTCATCCCACTGACAAATACACTGGGCAATACTTAATGTTTCTCATCCCAATGTCTTATACACTGGGCAATACTTAATGTTCCTCATCCCACTGACAAATACACTGGGCAATACTTAATGTTTCTCATCCCAATGTCTTATACACTGGGCAATACTTAATGTTTCTCATCCCAATGTCTTATACACTGGACAATATTTAATGTTCCTCATCCCACTGACAAATACACTGGGCAATACTTAATGTTTTCATCCCAATGTCTTATACACTGGGCAATACTTAATGTTCCTCATCCCACTGACAAATACACTGGGCAATACTTAATGTTTCTCATCCCAATGTCTTATACACTGGGCAATACTTAATGTTTCTCATCCCACTGACAAATACACTGGGCAATACTTAATGTTTCTCATCCCAATGTCTTATACACTGGGCAATACTTAATGTTTCTCATCCCAATGTCTTATACACTGGGCAATACTTAATGTTTCTCATCCCAATGTCTTATACACTGGGCAATACTTAATTTTCTCAATGTTTACTTAATGTTTCTCATCCCAATGTCTTATACACTGGGCAATACTTAATGTTTCTCATCCCAATGTCTTATACACTGGGCAATACTTAATGTTTCTCATCCCAATGTCTTATACACTGGGCAATACTTAATGTTACTCATCCCAATGTCTTATACACTGGGCAATACTTAATGTTTCTCATCCCAATGTCTTATACACTGGGCAATACTTAATGTTCCTCATCATCCCAATGTCTTATACACTGGGCAATATTACACTGGGCAATCAATACTTAATGTTTCTCATCCCACTGACAAATACACTGGGCAATACTTAATGTTTCTCATCCCAATGTCTTATACACTGGGCAATACTTAATGTTTCTCATCCCAATGTCTTATACACTGGGCAATACTTAATGTTCCTCATCCCACTGACAAATACACTGGGCAATACGTAATGTTCCTCATCCCACTGACAAATACACTGGGCAATACTTAATGTTTCTGTCTTATACACTGGGCAATACTTAATGTTCCTCATCCCACTCCCAATGTCTTATACACTGGGCAATACTTAATGTTCTCATCCCATGTCTTATACACTGGGCAATACTTAATGTTCCTCATCCCACTGACACTGGGCAATACTTAATGTTTCATCCCAATGTCTGGGCAATAATACTTAATGTTCCTCATCCCAATGTCTTATACACTGGGCAATACTTAATGTTTCTCATCCCAATGTCTTATACACTGGGCAATACGTAATGTTCCTCATCCCACTGACAAATACACTGGGCAATACTTAATGTTTCTCATCCCAATGTCTTATACACTGGGCAATACGTAATGTTCCTCATCCCACTGACAAACACACTGGGCAATACTTAATGTTTCTCATCCTAATGTCTTATACACTGGGCAATACTTAATGTTTCTCATCCCAATGTCTTATACACTGGGCAATACTTAATGTTTCTCATCCCACTGACAAATACACTGGGCAATACTTAATGTTTCTCATACAAATACACTGGGCAATACTTAATGTTCCTCATCCCACTGACAAATACACTGGGCAATACTTAATGTTCCTGGGCAATACTTAATGTTCCTCATCCCACTGACAAATACACTGGGCAATACTTAATGTTCCTCATCCCACTGACAAATACACTGGGCAATACTTAATGTTTCTCATCCCAATGTCTTATACACTGGGCAATACTTAATGTTTCTCATCCCACTGACAAATACACTGGGCAATACTTAATGTTCCTCATCCCAATGTCTTATACACTGGGCAATACTTAATGTTCCTCATCCCAATGTCTTATACACAATACTTAATGTTTCTCATCCCAATGTCATACACTGGGCATACACTGGGCAATACTTAATGTTCCTCATCCCACTGACCACTGGGCAATACTTAATGTTCCTCATCCCATGACAAATACACTGGGCAATACTTAATGTTCCTCATCCCAATGTCTTATACACTGGGCAATACTTAATGTTCCTCATCCCACTGACAAATACACTGGGCAATACTTAATGTTTCTCATCCCACTGACAAATACACTGGGCAATACTTAATGTTCCTCATCCCACTGACAAATACACTGGACAATATTTAATGTTTCTCATCCCAATGTCTTATACACTGGGCAATACGTAATGTTCCTCATCCCACTGACAAATACACTGGGCAATACTTAATGTTTCTCATCCCAATGTCTTATACACTGGGCAATACTTAATGTTCCTCATCCCACTGACAAACACACTGGGCAATACTTAATGTTTCTCATCCCACTGACAAATACACTGGGCAATACTTAATGTTCCTCATCCCAATGTCTTATACACTGGGCAATACTTAATGTTTCTCATCCCACTGACAAATACACTGGGCAATACTTAATGTTCCTCATCCCAATGTCTTATACACTGGGCAATACTTAATGTTCCTCATCCCACTGACAAATACACTGGGCAATACTTAATGTTTCTCATCCCAATGTCTTATACACTGGGCAATACTTAATGTTCCTCATCCCAATGTCTTATACACTGGGCAATACTTAATGTTTCTCATCCCACTGACAAATACACTGGGCAATACTTAATGTTCCTCATCCCACTGACAAATACACTGGGCAATACTTAATGTTCCTCATCCCACTGACAAATACACTGGACAATATTTAATGTTCCTCATCCCAATGTCTTATACACTGGGCAATACTTAATGTTTCTCATCCCACTGACAAATACACTGGGCAATACTTAATGTTCCTCATCCCAATGTCTTATACACTGGGCAATACTTAATGTTCCTCATCCCACTGACAAATACACTGGGCAATACTTAATGTTTCTCATCCCAATGTCTTATACACTGGGCAATACTTAATGTTCCTCATCCCAATGTCTTATACACTGGGCAATACTTAATGTTTCTCATCCCACTGACAAATATACTGGGCAATACTTAATGTTCCTCATCCCAATGTCTTATACACTGGGCAATACTTAATGTTCCTCATCCCACTGACAAATACACTGGGCAATACTTAATGTTTCTCATCCCACTGACAAATACACTGGGCAATACTTAATGTTCCTCATCCCAATGTCTTATACACTGGGCAATACTTAATGTTCCTCATCCCACTGACAAATACACTGGGCAATACTTAATGTTTCTCATCCCAATGTCTTATACACTGGGCAATACTTAATGTTCCTCATCCCAATGTCTTATACACTGGGCAATACTTAATGTTTCTCATCCCACTGACAAATACACTGGGCAATACTTAATGTTCCTCATCCCACTGACAAATACACTGGACAATATTTAATGTTCCTCATCCCAATGTCTTATACACTGGGCAATACTTAATGTTTCTCATCCCAATGTCTTATACACTGGGCAATACTTAATGTTTCTCATCCCAATGTCTTCATCCTATGACCATATCAGCTATATATCATGCCTCTAGGTCTTTTGGGTCATGAGAAGAAGTAATTTAAATGTAAATTATAATAGAATTTGTATACTTGTACAACATAAACAACAAATATACCTGGTGTTGGTAACTGAACCAACAAGAACATGACTGCCTATTCCTTATACCTATATCATCAGAACTATCAGACTTACCTGGAACACAACCTTAGCAACAACCTGTGGGTATGGCTGCTGTGAGGAAATGAACTCCCCAATGACCTTGTTCATCACATCCTGAGGTGGAAAAAAGTCAGCCAGGAATGTTGGCAGTACTCGTGATATCACACGTGCCTCATAAGGGTAGCCTTTTTTAATCCTACAATACAAATATCATTCAAAGAGGAAATTCTACAAACAGAAACGTTTATCATTTTTTCACTTCTTATTACAATATTGCAGCCAAAATGACATTTTTCTAATATGGTATCCTGGAAGACAGATACAAAGTTTTACTCAATACAAGAGATCCCAGAGGGATCTTGGCGCCCACCATTTGAGGATCTGTTTTCAGTTCTTGAAGATTTGTTGATTTTTTTTTTGTTACAGGTGTTGTAAATGTTCATGAACTGGTCTTCATTGAATGTACTCAATGATGGCACAAGATATTTTTATTAAGCACCTATTAGCAAATATCATTTGAAAAAGATCCCAAAGTATTATTAGATATCAGTCAGTTACAGGTGGATAATGGACATGGTCTTGAATCAATATGATAGAATATCGAAGAAAATATGCTTGTTTTGTATTACTGTCGACATCCAAGAAGGCTGCCTGTGGGCCACCTTGATTTCAAATCAGTCCAAAAAAGGTACAATGCACAACTAGGGACCAAGGGAAACCAATAACTATGAAATATCAGAAGGATCCATCCAGTACTTCCTCAGAAATAGCGGTAACAAGATTTTACTCTCAAAATCCAAGATGGCTACCTGTCAGCCATCTTGAATTCGAATCAGTCAGTACACTGCACAACTAGGGACCAAGGGGAAGCTCCCTATGAAATTTGAGAAAGATCCATCCAGTACTTTCCCAGAAATAGCGTTAACAAACTTTTACTTTCAAACTCCAAGATGGCTGCCTGTCGGCCATCTTGAATTCAAATTAGTCCAAAAAAGGTACAATGCACAACTAGGGACCAAGGGGAACCTGCATATGAAATCTGAGAAAGATCCATCTGGTACTTTTCCATAAATAGCGGTAACAAGAATTGTTTACGGACGAACGGACGGACGGACGGACCAGGGACGCAGGGCGATTTGAATAGCCCACCATCTGATGGTGGGCTTATAAATATGGGGAATCTGTCTGTTGGTTAGATAAAGACAACTGCTGTAGCATTACAAAACATAATCAGAAAAAGAATATAGCGCATATACATATAAAGCTATAAACAATATAATTTTTAAACAGACAATAGCATATATTTCAATCCCTTTATCAAAAGCACTGGAAGCTTTTATAGAAGTAAATTAGCAGAGAAATTCAATCTTTGGCAAGTGCTGAGTATCTAACAGGCTTTAGTTTACCTGTGACACATTAGTACAAGATCTGTTTCTACAATAACTCATCTTACCTGTCAAAGAGAACAGTGACTCGCTCCATGGCAAGAATGAGTGACTCAGGGTCTTGGTACACCACTTCAAAGTCGTAAGCTGTAGTACCGGGCTCTGCATCACGTGGGGATGGGCTGTACTGGTCATATTGTTTACCTGTACACAAAGTAAAACAAGTCCTGTTTACCATTTCCACTGCATAGTTTTCATTGAATTTTATATGCAGGTAAACATGTGACACAGCAGAGGACAAATCTGAGAAAATACAGGTAAACATGTGACCACCAGAGAATTTACCTTCGTGCATACATGTAAACATGGGACAAAGTCAAGACATATCTAAGTACATATACCGGTAGTTGAACGTGGGAAAAAGGACAGGACTTATCTGGATCATACAGGTAAACATGAGACCAACAGAGAATTTACCTGAGTACATACAGGTAAACATGAGACCAACATAGGATTTACCTGAGTACATACAGGTAAACATGAGACCAACATAGGATTTACCTGAGTACATACAGGTAAACATGAGACCAACATAGGATTTACCTGAGTACATACAGGTAAACATGAGACCAACAGAGGACTTATCTGAGTACATGCAGGTAAATATGAGACCAACAGAGGACTTATCTGAGTACATGTAGGTAATGTAGGTAAACATGAGACCAACATAGGATTTACCTGAGAACATACATGTAAATATGAGAGAATGACAGGATTCACCTGAGTACATACAAATGAACATGAGACGAAGACTGGACTTATCTGAGTACATACAAATGAACATGAGACGAAGACTGGACTTATCTGAGTTCATACAGGTTACCACAAGATGAAGGTCTGACTTACCTGAGTACATACAAGTAAACATCAGACCAAGAGCTGCCAATGACCTCTGTGGACTAGGCAAGCACAATCTATAAAAAATACAAATAAATGACTGTAATTCATAGAAAATATCTTTCAAAAGGTATCCAGATCTATAAAGAAGGCCATCAAACTTTTTATTACACAAATATAGACTTGTTTATATTCATTATATATAACCAGCCTTCCAATACCCTACCTGTCAACCCCGAGTTTGATAATGGCCTCAGCATCCTGTTTTGAGAGAACATCTGTGAGTAGGAGGCGCTCTAGGCCTTTAAGGATGGCCAGATACACTGCTGTTGACACACTATCCTCACTACCTGATGCTGTAATCACTGCCAGCTGTAAGGAAAGACAGGATAATCAATGTTTACTGCTTCTAAACATACCTATTATTTATTGTCATTACCTAGGTCATTACAAAGGAGCTAAATATACTAGAAATTGTATAACACAGTGGGCTCACCAAAACTTAGTCCCAACACCTCAAACCCATAAATGTTCCCACCTACTAAATTTGACCACAGTCACGTTTTACTATTCTATTAAGGAATACATGTAGAACAATGTATTCAACCCGCAATGAGCACATGTATGATAATAAGCCCATCTCTTTGCTGATCAGTAGCATCCCAAATGCTATTCCAATTGATTTAAACATGTTTTATTTGCAAACACAAAAATGGGATCAGCCACAAGTTGAAAAACTTATAATCTATCCTCTCCATAATACAGTATTCTGTAATGACTCCAGCCCCTGACTTTCAGTAAGACACTATCTATTAGTCCACATTTCAATTAATAATACAAACTGTAAATTTTATCATGGATTACAACCTATTGACCTGACCTTACAAGGTTATTCTCAGCTAAATCAAAACTAAGGAAAAATAATGTCAAATCCACTGATTTGCTTGTGAACTATATAATAGATTCATCACAGTAATATTGATCAGACTACAGTTTCTCTATACACAATAACGTCTACCACTAGTGATACAACAGGAAAATCCACTATTTCTATGGTGAGGCCAATGTATGATTGTTCACTATTGACCCCATATCATTATAAAATTATTGTAAATTCAGGCATTTTGATGACTTCGTTTCTTTAGTTGTATCCATTAAGACATTTTCGTTTCACTTACAAACCCCTCTAGTCACAGTCATTCCTAATTACAATCTCAAAGATCAATCAGACGTAAGTTATCTCGGTTCTCCTTCTACAACTGTTCTCATTATAAATATTTCAATTATACAGTGATCCTAAGCACATACCTTTGTACTGAAAATGCTGCATTTAGTGATGAAATAATTTCAAATCAACGCTATCAAGAACTATATCAAATGTTTAATTTCGTGAGCTCAAAAACATGTATATATTTACTTAAAAACAACAATTCTTAAAATAAGGAATGGTGGTCACACGGCACACCTAAATGTCCAAGGTTCAATTTCCCAAATGGACTAAAAAAGTATGGGGTCACCTTCCCACCCATTATGTTTTTCCTTGGTTTCCTCCCACAACAAGACCCTCACACACTTCTATCCTACAAACAATAGAGATAGTGATAAGTTGGATATCTTATTTAACAATTATTGTAATGATTAGTTGGATATCTAACAATAATTGTAGTGATTAGTTGGATATCTAACAATAATTGTAGTGATTAGTTGGATATCTAACAATTATTGTAATGATTAGTTGGATATCTAACAATAATTGTAGTGATTAGTTGGATATCTAACAATTATTGTAGTGATTAGTTGGATATCTAACAATAATTGTAGTGATTAGTTGGATATCTAACAATTATTGTAATGATTAGTTGGATATCTAACAATAATTGTAGTGATTAGTTGGATATCTAACAATTATTGTAATGATTAGTTGGATATCTAACAATTATTGTAATGATTAGTTGGATATCTAACAATAATTGTAGTGATTAGTTGGATATCTAACAATAATTGTAGTGATTAGTTGGATATCTAACAATTATTGTAGTGATTAGTTGGATATCTAACAATAATTGTAGTGATTAGTTGGATATCTAACAATTATTGTAATGATTAGTTGGATATCTAACAATTATTGTAATGATTAGTTGGATATCTAACAATAATTGTAGTGATTAGTTGGATATCTAACAATAATTGTAGTGATTAGTTGGATATCTAACAATAATTGTAATGATTAGTTGGATATCTAACAATTATTGTAATGATTAGTTGGATATCTAACAATAATTGTAGTGATTAGTTGGATATCTAACAATAATTGTAGTGATTAGTTGGATAACTAACAATAATTGTAGTGATTAGTTGGATATCTAACAATAATTGTAGTGATTAGTTGGATATCTAACAATAATTGTAGTGATTAGTTGGATATCTAACAATAATTGTAGTGATTAGTTGGATATCTAACAATAATTGTAGTGATTAGTTGGATATCTAACAATAATTGTAGTGATTAGTTGGATATCTAACAATAATTGTAGTGATTAGTTGGATATCTAACAATAATTGTAGTGATTAGTTGGATATCTAACAATAATTGTAGTGATTAGTTGGATATCTAACAATAATTGTAGTGATTAGTTGGATATCTAACAATAATTGTAGTGATTAGTTGGATATCTAACAATAATTGTAGTGATTAGTTGGATATCTAACAATAATTGTAGTGATTAGTTGGATATCTAACAATAATTGTAATGATTAGTTGGATATCTAACAATTATTGTAATGATTAGTTGGATATCTAACAATAATTGTAGTGATTAGTTGGATATCTAACAATAATTGTAGTGATTAGTTGGATATCTAACAATAATTGTAATGATTAGTTGGATATCTAACAATTATTGTAATGATTAGTTGGATATCTAACAATAATTGTAGTGATTAGTTGGATATCTAACAATTATTGTAATGATTAGTTGGATATCTAACAATAATTGTAGTGATTAGTTGGATATCTAACAATTATTGTAGTGATTAGTTGGATATCTAACAATTATTGTAATGATTAGTTGGATATCTAACAATTATTGTAATGATTAGTTGGATATCTAACAATTATTGTAATGATTAGTTGGATATCTAACAATAATTGTAGTGATTAGTTGGATATCTAACAATTATTGTAATGATTAGTTGGATATCTAACAATAATTGTAGTGATTAGTTGGATATCTAACAATAATTGTAGTGATTAGTTGGATATCTAACAATTATTGTAATGATTAGTTGGATATCTAACAATAATTGTAGTGATTAGTTGGATATCTAACAATTATTGTAATGATTAGTTGGATATCTAACAATTATTGTAGTGATTAGTTGGATATCTAACAATAATTGTAATGATTAGTTGGATATCTAACAATTATTGTAATGATTAGTTGGATATCTAACAATAATTGTAATGATTAGTTGGATATCTAACAATAATTGTAGTGATTAGTTGGATATCTAACAATTATTGTAATGATTAGTTGGATATCTAACAATAATTGTAATGATTAGTTGGATATCTAACAATTATTGTAATGATTAGTTGGATATCTTATTTAACAATTATTGTCAAATAAATAAAGTCTGTACCAAGGAATGTTTTTTAATCAAATTAATAATAATATAGGAAAACATATAGGGGGTCAACATGTTACCTCTGACTTAAATTTAGTGTGTGGGGTTATTACAGGATCCCAGGGGGTCAACATGTTACCTCTGACTTAAATTAAGTGTGTGGGGGTTATTACAGGACCCCAGGGGGTCAACATGTTACCTCTGACTTAAATTAAGTGTGTGGGGTTATTACAGGACCCCAGGGGGTCAACAAGTTACCTCTGACTTAAATTTAGTGTGTGGGGTTATTACAGAACCCCAGGGGTTCAACATGTTACCTCTGACTTAAATTTAGTGTGTGGGGTTATTACAGGATCCCAGGGGGTCAACATGTTACCTCTGACTTAAATTAAGTGTGTGGGGGTTATTACAGGACCCCAGGGGGTCAACATGTTACCTCTGACTTAAATTAAGTGTGTGGGGTTATTACAGGACCCCAGGGGGTCAACATGTTACCTCTGACTTAAATTAAGTGTGTGGGGTTATTACAGGACCCCAGGGGGTCAACATGATACCTCTGATTTAAATTTAGTGTGTGGGGTTATTACAGGACCCCAGGGGGTCAACATGTTACCTCTGATTTAAATTAAGTGTGTGGGGTTATTACAGGACCCCAGGGGGTCAACATGTTACCTCTGATTTAAATTTAGTGTGTGGGGTTATTACAGGACCCAATGGGGTCAATATGTTACCAATGACACAAAGTTAGTGAATGGGGTTATTAAAGAACCCCAGGGGATCAATATTTTCCTCTGACACAAAGTTAGGGGGAGGGCTTATTACAGGACCACAGGGCATCAACACATTACCTATGACTCAAATTTACAGGGAAGGCTTAACACAGGTCCCAAGGGGTCAACATATTACTTCTGACTCAAAGCTAGTAAGTGGGCCTATTACAAGACCCAATGGGGTCAAGACATTGCCTGAAGATTTTTAAGCATGTATACTTAAATATGTGATTGATATGATTGTTTCAAAGGCATCTCTAAAATCAATAATTAATTATAAGCATATGAATTATTCACAAGTTCATCTCAGAAACAATACCACAAGTACTGATTTATATATCATCTCAGAAACAATCCCACAAGTATTGATTTATATATCATCTCAGAAACAGTACCACAAGTACTGATTTATATATCATCTCAGAAACAATCCCACAAGTATTGATTTATATATCATCTCAGAAACAATCCCACAAGTATTGATTTATATATCATCTCAGAAACAGTACCACAAGTACTGATTTATATAACATCTCAGAAACAGTACCACAAGTACTGATTCATATATCATCTCAGAAACAGTACCACAAGTACTGATTTATATATTATCTCAGAAACAGTACCACAAGTACTGATTTATATATCATCTCAGAAACAGTACCACAAGTACTGATTTATATATCATCTCAGAAACAGTACCACAAGTACTGATTTATATAACATCTCAGAAACAGTACCACAAGTACTGATTCATATATCATCTCAGAAACAGTACCACAAGTACTGATTCATATATCATCTCAGAAACAATACCACAAGTACTGATTTATATATCATCTCAGAAACAATACCACAAGTACTGATTTATATATCATCTCAGAAACAATACCACAAGTATTGATTTATATAACATCTCAGAAACAGTACCACAAGTACTGATTCATATATCAAGAAGCATGTAAGACAGGCCATTAACCAATTATATCATGGTTGTGATAGCTATAGGTCTAAATAACTAGAATATTGATAACCAACAACATTTCAAGCCACAAAATATGTCTGCAGAAATGTCTAGCAGGTGTCTTTATATTAAAACAATCAAAACAATTATCATTTGAACAATTCACAACAGATCTACAATATTAATATTTTATTTGTATGTACTATAAAGCAGATTGATACAATTACATGGTAGATTAAATATTACTGACAAGAGCTTATGGAGTGTGACAGACATACAAAGGCCTCTATAGGTATATTGGATTATCAGTGATAGAGAGCTGTCATTGTGTAATTGTCACGCTTCGTGACCACCATGGACAACTGAGGTATCTATAACAGAGAGCTGGTCAGCAGGCACAAGACAACACACTCCTCCACACCACATAGTAAACGAGACATTGTGTGGACATTTAAATCAAACCTACAGAGCTTCAGTCTATGGCTGATGTTGTCTCACACAAGGACGATATGTAAAACTTCTAATCTGGAAAAGATCTGTGATGTAGGATTAAACTAGTCACTCTGCACTTTTACATAAAGATGAAAGGTACAGTACAACAAAGTCAAAAACTTGAATGGTACTAATTTGTATCAAGACAATATCCTGTGATGAAAAGATCAATTAAAGCTCACACTTATCAGTTGTGTATTTCATACTCAAAGTAATATGTAAATCACTACATTTTAAGTTTTTCTATGGAAAGAATCATTTTAGATATGCAAATGCATTGTTATGAACAAATAATTGAAATCATCAAAACAACAAAAGGTGATATTTTGAGATAAAGTGATGACTATTAATGTACATGTGATACAGGATATGCCGTATACTATACTCCTACTGATATGAACTAACTTTGTTGATGTACTCATGAAATACACAGTATGCTTTTTATTTCAACTTTGACTAATGACCACCAAATTCATATGATGAACTTTATGTTATGAGGCAATAAGCTGGATATAAAGAAAATTTGTGTATTAAATATTTTTGTTATATATGCCAGCCAACATAGAGATGCACAACATCATAAATCTTCCTTTGTTTGTAATGTAAATAACAACATGCACTGTGAAATCTTTAAAATTACTGACAATTTACTGATAATGTTGTTCTTTTTTTCCATCTAAAAATCCTGCATGTAACAATATCATTTTGGCCATTTCTTAAGTCAATTTCTGCAAACTTTAAAATCCCATTCCAGAAAGTGGGTCAGAGTTTTTCATTTGAATAAACTTGGTAGCCCTTCATTCTAGTGTGCTACAGGCCCAATATTAGTACCCAAGGCCTTTTGGTTATTGTTTGAAGGGACAGATGAACGGCGAAAACCACTGCATAAGTTCACCTGAACTTTGGGCAGGTGAACTAATAACAATGCCTTCATACAAAAGCACATCCATTTTATATTTACAGATTATACCAAGAGACGATGTGATAGGAGTAACTATTGAGATCTAACTTTCCTCACACAACATGTCTATAAAGAAACCCCTGAACCCAGGACAGGAGACTGTGTCCCTATGTCAGCACCATCCACATGAGGAACTGTGCTACAGCTGTACTGATTGTGATGGCAGCCTTGCATGTCCCGAGTGTGTGACCTCCACACACCAAGGCCACACTCTGGTCAAGCTCAAAAACACTCCTGACTTTGTCTGGAAAAAACTGATAGAGCACTACATAGTGAAAGCTGAGAAATTTGAGATTCCAAAAATCTTAAAAGAATTAAAATTTGCTGAAGGTAAACTTGAACAGAATCGAAAACACTATCAGGAGTTGATAGGTGTAGTCCAACAGAGAGGAGAGGAACTTAAAGCAGAGATTGACAAAATCACACAACGTCATGTTTCCACTATCACAGAGGTTGCTAAAGAAAATACAGTGTACATTGAGTACTATCGTGGAGAGCTGAGTCGTCTCCACACAGATTTAATCTATGCTCTCCGCAAGTGTCATCAGGCCAACGATAGTCAGGACTTCTCTATTGTACTTGATTCCGAGAAAACAATCCGTGCAGGACTCAAGCTTCCACGAGTTCCTATCACCCAGACAACCAAGTACAAGATGGGTAACTCTCCTTTACCCCTGTTGGAGTCTGCCTTTGGTGGTATAGAGATCATAGGGTATAGGCCCAAACAGCTGTCCCCAGTGAAACCACAGACAGTTAAAAAGGTGGAGAAACCTGTGCCTAGTCAAGCCCTGTACAGCATTGTGTCCGAGTTTCGTCATCTGACAGACATTACCTCCCTTGTGCCAACAGAGGATGTGTACAGCTGGATTAGTAATGAAGAAAAGAAGGAGGTGATCCTCCTGGACAGGGAAGGGGATGTCAAACAGAGCACAGGTCTGGGTCTCCACATCCGGGACATCTGCACCTCTCCTGTCACCAACAACTTGTGGTGCTGTAGTGAGTATGACTATAGCATACGCGAGATGACCACGCCCACCAATACAGTAGTCAGACTTAATCTCCCCTTTGTCCCACGTGCACTTGCCCTCACCCAGGATGAGAAGGTTATTGTTGGGACATTTCGTAAAGTGTGTGTTTACAACAAGGAGGGAGATGAGTTATTCACAGCTTCATCAGACAAGCTTGGTCGTCAACTCATAGCCTCACCACAACACATCAGTGTGTGTCCTGTCTCCAGGAACATTGCTGTTGTGGACTGGGATGAACAATCTCATGAGGGCAAGGGAAACCCCTCTGTGACTGTGTTGACCTCTGAACTTCAGCTGCTATTCCAGTACCGTGGACCCACCACAGGAACAAAAGCTCTGAGGTCTGGGAAATCCAGGACAACATCTGCCAGGAGTGGGAGGAATAAAAAGGAGTCTATTTCAACATTCTGGCCTACAGACGCATGTTATGATGTGGCTGGACAACTGTTCATTGCTGAACGAACCAGCAAGTCAATACAGATGGTCAGCAATGATGGGCAATTCATGAGAAATCTCTATACAGACCAAGAATTTGGTCCAAAAACTGTTGGTGTACAAACAGGAGGTTTCTTATGGATTGGCTTTGACTTTGGAATTGTGAAGGTCATTAAGTACAAACAGTAAGACAGAGAAAGTTAAAGGATAAAAAATGTGAGATAGAGGTCAACAATTACAAATGCAAAGTGGCAATTAAGGTAATGAAATGAAATATCACAAGTACAAACCTACAGACTGTGAGGAAATCAAAGGTCACCAGGTATAAACCTACAGACTGTGAGGGAATCAAATGTCACCAGGTATAAACCTACAGACTGTGAGGAAATCAAAGGTCACCAGGTATAAACCTACAGACTGTGAGGGAATCAAACAGTACCAGGTATAAACCTACAGACTGTGAGGGAATCAAAGGTAGCTAGGTATAAACCTACAGACTGTGAGGGAATCAAAGGTCACCAGGTATAAACCTACAGACTGTGAGGGAATCAAAGGTCACCAGGTATAAACCTACAGACTGTGAGGGAATCGAAGGTCACCAGGTATAAACCTACAGACTGTGAGGAAATCAAAGGTCACCAGGTATAAACCTACAGACTGTGAGGGAATCAAAGGTCACCAGGTATAAACCTACAGACTGTGAGGGAATCAAAGGTCACCAGGTATAAACCTACAGACTGTGAGGAAATCAAAGGTCACCAGGTATAAACCTACAGACTGTGAGGGAATCAAAGGTCACCAGGTATAAACCTACAGACTGTGAGGGAATCAAAGGTCACCAGGTATAAACCTACAGACTGTGAGGGAATCAAAGGTCACCAGGTATAAACCTACAGACTGTGAGGGAATCAATGGTAACCAGGTATAAACCAACAGACTGTGAGGGAATCAAAGGTCACCAGGTATAAACCTACAGACTGTGAGGGAATCAATGGTCACCAGGTATAAACCTACAGACTGTGAGGGAATCAAAGATCCCTAGGTATAAACCTACAGACTGTGAGGGAATCAAAGGTCACCAGGTATAAACCTACAGACTGTGAGGGAATCAAATGTCACCAGGTATAAACCTACAGTCTGTGAGGAAATCAAACAGTACCAGGTATAAACCTACAGACTGTGAGGGAATCAAAGGTCCCTAGGTATAAACCTACAGACTGTGAGGGAATCAATGGTAACCAGGTATAAACCAACAGACTGTGAGGGAATCAAAGGGCACCAGGTATAAACCTACAGACTGTGAGGGAATCAATGGTCACCAGGTATAAACCTACAGACTGTGAGGGAATCAAAGGTCACCAGGTATAAACCTACAGACTGTGAGGGAATCAATGGTCACCAGGTATAAACCTACAGACTGTGAGGGAATCAAACAGTACCAGGTATAAACCTACAGACTGTGAGGGAATCAAAGGTCACCAGGTATAAACCTACAGACTGTGAGGGAATCAAAGGTCACCAGGTATAAACCTACAGACTGTGAGGGAATCAAACAGTACCAGGTATAAACCTACAGACTGTGAGGGAATCAAAGGTCACCAGGTATAAACCTACAGACTGTGAGGAAATCAAAGGTCACCAGGTATAAACCTACAGACTGTGAGGGAATCAGACAGTACCAGGTATAAACCTACAGACTGTGAGGGAATCAAAGGTCTCCAGGTATAAACCTACAGACTGTGAGGGAATCAAATGTCACCAGGTATAAACCTACAGACTGTGAGGGAATCAAACAGTACCAGGTATAAACCTACAGACTGTGAGGGAATCAAACAGTACCAGGTATAAACCTACAGACTGTGAGGGAATCAAAGGTCACCAGGTATAAACCTACAGACTGTGAGGGAATCAAACAGTACCAGGTATAAACCTACAGACTGTGAGGGAATCAAAGGTCACCAGGTATAAACCTACAGACTGTGGGGGAATCAAACAGTACCAGGTATAAACCTACAGACTGTGAGGGAATCAAAGGTCACCAGGTATAAACCTACAGACTGTGAGGGAATCAAAGGTCCCTAGGTATAAACCTACAGACTGTGAGGGAATCAAAGGTCACCAAGTATAAACCTACAGACTGTGAGGGAATCAAAGGTCACCAGGTATAAACCTACAGACTGTGAGGGAATCAAATGTCACCAGGTATAAACCTACAGACTGTGAGGAAATCATGATCATGTAAATACATACTTTAAATTTTGCAAAATATCTACAAGACATTCCCCTCTTGATTATGAAAACCAAAATCTGATCAGGTGCTGAACTTGATATTGTGATACAATGGGGTAAATATGAAAGTTCTCAATTAATGTTATTGTTTCCAAACAGACAGGATGGAACAGTTAGACATAGTAACACCATATGCCCTCCAATAAAATTATGGGGGTTTAAGATGGTTATCAAATAAAAACAAAGACTGTTTGGTTATCATCACAAGGTTAAAATACAATGTAAGTAAGCTGTGACTTACCTGAAGGACCTTGCTTGGAAACTCAAGGTCTTTAAGGTCTATATGATAATTCTCCATGATATAGAATGCTGTTGACCACATAGTTAGCATGTAGTTCTGACTGGTGATACAGGTCCTGAAATAAATCAGTATCAAACCACATTTAATGATCTCCTCTATACGTAAACATAGCATTCGTGTAGAACAATATTAACATACATTCCAGCTTTTGTAAGGCTGGATCATGAAATATCATCTTTCAATTCCAATATCATTATATGTTATCTATATACAACTGCTTTATATGAGTTATTACTGTCTATTTCCCCTACGTTTGTTTAAGTTATCACTGGAAAAAATAGTACATATTCCTATAAATGGTACTTACATTTTTAGAATTTGTACACATACTTAACTAGTTACAAGATAACTAGTTTGTTTACTATATTCCAAAGTTTTTCTGATTAACTCTGAAAGAGTAGAATTGTTGTTGTATTGACTCACTGTGAGTGATCATCTCAGGAGGTGGTTCAATGCCAGATGTAGATTGATAGAGGGTGATGAACTCAGTTGTTGAGTCGGTGAGTCAAAAAGCAGATCATGACAGGTAATAGACAGTATTTCAATTTAAGATGGATGTTATACTGAGGGAAATGTGTTGTAATAGAAATTTTCACCTGTAACTCCTACAATATTCGACTCCTTTTTTTGATGACACTAAAAATACCTTGTAATTTACTTACTGACTGACTGCTGATAAATTTCTGAGCAGGAAATCTGTTGCTAAGGGAACAAGTAACTTAGTAACATCCTGTATTCCTGCCTCCAAAAGATAAAGAGTTCCGTGCAGAGCTCCAATTCTGCTTGGTAAATGTGGACTTCTGAAGCCAGCATCAATGATCTTCATCAACTTCTCTGTTGTGGCATTGTCCTTAATAAACAATACGAAAACACATATAACAGTAACCAAACAGAAGCTGTTTTCTATTGTAATAAAATGTTAATAAACATATTTTAAGCAATAAACAGTCTAATTTTATTTTTATTTTTTAGTAGTAAAGATAAGAGTTCAAAATTGCACCTTTAAGCAAGGAATTAAAAATACTTCCGTGGCTAAATTACTCATTTTTATAGGAATGTCTCATTGTATGTACGCTTCAACTGGATTCCAATTAAAACAATTAACAAACTGAATGTAGTAATATACAGGAAGGACATACCATGATATATTGTTTTAAAAATTGAACTGTTGAAATGTTTTAAAGCAATATTTTTATTTTAGGGTGATAAAGGATTGTAATATCCTGTTCTGTCAGAATAAGACCTATGTATCTATAAATCCTGTTGACTTAACATCATTTTAAGAGCTTTTTTGTTTCTAACAAATGAATATATTTTATCTACAATTTTACTAAAGGCAATTTACAATAACTGTAATGTAGTATAATACAATGTTGATTCTAGGAATTGCAATGTAAAGGTACACCAGTACCACATATTCTGACAACCCTATTCATAGACCAACCAGATGGCCTCAGTACATACTTTGTCCACCACTGCTGCAGCCTTACATATCCCCAAGTACTTACCATGCCTACCACTGCTACAACCTTACAGATCCTCAAGTACCTACCATTCCCAACACTTCTGCAGCCTTGCAGATCCCCAAGTGCTTATCATGCCCACCACTGCTGCAGCCTTACAGATCCTAAGTAATTACCATGCCCACCACTGCTGCAGCCTTACAGATCCCCAAGTACTAACCATGCCCACTACTGCAGAAGCCTTACAGATCCTCAAGTACTTACCATTCCCAACACTTCTGCAGCCTTGCAGATCCCCAAGTGCTTATCATACCCACCACTGCTGCAGCCTTACAGATCCTAAGTAATTACCATGCCCACCACTTCTGCAGCCTTACAGATCCCCAAGTACTAACCATGCCCACTACTGCAGAAGCCTTATAGATCCTAAGTACTTACCATGCCCACCACTGCTGCAGCCTTACAGATCCCCATGTATTTACCATGCCCACTACTGCTGCAGCCTTACAGATCCCCAAGTATTTACCATTACCACCACTTCTGCAGCCTTACAGATCCTAAGTAATTACCATGCCCACTACTGCTGCAGCCTTACAGATCCCCAAGTATTTACCATTACCACCACTTCTGCAGCCTTACAGATCCCCAAGTATTTACCATTACCACCACTGCTGCAGCCTTACAGATCCCCAAGTATTTACCATTACCACCACTTCTGCAGCCTTACAGATCCCCAAGTATTTACCATGCCCACTACTGCTGCAGCCTTACAGATCCCCAAGTATTTACCATTCCCACCACTGCTGCAGCCTTACAGATCCTAAGTAATTACCATGCCCACCACTGCTTCAGCCTTACAGATCCCCAAGTATTTACCATGCCCACTACTGCTGCAGCCTTACAGATCCCCAAGTATTTACCATTCCCACCACTGTTGCAGCCTTACAGATCCCCAAGTACTTACCTTGCCCACCACTGCTTCAGCCTTACAGATCCCCAAGTATTTACGATGCTCACTACTGCTGCAGCCTTACAGATCCCTAAGTATTTACCATTCCCACCACTGTTGCAGCCTTACAGGTCCCCAAGTACTTACCATGCCAACCACTGCTGCAGCCTTACAGATCCCCAAGTATTTACCATGCCCACCGCTGCTGCAGCCTTACAGATCCCTAAGTATTTACCATTCCCACCACTGTTGCAGCCTTACAGGTCCCCAAGTACTTACCATGCCAACCACTGCTGCAGCCTTACAGATCCCAACATTTAAATATTGCATTAGAATTTCATCTTCCTGTGGATGGGTTTTATACAGGTCCAATAACACCTCCTGCATCCAGTCATACTGTTCCCTCTCCATGAACAAGTCTGATAAGCACACAATCTGTGACAGAATGTACACAACTTGTCAACAATTTGTTATAGAGTATATGATAGGTCAATATAACTAGTCACAAAATCTGTAACATGTGATTACCATATTTTATGGGTTATAAGCAGCATTAGTATATAAGCCACAAGGTCAATTTTAGTGTTTTTAAAAATTGATCTACATACAAGCAGCAGCGGATTATAAGCCACATTCTTTCTTAGGAAGTGGTAAAGTTCAATGACGAAAGTTTGTTGATATAACGGACCATGGGGGGCAATATATCAAGATCATCAGTGAAACCTTTAATGAAGTTTGCAAATGATTATACGCAGATAATCCTTTATCTTATTGATGTATTTTAAAAATGTAAAACAGTAGATATCAAAATCGTTTTGCTTGGGCTTCTCAGATATAGGGCCTGACATGTACGGTTTACTAAACAATCTCTCCATCTGTGTCTCTATTGTTAAATATTAACACAGAGTCTTGTAAGCTGACCAAATTCTTAAGTCCCACATGATTTTTTCTAGGAAATTACATGAAGCCATTCATATCATAAAAAAGTATGGTGGTCATTCTAGAATTTGACCTATAACCTGATGACCATTGACTATTGTAAACTTCCGTTATGGCTTCAAAGTAAATGCAGAAGTTCAGGAGACATTATTGTGATTCATATTAAAAGATATGATTAATTAGATCCACAAGAATGTGATTTTTTTTCAATATTCAAATAATCCTGTTTAAGATTGCAAATGACGGTTCTAGAGTATCTGTTTCAGTCACAAACATGTGACGGGTAGGCACTCATAAAAAAATCAGTACCATCGGCTGGTGAACTGGTATGCTTCCTGTTTTGTTTTTTGTTTCTGTTTTATTTTTTACAACCTGCCAATTTTTTTTTTTTGTTCACATATAAGCGACTGGTATATGAGTCACATGCACTACACACAAAAAAAAGGTGCTGCTTATAATCATTATAGCATAATATATTATAATTGGTCACAAAATTTGGATACGAGAATCCTATGAAAAAAAAACAGACATAGGAAAATAATATTATAACAGTTGTTGTTAAATGAAGTTTTACCAAAAAGCTTTATGAAAGAAGGATGTGTTTTTCACAGAAAACATGAAATAAGCTAAGATATTCTCTTTTAACTTTATTTTCAAGAGATCTATCTCTAGTAATTTTTCCATCCTGATAAATAACATCCTTTCCAATACTATAGACAGATATAATAGTAAGTACACAGATATCACAACATTATGACAACATAGAAGTACTTACAGACTTGACAACTTCATTCTTGAGCATAAGTGGTGGTCTGGGAGTTGTCAGCATCCATTGACCATACAGCTCTAACAGGAACTGGAGACAAGAGTGGATATCCAGTCCACTAAAGTTAACTGACCGCTCTCGTCGCTCTCTCTCAAATGACAGGAGTGGGAACTGTTGACGTGACCGGCCGGGTGTGTCAGGGGAATCTGTAGTTGGGCTTTCCATAGAATCAGTTGTGTCTGATTCAGCAATGTGGAAATCCAGGGCTCCCACAATCGACCAGATAGCTTCTATTGCAATCTGTTAAATATCCCACATATGCCAATATTCATCTTCCAAATTACCTTCACTATTTCATATTCAAAGCAAGAGGCTAAATGGGTCTGTATCACTCATATCATCTGCCTATCAGTTATTGAAAAGAATTAGTATAGAGGAAAATGTTGACGCTGGATAAACATCTATCATGGAGAATAAATTGTGCATCTGCAGATGATCTCAGAAAAAATCTGAGAAGATGAAATAACACAAACAAGATGTATCTATAAAACGTACCTGTCCAAGGGTATAATCATCGGCCATGATCTCCCTCTCCAAATTACTGTCAAACATATATCGTAGTACATCCTTCTCGTCACCAGTACAACCTGACCTGACCATTCTACAACACAGTGATACACATTGCTATAAACGTTACCTGTCCATTTTACAAAACAGAGGGATACACATTGCCATGAAATTTCCATTGCCCAACAATTCGAACAAGAAAACAATTTATGTCTTAAACACAGTGGAGTACATAAGGCTATAAACATAATTTGTCTTTAATCGCATGAAAATTTTTAAAATTCAAAATGTTTGGAAACTGTCAAAACTAAAGATTCTTTTAATTTAACACTGACGGCCTGGTTACATATCTGCCACAGTGTTATAATACCCTGGTTACCTACCTAGGACAGTGTTATAATACCCTGGTTACCTACCTAGGACAGTGTTATAATACCCTGGTTACCTACCTAGGACAGTGTTATAATACCCTGGTTACCTACCTAGGACAGTGTTAAAATACCCTGGTTACTTACCTAGGACAGTGTTATAATACCCTGGTTACCTACCTACAACAGTGTTATAATAACCTGGTAACCTACCTACAGCAGTGTTATGATATGCTGGTTACATACCTACAGCAGTGTTATGATGCAATGGTTACTACCTACAACAGTGTTATGATGCCATGGTTACTACCTACAACAGTGTTATGATGCCATGGTTACTACCTACAGCAGTGTTATGATGCAATGGTTACTACCTACAACAGTGTTATGATGCCATGGTTACTACCTACAACAGTGTTATGATGCCATGGTTACTACATACAACAGTGTTATGATGCAATGGTTACTACCTACAACAGTGTTATGATGCCATGGTTACTACCTACAACAGTGTTATGATGCCATGGTTAATACCTACAACAGTGATATGATGCAATGGTTACTACCTACAACAGTGTTATGATGCCATGGTTACTACCTACAACAGTGTAATGATGCCATGGTTACTACCTACAACAGTGTTATGATGCAATGGTTACTACCTACAACAGTGTTATGATGCCATGGTTACTACCTACAACAGTGTTATGATGCAATGGTTACTACCTACAACAGTGTTATGATGCCATGGTTACTACCTACAACAGTGTTATGATGCCATGGTTACTACCTACAACAGTGTTATGATGCCATGGTTACTACCTACAACAGTGTTATGATTCCCTGGTTACTACCTACAACAGTGTTATGATGCCATGGTTACTACCTACAACAGTGTTTCATGATGCCATGATTACCTACCTCGGACAGTGTTATGATGCCATGGTTACTACCTACAACAGTACTATGATGTCCTGGTTACCTACCTTCAACAGTATCATGATTCCATGGTTACTAACCTAGAACCGTAATTTGATGCCTTGGTTACCTACCTTGGACAGTGTTATCATGCCCTGGTTACCTACCTAGGACAGTGTTATCATGCCCTCGTTACCTACCTAGGACAGTGTTATCATGCCTTGGTTACCTACCTTGGACAGTGTTATCATGCCCTGGTTACCTACCTAGGACAGTGTTATCATGCCCTCGTTACCTACCTAGGACAGTGTTGTCAGGTCCTGGTTACCTACCTAGGACAGTGTTATCATGCCTTGGTTACCTACCTAGGACAGTGTTATCATGCCCTGGTTACCTACCTAGGACAGTGTTATCATGCCCTCGTTACCTACCTAGGACAGTGTTGTCATGTCCTGGTTACCTACCTAGGACAGTGTTATCATGCCTTGGTTACCTACCTAGGACAGTGTTATGCCCTCGTTACCTACCTAGGACAGTGTTATCATGCCCTCGTTACCTACCTAGGACAGTGTTATCATGCCCTCGTTACCTACCTAGGACAGTGTTGTCATGTCCTGGTTACCTACCTAGGACAGTGTTATCATGCCCTCGTTACCTACCTAGGACAGTGTTGTCATGTCCTGGTTACCTACCTAGGACAGTGTTATCATGCCTTGGTTACCTACCTAGGACAGTGTTATCATGCCCTGGTTACCTACCTAGGACAGTGTTATGCCCTCGTTACCTACCTAGGACAGTGTTATCATGCCCTGGTTACCTTCCTACAACATCATTTTATGATGCCATGGTTTCCTACCTGCAAATATTTTTTGATTACCCACCTACGACAGTGAAGATTGTGGACTTCCTGTTCTATCACACCTCGTATCACAGTAAGCTTCTTCCCACATCTGGTTATAAAACAAACAATAGATTTATGACTTAAAATTCAGCAACCTACTTACACAAAATCTCACATGAGTGCAAATGTGATATGAAATTCATTTAATGAGCTCAAAAACCTTTAAGCAAGTGACATTCAAATGGTCAAATTACTGAACGAGTGTAATGAATTTCATATTACATGAAAAAGAGTATAAGATTCTATTTATCATAAAACTTATATTTCTGAAAAAGAAGCAAAAAACTCTCAAATTCATTTCTCTGTAACACAGACTTATATTGATTCAGATGGTATGTTTTCCACTACCAAGAAAAATGACATCTTCACAAAATGACTTAACTGTGATGTCACAACAGTGTTATTACACGAGTGTCCCAGGATATTTATTTAATGCCAGTTGATATGACACAAAAGGCCACCTATATGATAAAATAGTTATTGCAGGCCCAAGCTTTTTGCCTAAATAACAAAACACAAACTGCCACATGCAGGAACCATCAAACTATACACCTCAGGTTTTTACCTGAGGTTATGTAGACCAAATGAGCTTTGGCAGCCCCTCCTGGAGCTGTTCCACAACACTCAGTCCTACCATGGTACAAACATCTCCAGTTTCACTTGAAAATCTTCAAAAAGCCTATTTTATAAATGAAACAAATGTATATCTGTACTGTTTTAAAACAAAGTAATCA
The DNA here is from genome assembly GCF_031769215.1 of Ylistrum balloti. Classification (NCBI taxonomy): domain Eukaryota; kingdom Metazoa; phylum Mollusca; class Bivalvia; order Pectinida; family Pectinidae; genus Ylistrum; species Ylistrum balloti. The sequence continues at coordinate 332,694 of NW_026782909.1, read as the reverse complement.
TACCTTGTATGGAGAAATCCTAGAGGTTTGTCTCTGGGTCGGATCTCGTATGAGCTGTAACTGGTGTTGCCTGGTACTGGGATCAGAGTGGATTGTATAAGGAGGGATGTGATTGCTCTTACTGCCATAACTGTACACTGGGCACGTTCCATCTCTTCCTATTTACAGATATATTAATACCTCATATAATTCAATGATGTCTGAATTACTGCTAATTGAATGAAATGAATATTTCAAATCCAGGGCAGTTTTTGTTTAATGGTCTGACCAGTTGGACGAAAGCTGTTTGTTTAATAAGAACAAACCTACTGATCTTATAAAACTTTCTAACAAGTCTCACAAAATCTTTCTAAACCAGTATTAATATCTTGATTTATGCCTGAAATGATAAATTTAGAGTGTCAACAAATCTACTATTCCTAATAAACAAAAAAGCATTATCCTAAACATGGTCTGCAATTTTACAACTTTCCTTTTATATCAAAGATTTCAGAACTTCACATAAGTCTACAGCCCATAAAATTGCCCAGGAGTAGAGTAAAAGGACACTTGGACCATGAAAAAAAAGGTCATGACAAGTTAAGAACCTATGTTTAAAATAAATAAACTTTGTTTTATTTTGTTTGCAATACAACATCTAACTTCTTGGAGAGTCAGAGAATACATCTTCAAAATAACACTTACCTCAGGGGAGACCACCATTTCCTCACCATTTGATGGCATTGTTACAGGATTAACAACAGACAACAAACTCATCCATGTTTCCTCAAACTGTTGTCTGTTAATCCAACCTATCAAGGAAAGAAGTTGAGCATAACAAAATAAATATTTATTCCAATCCTTTCCATTCTTAACTGTTTGTCTATTTGCTGGCTACATGATATGCTTACAGAACCTTACAACATCAACTCAATATTCTTATTATCATTCATGACCATTCTAATCATTTTTAAACCTGAAGAAAAGACAGTGAGTATTTCACCAAAATAAACAGATTTTATGGGTCATACCAAGAGAGTTAATCCTGAAAACATATTCCCTCAATACATCCTTGTCTTCCAGGAAATCAACAGGCAGGGGAGGTAACTTGGTCTTAGGTTCTCCATTTGGTGATGGTATCCAGCCCATCTTCCAGACAATGGACGGGGTTCTGGCGTAACTGTTGAGTACTGGTTGTCTTCCTAAACCTACAAGGAACAATCAGCATAGTTGTCAGAAGAAACAAGAGACCCATGGGCCTTAACAGTCACTTGAGGTCTTCAGGTATCTGGACAGTTTTAGAACCCATCAGTCCCAGCATTTCCAAGTTTAAAGGCTTAATTTTCAATTTAACAGAACAGATAACATTGTTTGTTGTTGAAATTTAGTATATTTGTCCCCTGTGACCTTGAATGGAGAGCAAGCTCATTTATTTAAACTAACATGATACTCTTCATCCCAGCATGCTACTGGCCCATATCATGACTCTGGGTCATTGTGTTATTGAGAACAGTCATTTAAAGATTTTTAACACATTTGATCCCTGTGACCATGAAGGTATGTCAAGGTCATTCATTTTAAAAACACTAACTAGCCCTTCATCCTAGTATGCTACTGGCCCAATACCATGATCCTGGGCCTTTTGTGCTTTGGGAAGAAGTCAAAAATGTCAATTATTTACAACGGACGATGCTTGCACATTAGACAATGGATGACAACAGACAAATGTGATCGCAATAAATCACCTGAAACTTTATCTCAGGTGACCTTAAAAGATCTACAACCAGACCTGTGACCCTAGCTTACAAATCAGTTATCAACTAATGTCTGTATTTTCCAATTTTGAAAAGACTAGATGCTTTCTATTCAAAATATGACAGCAACACAGTTGTCCTATATCCTATCTCTTTTACAGTTTTATGACTTGGTAGGACCATCAATATTTCACAGTATTTTAAATGGTGATTCAGTCATCCTACATTCTACCTCTCTTATAGTGTCATGACTTGGTAGGACATCTATACTTCACCTTACTTAGCAGAGTGATTCAGTTACCCTACATTCTATCTCTCTTTACAGTATTATGATGTGGTAGGACATCTATATGTCACCTTATTTAGCACAGTGATTCAGTTACCCTATATCCTTTCTGTTTTACTTCAATTAATAAAGCCTTTCAAAAATATGTTGGATGTAATGCCAGTAAACATAAATAAGATTTATCACACATTTGTTTATGATGAGGTACTTCTTGCCCATTTGAGACAGGTATTGTTTTGTTATATCATTGCCTTATGCTGACCTGTACATAGTTATCAATATTGCTGTACATATAGTTTAAACAGCTGGTTTACCTGTGATAATATTCCTGAGATTATGTTGTAAAAAGCTTGGTATCACCTGGGACCTGCCTGACAAATGATGTTGAGAAAATTCCACCAGTTCTGATACCTGGTCACATGCTTTAATGATCAAATCTACAGAAAAAAAAGAGAATAAGTCATCAAGTAACAGAATAATTACATCTTAGTGAAATACATTTTCTTATAATTCTACATTGAGTTGCTGAGGTTGTCATAATTTCCTTTTCAAATTGAAAATATAACTAAGAGAGATTTCACTTAATAGACCAGTTGAAATAGTAATTGAAACTGGAGTATAAATATTTCATAATCCAGTATGAATCTGGAGAGTTATCAAGTATGTACACATGTAAAGTTGAAATTCATTATCTCATAATTCAAGAGACAATGAAAAATGTTTCCATGTTGTAGATATAAGTTTTCTAGCGTTGGTTACTGCTGAACAAAGCACAATTGTAATGTATAACTCTGGACCGAAATGCTTTAGCCATTTGTTAATTACAACACAGGAGACTTTCATATCTGTATATATATTGATCAAAAATGTTCAGAAGACATTCTTATGATTAGAAAACAAGAGGCCCAAGGGACTTAATGGTCATCTGACTTTAAAAACTTCAGCAGGGAGAAGGGTTAATTTTTCTACTTTGCATGAAATCTTACTAAGAAGCTGTTTTCCATGACACAGATGGTAGTTTTGGTGAGGAGTTGGTAACTGTAACAAGTTTTATCTATTTTTTGACAATTAAGTTGGAGCTCCATCCAACTGGTGAAACTTGAGAAAGTTTGAAATAGTTGTTGCCCAGGAACATCATGATTGCACAATCATTTTACCAAATGGCCTTCCTGGCTGCCATATCAAAGTTTTGTCAAGGTCAAAAAATAACAACACTTTGTTGGCTACTTTCCTTAAAGTTCCCACCAATTTTTAGCTCAATATCACCAGTGGAACTGGAGAATTTTAAAATATATTTTTCAAGATAGCGGCCACGGCAGCCATCTTGAATTTCAGACAGACCAGAAAAATAACAACACTTGGTTAGGACCATTTCAAAATTATTGCATGCAAGTTTGAGCTAAATCCTACTGGTGAAACTTGAGAAGTTTGAAATGTCAAAAGTCTATGTATGATGGATGCGCACAGTGACAGACGAAGCACGATGGTTATAGGTCATCATGACCCTAAAAATCAATTTCAAGACGAATGACTTTTCAAATGCTTAACAATTGAAGAGATTGAAAAATCGCTTGAATTCATTTTGACTCAATGAAATTTGAGTTTTATAAACTAACTCTACAAAGATGAAAAAGAAGAAAAATCAGAACTTGGAAACGATTTCAACTCAAACAGAAATTTGGTTCAAGCCATTTTGTGACAATTTTGCATCAAATGTAGGATTCTATACTACCAAATGTATAAGAATGAATAAAACATGCTGAAAAGAAAAAAAATTATAACTAGAAAATGTCTGTAAGACATGAATGCCCCCGCCCCCCATGTGAAATAATAGTGAAAGGTCCGAATGAAGTTGTTAGGCGGTATATACTGATTTGGGACGGGACGCGACGGGACGGGACAGGACGCGACGCGATGCAACGGGACGGGACGGGACGGGACGGATGGACATGGGCAACGCTATATGCCTCCGGCCATAAATGGTGGGGGCATAAAAAAGATATAAGATAGATAATATATATTTTCCACAGACACTCTGTAAATAAATGTTCCTATTTTACACTGACCATTCAGTGTTTCCTTGGAATGATCCCCTGAGTTTTGTGTCACTGTTGACACCAGCTTTTCTCCTGGTACCACCATTACTGAAACATAAATAAAGTATCATATTCAACAAACCTACACAAAATCAGTCAGTTCCATCACAGAGTTAAGTTCTCTCCTGTACTCAATTAGGCTAACATATATGTATATCATTCTGTGAAATGTATGTGATCTGACAGCAGAGTAATTAAGAGTGAAGTCTCAAATGTACCAAAAGTGGTCCTTATTTTCCATACATAAACAGTTTCCAACTTGGCAGTTCCAACTGTAATACTTACAAGAGTAAACAGTTTGGTAGGCTGTTCCAGTAAGTGCACAAACCCATGAGGTGTGCTGTTTCTGTCCTATCACTACAGACAGTTGGGGATGCTGGAGTATCAGAGACATACACTGCAGACAGCTGTTGAGACGCTTGGATGTTGGCAGCAAATCATGATGGAACATCCAGTCTATCATCTACAATTTAACCGTATACATCATTAGACCAAACCATGTACTGTCAGACAAACATCAAACCATGAACTATCATATTGACATCAAATTGTTCTATCATACAGACATCTAACCATACAATATCAGACAGACATCAAACTATTTACTATCACACTGACATCAAACCATGAACTATCAGACAGACATCAAAACATATAATATCAGAGGCATCAAACCATGTACTATCACATTGACATCAAACTGCTCTATCATACAGGCATCTAACCATACAATATCAGACAGACATCAACCCGTATAATATCAGAGGCATCAAACCATGTACTATCATATTGACATCAAATTGTTCTATCATATAGGCATCTAACCATACAATATCAGAGACATCAAACTATTTACTATCACATTGACATCAAACCATGAACTATCAGACAGACATCAAAACGTATATCAGACAGACATCAAACCATGTACTGTCAGACAAACATCAAACTATTTATCAAACCATGTACTGTCAGACAGACATCAAACTATTTACTATCACATTGACATCAAACCATGAACCATCAGACTGACATCCCACCATGTACCATCAGACTGACATCACACCATGTACCATCAGACTGACATCACACCATGTACCATCAGACTGACATCACACCATGTACCATCAGACTGACATCACACCATGTACCATCAGACTGACATCACACCATGTACCATCAAGATATTCCCACACAATTTTTTTTTTGTATTTTGAGGATGAATCTGCAACCAATGTCTACAAGGAAAAGATACACTCAATCGAGTTATTTTAGCTATGTTCACCAAATCAAAACGCTGAATGCTATTGATTTCAGACAGAAAAATCACTTACCTCTGCACATAAAACACAGAACTGACCAATATCACAGTGAGATTCAACAGGCACCTCCGGCTGCCATGGAAATGTAGACAAAGTTTGAATGTAAATGTTCAAAGATGAAACTAACATAAACACCATATCTGACCACGACGTGTCCGAAAAAAAGTCATCCATTTTTTCTAGGTAGCGTGTGCGTTTGGCAGTCTTTGAGTCTGTACCATATTTAATCACTTGGTGGGGCGTAGGGAGCATGTTGATTATATTGTTAACATGACGTATAAGTGTCAGCTGGGCAGCCTGTAGCAGTGGGTCAAACATTGGTTCTTGTGGAATCTTGTTGCCTTCACTGTCTAGGATATCAGTAGAGTCGTTGTTTTTGATGAGTGTATCGTGAGCTCCCAGTAATATACACTCTGGAAGGATGCATAGGTTAAATTCCTGCCAACAAAACAATAAAAAAATTAAACAAGAGGCCACTGGGCCTTAATGGTCAGCTGACTATAAAGACCTACACATGAAAGAGGCGAAATAGACCTAAAATAAATTGTTCAAATACTCTACAGCTCACAAAGAAGACATTGGTTCATCAAAACATTTTCTGCAAACTTGAAATCATATTCTTTATACATGCACTACACAACTGCCATTACTCCGCAAGAATTGCTTGTTGAAAAAGCAAGCTACAAGCCCAATATCAAGATCCTTCAGTTGGCTTTTCAGTTATTGAGAAGAAGTTGTTTAAGCATTTCAACACATTTGACCCTTGTGACCTTGAATATTGAGAAGTTATTGAGACATTTTAACAAATTTGATATCTATGACCTTAAAAGTGGGTCAATGTCATTCATATTAACAAAGTTGGTAGCCCTAACATCCTAGCATGCTACTGGTTAAATATCAACAACTGGGCCATCTGGTTATTGAGCAAAGTCATTTAAAGATTTTAACATATCTGACACCTGTGATTTTGAAAGCCGGTCAAGGTCACTCAAATCAATTCGGGGCTGAATCAACTTTCTGAATTTAAGAAATGATTCCCCACTCTCAATGATGTTTCACATCAAATTTGGATGAAATCCATTTAAGCATTAAGAAGTAGTAGAATTTTGAAGCAAAATCTTGTCAAACTTTGGCATTTGGGGCCCTGCCCTTAAGTGCCTATGGGTAATAATCAACTTTTGGAATCTAAGAAATGATGTTTTATACAAAATTTGGTTGAAATAAATTCAAGCATTAAGAAAGAGTAGCATTTTGAAGCAAAAAATTGACTAACTTTTTTCCCATTTAGGGACCCACACATCCAAAGGTTAATAATGGATGAATCAAGTTTCTGAATCTAAGAAGTGATTCTCTCGATCAAGGATGTTTCACATCAAATATGGTTGAAATCAATTCAAGCATTAGAAGTAGTAGCATATTGAAGCAAAATATTAACTTACTTTCCTATTTGGGACCTAAGTCATAGTGATGGAGAGAATATCTACGTAATTAGGGCTATTGGTATGTACCTGTGTCATAGTGATGGAATGAGTGTCTGCGTATATAAGGTTAATTATATGATGGAAAGAATATCAGCCTATGTAATTTTAACATACCTTGGTCATAGTGATGGAGAGAATATCACAGCATATAAAAGTTTATTTGTACATACCTTGGTCATAGCCATGGAGAGAATATCTATGTAATTAGGGTTATCGGGACATACCTTGGTCATAGTGATGGAGAGAATATCTACGTAATTAGGGCTATCGGGACATAACTTGGTCATAGTGATGGAGAGAATATCACAGCATATAAAAGTTTATTTGTACATACCTTGGTCATAGTGATGGAGAGAAAGTCACAGCATATAAAAGTTTATTTGTACATACTTTGGTCATAGTGATGGAGAGGATGTCACAGCATATAAAAGTTTATTTGTACATACCTTGGTCATAGTGATGGAGAGGATGTCACAGCATATAAAAGTTTATTTGTACATACCTTGGTCATAGCCATGGAGAGAATATCTATGTAATTAGGGTTATCGGGACATACCTTGGTCATAGTGATGGAGAGAATATCTACGTAATTAGGGCTATCGGGACATAACTTGGTCATAGTGATGGAGAGAATATCACAGCATATAAAAGTTTATTTGTACATACCTTGGTCATAGTGATGGAGAGAAAGTCACAGCATATAAAAGTTTATTTGTACATACCTTGGTCATAGTGATGGAGAGGATGTCACAGCATATAAAAGTTTATTTGTACATACCTTGGTCATAGCCATGGAGAGAATATCTATGTAATTAGGGTTATCGGGACATACCAAAGTCATAGTGTTGGAGAGAATATCTATGTAATTAGGGCTATCGGGACATACCTTGGTCATAGTGATGGAGAGAATATCTATGTAATTAGGGCTATCGGGACATACCTTGGTCATAGTGATGGAGAGAATATCTATGTAATTAGGGCTATCGGGACATACCTTGGTCATAGTGATGGAGAGAATATCTATGTAATTAGGGCTATCGGGACATACCTTGGTCATAGTGATGGAGAGAATATCAGCATACGTAAGGTTATGCAGTAGTTTGGCACATTCACTGGGATTACAGTCAGCACTAAAACACTGGTTCTTCACTATAGACACATAGCACTCCTGAAGTTGAAAAAGCATCCATTTTTCATATGAAATTTTCATATTAAAATTTATCTTATATCTAACAAATGGAACAAAATGCAGAAGAAAACCTTTTGTTATAACTACTTTGCTAAAGTCCATACAAAAATAGCTGAAGCTTAATGTATGTCATACATAACTAGAATCCTTACTAAGCAAGTTTATAAGACTTTCAAGGTGAACTCTTCTGAATTTCTGTGGAAGTAATGATTACAAAACAACATTTTTATAAGTCTTTTATAAGACAAACAACAGATTAAAGCTGAATAGTGGGGCACCATCTGATGGACTGATGACCATCAAAACCTAAGCCTTTAGCTTGATGTCCTTAATGTGGTAACAACACAATCTGTAGCAGCTGACCTTGTTGATGTTTATATCAGACAGGGACTTCGGGAGAGACAAAGGGTGTGGCCTTTCTCCCACAATATCAGCTGTTTCCTCCGGGTGTATCTCCATCCTCAGCTTCTGTAGCAGGGACACCAGGCGTGCATGACTGGGAACAAGAGATAAAATACATATTTCTGTTTTGTCTCAATTAGTCAGCGACTATAAAAACTAAAGGCCTGTACAATGTCAGAGTTTTGATGTTAATTGGAATCCAGGAATCTGACTTTTCAATGAAACTAGATTTTAACTTATTCTAATAATGTTCAAATGTGCAAAAGTAATATGGACGACAGTAAACAGCTTTATAAGTGACCCTGTCAAACATATGAACAAATACATCATTCATGGAGAATATTATGAAGACAAATGTCATTTATTATCAAAATCAATGCAGTGGAAAAATTACTATTATTAACTTAAAAGGTTTCTGTTGACACAGTCATGAGAGGCCAATGTTATGTAAGATCATCAATATTTCTACATCAATCAGGTAAATGTGGTTTATAAGATATTCAACCCTAACTATCAGGTTACCACTAATATACCACATTAAAAGTATTTTTAAGAACCCACTCACTGTCAGGTAAGTACATCCTTTTTCCTAACTATCCACTCACTGTCAGGTAAGTTTATCCTTTTTCCTAACTATCCACTCACTGTCAGGTAATTCCATCCTTTTTCCTAACTACCCACTCACTGTCTGGTAAGACCATCCTTTTTCCTAACTACCCACTCACTGTCTGGTAAGTCCATCCTTTTTCCTAACTATCCACTCACTGTCAGGTAAGTCCATCCTTTTTCCTAACTACTCACTCACTGTCTGGTAAGTACATCCTTTTTCCTAACTACCCACTCACTGTCTGGTAAGTACATCCTTTTTCCTAACTACCCACTCACTGCTTGGTAAGTCCATCCTTTTTCCTAACTACTCACTCACTGCTTGGTAAGTCCATCCTTTTTCCTAACTACCCACTCACTGCTTGGTAAGTACATCCTTTTTCCTAACTACCCACTCACTGCTTGGTAAGTCCATCCTTTTTCCTAACTACTCACTCACTGTCAGGTAAGTCCAACCTTTTTCCTAACTACTCACTCACTGCTTGGTAAGTCCATCCTTTTTCCTAACTACTCACTCACTGTCAGGTAAGTCCAACCTTTTTCCTAACTACTCACTCACTGCTTGGTAAGTCCAACCTTTTTCCTAACTACTCACTCACTGTCAGGTAAGTCCAACCTTTTTCCTAACTACCCATTCACTGTCTGGTAAGTACATCCTTTTTCCTAACTACCCACTCACTGTTCGGTAAATTCAGTACACACTTTTTTCCGACTACCAACTCACTGCTTGGTAAATTCAGTACACACTTTTTTCCGACTACCAACTCACCGTTTGGTTAGTTTGTTGCTTTCCATGTATTTAAGAAGCTTGGTGAGATCCTCTAGAGGCAACTGTTTGAAGGCATCCTTTAAAAAAGGTAAAATGACAATTACCACAGTTGTCAAAGTTTGTACCAGTGGTAACATTTCCCTCACATGGTCAGAGTCAAAATATGATGATTAACAACAAAATTATTTCACAAAATGTCCTGATGCTGTGACAGACAGACTGAGAAACTTATTTAAGATATTTTTCAACAGAATTCCTTATGTAGATAATTTTCCAAGATGCCATGTTCATGTTGGTTTGACGGTTTTGTTTTGATCTTTCCTGCAGATGCACACAACTGTATATGATTTTACAAGATATCACTGATTAAGACATTTTACTACTAAATTAATTGTGATCATTATTTGATAAAGAGCTTGGATAATTACAACTGCAGATAATTTTACCTGTACACTGTCAGCCAATAACATCTCGACCCTCTTACATGCGATACTGTCACAGATACGTGCCACAGCCAGGTGATGTGTGTTGAGGAACTTGTCTATGAGCAAGGTAAGAAGGGAGCCCGTTTGGGACAAGTGGATCGCCTCAAGGCATTTCATCGTCTTCCTTACCAGTGACGGCTGTTATATAACACATATACATATCACTCACTTTGATCAACAGGTTTCATTATGTCAAGTTTTGCTCATACCAAGCTAAATGTGTATTGATATTCAGTAAAATGGTTTTGTCTTCAGGAAAATGGCTTACTGTTAAATAATACAAAAGCCACAACATGGACATCTTTTATCTTAAGTTATTAAAATTCTTTATCTATTTTCAAGGGGGAAAGCATTTGATTGAAGCACAATGAAAAAAATAAAACAGTCCTCTTTCAGAGGAGCAATATATAGAATAACACAGTTTTAAACAGATAAAACAGTAACAGAAAATGTGTTACTATTGAATAGCTTATGACTTACCTTTGAGACATTTTCACACCTCGCATGTATTGCCTGTATAAAGAGACTACTGGCAGAGGAATTCCTGTGTATGGCACTGAAAATAACCCCAAAGATAATAATTAGACTTGGGCAGTTCTATAATGTTACTTAGTATCAGACAAAAGGTTCAAGGACAATTATTAAATGATCCTAGTCAGAGTGACATGTGAAATTGCAGGTCCTAGAATGACCAACATATTCTTAACAAAGTCCTAGTGATCAACCTCTTCTTAACAAAGTCCTAGTAACCAACCTCTTCTTAACAAAGTCCTAGTAACCAACCTCTTCTTAAAAAAGTCCTAGTAACCAACCTCTTTTTAACAAAGTCCTGGTAACCAACCTCTTCTTAACAAAGTCCTAGTAACCAACCTCTTTTTAACAAAGTCCTAGTAACCAACCTCTTCTTAACAAAGTCCTAGTAACCAACCTATTCTTAACAAAGTCCTAGTGACCAACCTATTCTTAACAAAGTCCTTGTGACCAACCTATTCTTAACAAAGTCCTAGTAACCAACCTCTTTTTAACAAAGTCCTAGTGACCAACCTCTTCTTAACAAAGTCCTAGTAACCAACCTCTTCTTAACAAAGTCCTAGTAACCAACCTCTTTTTAACAAAGTCCTAGTAACCAACCTCTTTTTAACAAAGTCCTAGTAACCAACCTCTTCTTAACAAAGTCCTAGTAACCAACCTCTTCTTAACAAAGTCCTAGTAACCAACCTCTTCTTAACAAAGTCCTAGTAACCAACCTATTCTTAAAAAAGTCCTAGTGATCAACCTATTCTTAACAAAGTCCTAGTAACCAACCTATTCTTAACAAAGTCCTTGTGACCAACCTATTCTTAACAAAGTCCTAGTAACCAACCTCTTCTTAACAAAGTCCTAGTGACCAACCTCTTTTTAACAAAGTCCTAGTAACCAACCTCTTCTTAACAAAGTCCTAGTAACCAACCTCTTTTTAACAAAGTCCCAGTGACCAACCTATTCTTATTAAAGTCTTGGACAAATGACTTCTGAGAGAGTGCTATTATGTCACCATACCTGACAAAGTCCTGGACAGGTGACTCCAGAGTGAGGGCTATGATGTCACTAACACCTACCTGACAAAGTTCTGGACAGGTGACTCCAGAGAGAGGGCTATGATGTCACTAATACCTACCTGACAAAGTTCTTTACAGGTGACTCAAGAGAGAGCTATGATGTCACTAACACCTACCTGACAAAGTTCTGGACAGGTGACTCCAGAGAGAGCTATGATGTCACTAATACTTACCTGACAAAGTCCTGGACAGGTGACTCCAGAGAGAGGGCTATGATGTCACTAATACCTACCTGACAAAGTTCTGGACAGGTGACTCCAGAAAGAGCTATGATGTCACTATCACCTACCTGACAAAGTCCTGGACAGGTGACTCCAGAAAGAGCTATGATGTCACTAACACCTACCTGACAAAGTCCTGGACAGGTGACTCCAGAAAGAGCTATGATGTCACTAATATCTACCTGACAAAGTTGTGGACAGGTGACTCCAGAGAGAGCTATGATGTCACTTACACCTACCTGACAAAGTCCTGGACAGGTGACTCTTGAGAAAGGGCTATGATGTCACTAACATGGTTGATTACCAACCATGTCATATGTTCCGCTTCAGTTAGATTTTCACACTGTAAACATGAGATTTGAATTAAAGTGTAAAAATAAGTGATCTCACTTCCTGTAACTACTCTATCATAATGGTTCTTTGAGTATTTAGATATTTATACATAACAAAACTTTTAAACAATTACAGAATAATGAACCTTATTGACATTATTTTCTGTTTTGATGAGAAATGAAAAATGATTATAGGTAATGAAATTTTCAAATGGCAAATACAGGTGGAGACTGAGAAGCTCACCACATAGTCACAGAAGAGAACTAGGCCTCCACGTCGCAGGATCTCCAGGTTACAACAGTGTGTCATGGGAGACACCTGTACCTCAAGGTCTGCTGAATGACTGTAATTTGAAACACCAGATGTTATTCGCAATACTTTTATCAATAGCTGCCATCCCAAAGGATAAAAAAATACCACCTGTTTATCACAAATATAGCTCTACTGAGCTAATTTTTTAAAATTCTGTGATATACGACATAAAATAAATATTCTTGCGTGTTGTATCTAGTAGGCGCTCATCCTTTATAAACAATCAGAGACCTTTGTTTCATTTGAGGTTGTTATAAACAAGAGGTCCATAGGGCTTGTATTGCTTACCTGGCTTTGCTTTACTGAAATTGCTTCATTAAAACTAAAGGTAAAGGAATTCAAAATATCGCTATGATTTTGGCTGTTTGTCTTACCTTTTGCCAGGTTTAAGGAAGCGCTTAGGGGTCTGCATCACTGTACTCCACAGTGTCTGATCATCAAAGTTGAGGAGAATTAAAATATTACACCACTGTAGAGTGAGGGTGGGAAGTGTCATGGAGACTGACAGAAACATGTGATTGAGTTCCTGGATACTATGATAACAGTGTGGGGTGTCTAGGTGGGAGGCCTTCATTGCTGATGTAGCAACCTTCCTAAACAGACCTGAGAAAATACAGACATCAGAGATCAATCCTTGTAGTTGACTTCAATGTCATAAAGTTAATTACTCTTATTGGAGTTCAATGCATTCTGTATTTGTTCTATAAGAAGAACATTTCTGAATTGTTTATCAATTAAAATTACCATAAAACAGGGTTTATTTTTTGCTCATTTTTATCAAGAATTTAGATGAATAAGGAATACCTGAAGACAAAATCCACATTTTCCTAACTCTGAAGTTAATCATTTTCATGGCTGATTTTTTTCTTTCAAACACTTCAGTATGATTTAATACATTATAAATGTTAACATGTTCAAGTTTTGGTAAAACGGGTTTCATAATTTATCAACTTTTCGTATCCCTGTAAATTGTAGACATTGTAGTCTGGAACAATAAGATGAAGAATAGCTGGTGTATAATGTAGAATCTCACCAGACTGGAACATGTGTGTTACATAGAGGAGAAGCTGAGACAGTTGCTGGGTAAGAAACGTGGACGAGGAAGACAGACCGGTCAGCTCACATTTCTGACTGATGTAGCTGGCACAGTTACCAATCACCTGTATCAGGAACCTGGGTAAACAAATAAATAGGGCATTAGCTTTACTTAAATGAATACTGCCCTCATTCATATTTTCCTCGCAATTTTTTTCCTGTGCTCATAATAAGTCTATAACTACCTGGATGTTCCCAATACAAAATCTGGACTTTTATCAGAGTAAAGCCATCAGTACCTTGATAAGTACACCTGTACTAATACATTAGTATGATTACCTCCTACTAACTGGTGTTTATGAACTGTTCTCTGCCATCAAGACCCATATCTTAAAACTTACAAATAAAACCCTAAGTACCAGGATATTACAACCTCTTACATGGACTACTATAGGGTTCCACAGCTTTACTTGGGATATTATTCACCTTACATGGATTAATTTAGGGTTCCGTCTCTTTATCAGGATATTACCTCCCATTACATGAACTGATTAGGGTTCCAACTCTGTTCCATGATATTACCTCTCTTTATAGGGACTCATTTAGGGTTCCTCCTCTTTGCTAGGATATATTCTCCCCTTCCATGGATTAATTTAGGGTTTCACTTCTTAACCAGGATATTACCGCCCCACCCCCACCCCTCCCCGTTACTAGACTAATTTAGGGCTTCCTCTGTTTACCAGGATATGACCTTTACGTGAACTGACTTAGGTTTCCACCTCTTTTCCAGTATATTACCTTCCCTTACACAGACTGATTCAGACATTGAGAAATGAAGTGTCTGACTTTCTGATTAGCTATAAGGAGCTTCCTCTCTTTCCGTCACTTACCAAGCTAACACTTCCTCTGGTGAAAGAGTGAGGGCCAGATCTCTCTCCTCAGTTGTCATCTCCCGACTGGGTACCTTAAATACATTCAAACCAAGTCCTAGTTCTTGCATGCGTGACAAGATCACTTCCTCTTTAGACTGTGCCATTAGGACACGCAGGACGGAGAGGACGAGGGACACCCAGCGCTGGAGGTTCTCTACACAAGCCTACAAAAAACATAGACATTACAATCTTTTAACGAAAATCTACACATAACTGAAAAATTTAGTCCCAAAAACAAAATTTATTATTGTTGCAAGCTAACCATCAATAAGAGTTTATGTATTAGTGTATTTAAAATGCAGCTTTTTCTTTCAAGTATCCTTATATTGGTCAAAGGACCCAGTAACACATAATGCAGCAGTCTCGGTAAAACAAAAATAACTTGTGTGCTGCGAAACGATTATGGTACCATAAATAATTTGGTATTCACTAGTTTCATAGTAAGAAGTATTAGAATCAAGGGAAAAAAATCTGTCAATAAAATGGAAACAAAATTAAAAAAATAAAAGAGTGTCCCAGCTTTTAACCTCCAGTCATAACCAAGTTCATATAGGTATGGTACCATTAAGTTATCAACTGTGTACTTCACAATACAAAAGCAGCTAACCTGTAAAAAATCCCGTTGTTGCTTGCTACTTAAAAGTACCCAATACATTTTTAGAGTAACTTTCATGTCATTTAGAAGCTTAGCAACTCTTTCAAATGTGCATATACTCTCATATATGATGCAGCTTTTAAACAAAATGGCGGCCTGACAAAATATTTGCCAAATGTTTGGCAAGTAAACCTTGTGCAATGTCTCTGTGAGGTCAAATCATTTAATTTGTTAAATAAGCGATCAGATCAGTTGTTCTTTATTCACTAATATCATTTACATAAATTTGTAGGCTAGAGTCTCTGATCGGTTAAAATATAACAGGCAATAACAAAGAATTATATCAAACCAACCAAAAAACTTTACATGACTCATAAGTTCATCTTACATTCTGTGAGATGTAAATTTATGTCCACATAAAAAGATAAGTTTACAAACTTCAGTACAAATCTACATCTCAGGATGCCAAAACAACTAACCCTTTTCTATTATTACTCAAGCTAGCTCAGATGTGTAACAGTAGTAACAACATATAATGGGGTTTGTAAAGGAATGTATATAAGCTCTAAGCTTGTTTTCCGGTTTCCCATATAAATTATATGTATGTTTGAAATTGTTGAATAATGAATACAAATATTGTTTAAACCAATTTTTTAATATCAAGTATTCAGAGGAAGGTTTTGTGGTCAATCAACATAAAGATCCGATACCTAACATACTAAGATCGTGACAGGCTCTCTTTTGCAGCAGATCAGGTACTAAAATCAAATAATTGTGCATCACAGAACTTACCACATCCATGGGTTCTTGGAGGAGGGTCTTCAGTAGGATATCTACTGGTCTGAACACGATAGGGGCTAGTGACTCGAACAGACGGTGAAGAGTCTCCAGTGCAGCCATGCTGTCAATTGTTACCTGGATATTGAAAAGTGACAGATTTATAAAATTTATAATCTATAATAAACGTCTGAAGTCTGATGATCGATATACATGGCTGTTAATTACAGGTAAATGAAGCTCCAAATAGAAGTCTGGGATATAAAGAGATCAGTTTACACTGCAAAAAACATTAGGGTACAAAATTCTCAATTAGCAAAAGATGGGTGAAGCTACAGAAGACAGTAGATAGTCTTCAACATGTATTCTTGCCCAAGTATCAAGAGTATCAGAGAAAAGCTTTGATGACCTCCTACTGGTTAATTGATATACCTGTTGTCTGGCTAGCGATGGCAGGATGGTGTCTGTCACCTGTCTTGACAACTTCTTCCAACGTTCCTCACTTTCCTTGTGGCATTGTTGTAGGACTATTACTAACAGGTCTAGAGTCTGTAACAGTTAAAACCATATACCCAATGAAGTATATACAGTCCAATACAACACGTAAAACCTTCTAATTAATAACACAACAATCTATTCTGTCAAATAATCTCCATCAATTACATCAAGACAAATACACCTACTCAAATATCTCCCAACATTCCAAGCGAAATTCAAAATTCAAATACATTAAGTTATTAATCATCTAAACCAAAGATAAGAATTTTTTCTTCACAATATTCTTAGTTTTTCAATTAAAAAGGATCATAATATCTAAATGATATCCAATTGTTCTACTTCCCACACCGGTATAGTCTGTCAGTGTGCAGATACTTCAGCTTAGATCAGAAATCCTTTCTGTCATGTTTCTAATTCAGTACAAACTTCCAGACCACAGCATGTGACATAAATACTTGTCAACAAAACATGTATACAATGTAAGTAAGGTAGACAAGTTTAATCTCCAACAATCAATTTCTCAGCGAAATGAAGAGCTGAGTACATCCCTCATACCTCATGATACTGAATGAGGCGAAGTAACATGGACACGACTACCTCCCTCTGTGTCTCCAATTCACGACTGATGTCAGATTTATTGGCAGCTCGTAGCAAGAACAAATCATATACAATAGGCTTCAGAGCAGGGATAGCTGAAAAACAGGCACACAACTATTACCATTAAATAATCACACAATTACTGTCAATCATTGTTTTAAGTAGGAGGTATCGAAAGTAGAAATCCTTTTGAAGTTAAAGCAATTTTAGGCCTGTCATAGGGGAAATTCTATAAATAAGCAAACATGCTGGCAAATATCAAAACACTGGCTGATGCTATTCAATAATCTCAACAAAATCCTGTTTTTTCTTAAACTCCTGCATACAAGATTCAGAGAATGTTATAGTGATAATTGTCTAACAGACTAGTCCAATACCAAATGAATTCCTACAGATTACAGCACTAGGAAATTTGTCCTCTTTTGAATGTATTTATACCATTGACCTTTTAATTTTTTTAAAACATAAAATGTATCAGTAAAAAAAATGTGCCATCAGACTTGTTTAGGGTCAATACCTACCGTGAGTTGTAGGGTGAAGGCCGCTAGCCATGATGCCATCACACAGTTGAATAATCTTGGGCATTCCAATTATAGATTTACTATGGTATTTTTCATATGACAGCATCACCAGGAAGTTAAACAAGTTAGGAATCAGACTGTCCGAGTTTCTGAAATAACAAGTAAAGAAATTGACTGTCCAAGTTTCTGAAATAGCAAGTTAGGAATCAGACAATGCAAGATTATGAAATAGCAAGCTAGGAATCAGACAGAGCCAAATTCTGAAATAGCAAGTAAGGAATCAGACAGTGCCAGATTCTGAAATAGTAAGTAAGGAATCAGACAGTGCCAGATTCTGAAATAAAACACTTATGTTTACCATAATGACACCAGTTGCAATATTGCCATCCATAACATTAAGCTTAGATTTATAGGAATATAGTCACAATATGATGTCAACCATCCAACAGAATGTGTAGATTTCATTCAGAGTTCAAATGAATATCTTTGGTTTTGTTCCAAGATGGAAGAATTACATTTGGTATCCAGCTGATTTGATTAATTAACACATTTTGGTTCTGAACACTTTAAAACACATGTAGTAAAGAGAAATCTTCCCCACTGGATGGGTTACTCCCTGATCTGACTTAAAAAAAAAATTCCCATTCATGTATTCACACCTAATCTGGCCTAGACACATTCTCTTTAATTGTGCTTCTACCTGACCTGACCTCGACACTTCCCTTTTAATTGTTCTCGTATTTGATACAACCTAAACACCTTCCCATTGGATGTGTTTCTACCTTATCATACCTAAAAATCTTCCAATGAATGCTCTAACCGGACCTGAACTAGACACCTCCCCTTTGAATGTCTTTCTACCTGACCTGAACCAGACACCTCCCCTTTGGATGTGCTCCTATCTGATCTGAACTAGACACTTCCACTTTAGATGTGTTCCTACCTGATCTGGCCCTCCTCTATGAAATCTATCTGTTTGATAATGAATCCGATGAAGACCTGATCTGAGTCGAGGAGGCAGTAGTTGACACGGAGCTGTATAAGTTGAGACAGGAGATCAAGGACCTGTCGCTGAAGTTCTAGGCAGCTTGTCACGGTATATTGCTTTAGGGCCTTGATTACTAGAGGCTCAAACAGGCGTATGTATGCAGCAATAGCAGCCTAAGAGGAAAACACAAACAAAACCATCAACAAATTCAGTTACGGTACTAATTAATGTTATTACATGGCAGGATTTTTTCCTTTTTCCTGTTTGGCTGAAATTCAAACTTGCTCAACTTGCTCAAATACATCAACAAAAAGTCAGCCCTCTGGGTTCAGATAACAATCCAACAACATCAGTTCTTACTTAAATGCAGTAACAAGAGACTTTCCCACATCTATTGTTAAATAATTGCACTAATGTATCTGAAATTGAGCAATCTGTCTTGAAATATATTGGCATAGAAATTTCGTTGAATTTTTAGCAATATCACATGATCAAGTCAGTTGAAATCTCTATACTGTTTTTATTGTTATTTTCAACCTTTTCTCTTCCTTCCATCAATCACTATTTTTTCTTTTTATCCATTCTATCTGACGATAGGAAACAATCATTTTGTAAAGTGAGAATGTTGGGGAAACATTATATGATAAAACAGTTATCAACTTGTAATTCTCTAGTTACAATGATATATCATCAACCCTTCAAAGTGATTTTTCCCAAGGCCGAACTCGCATCTCATAAATAATTGTATTACTATATTGTCTGATACTCTGTAATGGTCAGAAGAACTACTTCTCCTGATGACATCACAATTAAAACATGATACTACAATGGAATTAAGAACCATCTTTCATATAAATGTAAAATTTTAGCATAGGTGTCTCCTCCAAATTCCCCCTAAATAATTCGAAATAATTCCAAATATTCCAAATTAGGACTACAATGTATCGCTATTTTATCATTCAATTGACTAGTCTTGTTATTAACAACCTTTCATAGATCTACAACTCACCTTATCTGTTTTACTTCCAGGTTTCAGAATTGCTGGAAGCTTTCTTTCTACACATTTCTTCAACCAATTTAAAATACTGAAACAAATTATTGCAAATAAATAAACAGCAAGGATTTTCATAATGTCAGACAACAATATCTGAACATCAGAGACATTTTTTCATAATATCCAAATGTAACCCCCTGTATTATCTTTTCCTGCTAAGATGTTTCCATTTTTGGACATTCAGTTAAGTGACCTTGACCCTGTATAATTTCATCCCTACCTGGTTGTCTCCTCCTGCTCAGTCTGGGCAGTGGCTTTGAAGGTGGCAGCAGCGAGGGATTGTGTGAAGTGAGAGTAAGGCTGTGTGAAACAGTGACTGTAGAGCCCTGGTCTGGTGTTGGAGGTCAGTCGTGTGGCCTTGCCAGGTTTGTGTGACACATTGATAGCCTGCTGCGGCTCCCACTGACTTACTAGATTTGTACCAAACAATGCTTTCAAAAGCTGAAATATAGATTTATATAAAAATACAAAAGTTTAGAACAATGTCATATACATTGTATCATGTATAATAATACCTTATTTACTACTTAAATTTTCATTGATTAAAATATGTACAGAATCAGTGATTTTTAGCAGCAATAATATTTTCACTATTTTGAGGGGCAGTACCATAAGTGTGACAATTTGATTAGTGAAAATAATCAGACACAAGTAAATATTTCTGTGATATGATATACGTCTGTTTTCTTATTTGTACAGCCAATAGCCAACTCAGAAGTTTCCAATTATCTTCTGACATAACAGCTATTTAGAACGGATTTAAGGCTATTTGTTACAGTTAAAGAATATTTTTGTTTAAAAGTACAAATCATTGTTATGAATTACAGTGGTGTTTTGACTGAAGACTCATTAATCATCTATTTGAAACTTAACATTGGGAGCAATATCTTTAAAAATTTAATATCCTTTAAAATGCAGATCGCAAAATTTTGATTTGGTGATATGTAATAAATTTATTTTAATCTGTACACAGGCAACTTTTGGACCTACCTGGTTTACATATTTAAATTTAGACAAAGCAGCTGTACAGGAAAGGTTTGGGTTAAACTCACTATAAACAGGCAGGATTAGTTAATATCTTTTCAAATAGGTGGAGTTAGGACATACCTAATGTAGAAAGGTGGATCAGGACATATCTATTGTATACAGGTAGGTTTAGTGACTACCTCATGTACAGAGGTGGATTTACAACGTACCTGCTGTACACAGATGGAGTTAGGACATACCTATTGTATACAGGTAGGTTTAGTGACTACCTCATGTACAGAGGTGAATTTACAACGTACCTGCTGTACACAGATGGAGTTACGACATACCTATTGTATACAGGTAGGTTTAATGACTACCTCATGTACAGAGGTGAATTTACAATGTACCTGCTGTACACAGATGGAGTTAGGACATACCCATTGTATACAGGTAGGTTTAGTGACTACCTCATGTACAGAGGTGGATTTACAACGTACCTGCTGTACACAGATGGAGTTAGGACATACCTATTGTATACAGGTAGGTTTAGTGACTACCTCATGTACAGAGGTGAATTTACAACGTACCTGCTGTACACAGATGGAGTTACGACATACCTATTGTATACAGGTAGGTTTAATGACTACCTCATGTACAGAGGTGGATTTACAATGTACCTGCTGTACACAGATGGAGTTAGGACATACCTATTGTATACAGGTAGGTTTAGTGACTACCTCATGTACAGAGGTGGATTTACAATGTACCTGCTGTACACAGATGGAGTTAGGACATACCTATTGTATACAGGTAGGTTTAGTGACTACCTCATGTACAGAGGTGGATTTACAAAGTACCTGCTGTACACAGATGGAGTTAGGACATACCTATTGTATAAAGGTAGGTTTAGTGACTACCTCATGTACAGAGGTGGATTTACAATGTACCTGCTGTACACAGATGGAGTTAGGACATACCTATTGTATACAGGTAGGTTTAGTGACTACCTCATGTACAGAGGTGGATTTACAACGTACCTGCTGTACACAGATGGAGTTAGGACATACCTATTGTATAAAGGTAGGTTTAGTGACTACCTCATGTACAGAGGTGGATTTACAATGTACCTGCTGTACACAGATGGAGTTAGGACATACCTATTGTATACAGGTAGGTTTAGTGACTACCTCATGTACAGAGGTGGATTTACAACGTACCTGCTGTACACAGAGTATGGTACATGTGGGCTCCAGTGATACAGTTGTCCTGAGATAGCCGAGCAGCTCTTCTGCATACTTCCCAATGTCTTGCAAACTTGCAATCTCTAGCACTTGGGCCAGACACTCAAGTGTACACTTCAGTAGGACACAGAACTTGTCAGTAGTCCCTAGGTCCAAGGAAATCTGAAAACATACCTCTTTATTGTTAACAGGAAAGATGAACCATCCAAAATATTCCCCTTGACTTGATATGATGACAAATGGATTCAAATACCAGAACAAATACTTTATAATAATGAAAAATTCTCACATATACTTTTCCTGCTAATTTTGAATGTGGACATGAATTCATGACCAACTCTTCTGCTGCAAACACATATAAACTTCTCCTTCTATTCTAAAATGTTTATACAGCAAATACACTGCAGGAATTTTAGCAGAATTAATTTCCAACATCAGAAAGACTGTTTTCTGGTAACTTCCAATAGTATTTTAATTTTTGAAAATGTTGTATTTAAAGCTGCCCAAATGACCAAAGTATCTTAAGTTTATTTACAATACTGACTTTATAGGTAGAGTACGCTCCCCTGAGGACTTCATACAGCTTCATGTACTGTGGCAGACTGTAAAATGTACCAAGTCCGTCCTTCTTGTTTCGCTCCCTCTCAGGTTCTTTGTCTTTATCTAAGGAAAGATAACTCTCATATTTCAGTAATACCAAAGCCATCAAATGAACTTATTTGGCAAAGAAATTATTTACACAATATCTTTATATCACCTGTCTGAAAAAAACAAAATGAGAAAAAAAAGGCTTTCAATTTACAGCATATTTTTTGACATCTTTGAATATATTTGTTTCTTACAGATATTTGTCAAAAGAGACAATTTTCACTCCAAATATACGAGATTCTTCAATCTCATGCAATTAGCTGTTCTTGCAGGTTCTCAAACCTTAAGCAGACAATATGTTTTTAACGGATATATTTGTGAGAATTATGCCTTCTATCATTTTGGTGTGGACTTTTGGGATGACCATGGGTACCTGGTACTAACATACTTTTCTGTTCTTTTTAGATACCCCTAGGGAACCAGGTATTTACTTACCTTTCTGTTGGTTGGGTGTGGACTTTTCAGATAACCCTGGGGTACCAAGTAATTACATACCTTTCTGTTGGTTGGGTGTGGACTTTTCACATGACCCTGGTTATCAGATACTTGCATACCTTTCTGTTGTTTGGGTGTGGACTTTTTATATACCCCTGGGGTACCAGATACTTGCATACCTTTCTGTTGTTTGGGTGTGGACTTTTTATATACCCCTGGGGTACCAGATACTTGCATACCTTCCTCTTGTTTGGGTGTGGACTTTTTATATACCCCTGGGGTACCAGATACTTGCATACCTTCCTCTTGTTTGGGTGTGGACTTTTTATATACCCCTGGGGTACCATATACTTGCATACCTTTCTGTTGTTTGGGTGTGGACTTTTATATACCCCTGGGGTACCAGATACTTGCATACCTTCCTCTTGTTTGGGTGTGGACTTTTTATATACCCCTGGGGTACCAGATACTTGCATACCTTCCTCTTGTTTGGGTGTAGACTTTTTACATACCCCTGGGGTATCAGATACCTGCATACCTTCCTCTTGTTTGGGTGTAGACTTTTTATATACCCCTGGGGTACCAGATACTTGCATACCTTTCTGTTGTTTGGGTGTGGACTTTTTATATACCCCTGGGGTACCAGATACTTGCATACCTTTCTGTTGTTTGGGTGTAGACTTTTTATATACCCCTGGGGTACCAGATACTTGCATACCTTTCTGTTGTTTGGGTGTAGACTTTTTATATACCCCTGGGGTACCAGATACCTGCATACCTTTCTGTTGTTTGGGTGTAGACTTTTCAGATGATCCTGGGGTACCAGGTGCACTACTGCCATCCTTCTCTCCCTTAGCCTTACGCTTGATAGGACTGAGGGAAGGGGCAGTGGGAAGAGAGGGCAGGGATGGTTTGATCTGTGGGGGACCAGGCAACTGTTCATCAATCACATGGCAACAGGCATTCAGTAATCTGTAAGTAAACATCAGAACCTCTCTTTACAAATCAGATTCTGTACTTATAATAGATTAAGTAGAGAAATGCCTTTCACAATTTCCTATTTATCACATGATTGCTTGGTTATTTAGTGAATATACTCATGTAATATTTTTGCGTATTTAACATGTGTAACATAGTTTATCGTGACGTCACTTTAGATAATGAAATGTCACACATTCACAGTGATATCACTATGGATCCATAAATATAGACCCAAAATTTTTAGGTGAAAATATCCATTTTCTAACATATTTTCTTGAAAAACAAATAATGTGATAAAAAACAATCTAAAATTCACTTCCACTGTACATGTGATTTATTAAACATGTCAAGAATTTTTCATCTTTCCTTGCCAAAGGCTTATTAAAATAAAAAATTCTTATACTTATTTCATAAATTCATATATCAAACAGAAGCTCCTGTAAGATCCTCTTTATTTATTCCCTATTTCTATCGGTAGATAAACATAGCCTAATATCATTTCTATTGTGTATGTTTTACAAGCATCTTGCTCCACCTGAGCTGAAATTATAGGAAAAACTAGAGGTTGAAAGCATTTCACTTATAGACTACATATGAGAATGAATTGATGAACAAGGATCCAAGTGAGACATGAGAATTTTTTTATATCTCCTCATAATAAAAACCAAGATCAGGGATTCTACCCAACCTATCTTCCTGTACTTACCTGGCTATATGTGTGAGGAACTGCTCTATCAGGGGATACAGGACACGGTCTGATATGCCTTGCCACTTTGTGTCCTCAGAGCTGTCAGCCAAATTATAATTGTCTACACTTCGCAGACATTTGTAGGCAGCCCCTACAAATAACCACAACTGATAATTAGAAAAGTAAATATGATGCAAAATTTCAAATCCTGACAAAATTTGATGAATAAATGATACCAGCAACTTTTAAGTTTGATACACTATCAGATATAATCAGCACACTCCAGTTTCACCATGTTCCATAATTTATAAGGACCTCAGTAACTTTGGCAGACTTTACCACACATTTAGCAGGAAAAGTCCGTTGTGGTCTACAGTGGTGAAAGGTCGCATGGATGTGTCTGCGTATGGTATATGAACTTACCTGTGTGTGCATTGGAGTAAGGTTGTGTGTTGTTATGACACCTGACTAGGAACTAGAAAAAATATTTTGCCACATTTTATTCCTTCTACATACCTGAGACTAAATTGCCAGCCAATTTTAGAGTATCATGGTGAGCAGTCAGGTCAAGACTGACCAACGAGGAGGTCAACAAGGAGAGCATGATGGTCAGTGGTCCTCCACCCGACCCTCCTGACATCTCATCCAAGCTAAAGGTACTGGATATAGAAAATAAATAGCATATCATGACAAAATGTAAGTTCAACATCTTTGAACCTAGACCTCTAGCTTACTAGTCTTACAATAAACCAATCAACCAAGAAGAAGTTTTCTCCAGCGGTATATTAATATTCTGATTATTTTCCACAGCAGCAGGCCATTTTGTATGTCAAATAAAATCTGTATCGCTAATCAATTCAGAATTTGGAATGATTACAGAGAGGTTACAAAACAAGAGTATCATGAATGCTCCCCAAAAACAACTTTATTGAACACAAAATATAATCAAAGGGCAATGATTCTTTAATTAAGAAGTTGCTGGGTCTGAATTTGATATACTGCATATTCCCAGAGTATGATCAATTTGTACACCGAGTTTTAATAACTCCTTATAGAGATCTATCTACCTATGAAGTTTCATGTTGATATCTCTTACAGTTCAACAAATTGTGACAGCAACATTTTCAGCAACAAACTGTGTTACCAACAAACTGTGACAGCAACGAGCTGTAACAGCAATGAACTCAGTTAACAACAAACTGTGTGAGAGACTTGCCTTGATCCACTGAGGGAGCGACTCGGAGGGCGCCTCATAACCATTCTATTGGTACTGTCCCGTGGGACAAGTGGTGTGGGAGGTCCACAGCCCCAGGAATGGGCATACTGGGTAGCAGGAAAGCAATCCGACAACAGGCACAGTGCATGGCAACATCCATACTGGAAAAAAACATCCAATTAGCATACTCTGCTTAAAACATAAATAGCAAGCATTCTATCAACTAACTTCTTGTAATGGACAATTTTCATATACAAATATGTCCTTTTCTAGAAAAACAAAAAGTGTCACATTGATGATATCAGTTACAGAAGGGATTCTTGTTTGTTAAATTTCCAGGTTAAGATGGGAACCAAGGTGCAAGTCACAGAGGATCTGAAATCTACTGACTGTGTTGTGTTTAACATTGGACAGGTTGAGTTCATGGAGTAGTGCCATTATGACCCTGGACAGATTACTCTCTATGTGGACATTGGACACATGTTCCGCCCCAAAGTGGAAAGGTTTGACCAAGCCCTGGACCAGAGGGGGAGAGTCTGACAGAGGATCAGGGGTCAGCAGACGCCCAGTATGGTCTTTAGCTATGGCAATCACAGGATCCTGTTGGCAATGGTCCGCCGCAAAAAACAAGTGGGGAATCAACCTATAACAATAAAAATATAGAAGTATTTTACGATCATAATGAGCACAACAGGTCAAAATCAGCCTGAATGTTTGGACCTAAGAGTCAAACTTTCTAAGACTTAAAACACTTGACTTAACACATGAACTAAAGCATGTGATATAACATATTGCTATGAACAAACATTGAAAACTAATATTTATGAATTCGTCCACATATGCTATAAAGGGGTTGTTGATTGTCAGATACTCACTTGACAAGAGTCTGTGCAGCACTGTGACGAACACGGTGGTCCTCATTTCCCAGTAGTGGTATAATCACATTATGTATTACTCGGTGTTGGAGGTTCAGTTTCTGCAAAAATTATGGAACTCTTTCTACAGAGAATATTTTGCATCATTTATATTTCCTTTAGAGCTGTCTTCTATACCTTTAAGTGTTACCACAATAAACTGTATATCTTCTTTGAAGAGGCTCAATATCAAACTATATCACTCCTGATGACAGACATATGCATCAATTTTTTTATAACCCTCTTGTAATTAGGAGAATGTAAGACAATGCTATATGTTAAATCAAAGGACACTTATCTTTAATATACAAGCACAAGTTTAAGTGATTGTGAGAAGTGTTAAATTCAAATCATTAGAATATTTTGGAAGAGTTGTGTCCGCAGACAACTACAAAATGATTTCAGCATATTCCCACCCTTACTCTTAATATTTATTACAGGGCATAGTAATTTAAGGAAAGGAAGCTTGATGTTTATACAAACCCCTAGAAAGTGATGCTGTCCCCTCTGGGCCAGGGTACAACAAGACTCCAGGTGTACTAGAATCTTAAAGTTGATGCCACTTAGCAGGTCCAGTAACTCTGTCTGTAAGTATGAAAAAGTTCATCAGTAAGACCAAATCATTTCCTGCTAACCTTAACATTAGAAACTTAACAGACCTTCATAATAAATAACCATGTATTTTAGACATCTGCATTCAAAGACATTTTAAAGCAATGAAGCTGAGGACTTTGATATCTGATCTTCGTTACAATATCAACCTTAACCAGCCAGTAGGGCATGACCTTGACTTCATTAGTCGGAGTAGGACTAAACAGCCACTTCACTGTGAATATTATGACATTAACCTTGACCAGCCAATAAGAATTGTCCTTGACCTCCATTGGCCTTAGTAGGACTAGAAAGGCCAGTTCACTGTGAATGTTATGATATTAACCTTGACAAGCCAGTAGGGATTGTCCTTGACTTCCATTGGCCTCAGTAGGACTAGAAGGGCCAGTTCACTGTGAATGTTATGATATTAACCTTGACTAGCCAGTAGGGACTGTCCTTGACCTCCATCAGCCTGAGTAGGACTAGAAGGGCCAGTTCACTGTGAATATTATGACATTAACCTTGACTAGCCAGTAGGGATTGTTCTTGACCTCCATTGGCCTCAGTAGGACTAGAAGGGCCAGTTCACTGTGAATATTATGACATTAACCTTGACAAGCCAGTAGGGATTGTCCTTGACCTCCATTGGCCTCAGTAGGACTAGAACGGCCAGTTCACTGTGAATGTTATGATATTAACCTTGACTAGCCAGTAGGGATTGTCCTTGACCTCCATCAGCCTGAGTAGGACTAGAAGGGCCAGTTCACTGTAAATATTATGACATTAACCTTGACCAGCCAGTAGGGATTGTCCTTGACCTCCATTGGTCTCAGTAGGACTAGAAGGGCCAGTTCATTGTGAATGTTATGATATTAACCTTGACTAGCCAATAGGGATTGTCCTTGACTTCCATCAGCCTGAGTAGGACTAGAAGGGCCAGTTCACTATGAATGCTCTGTAATAGTGGATTGATACAGGTCTGTAGGGAAATGATTGCTAGTCTAATTGCCACCGATGAGCTGTCTTTCACAATGTCCAGTATTATGTCCACCAGGGACTGGATACTCAAGTCCACCACTTGAAAAACAAAACAATTAAAAATATTAGAGAACATTTAGGGGAAAAAAGGTGGAAACTTCTGTTTTTGAAGTTTAAATTCCAACTGCTTCAGATATAGATTTACTGAAGTATACATATGCATATTGAAATCTTAACATACCATCAACTTAGGATATGATATATCACTTTTTCACCTTTTTTATAACAGCATAATGTGTTCAACAAATAATATACCAATCTCGCAACAAGATAAAACATGAAAGTAATGTGTTACCTTTTCCAGGGAAGTCAGACAGCCACTTTGTGAAGTTACCTCGGCTTTCCTTCAGAGCAGACATGATGAGGTTAGCAGCTATCTGTGTTGTATTACCCTTCAACTGCGGGTCATGGTGATTAGCAAACAATAAGACATCCTGAATTTCCTGGTCTAAATCTGCATAAATACATACAATAAGACATCCTGTAACTTCTGGTCTAGATCTCCATAAATACATACAATAAGACATCCTTTAACTTCTGGTCTAGATCTACATAAATACATACAATAAGACATCCTGAATCTCCTGGTCTACATCTCCATAAATACATACAATAAGACATCCTGAATCTCCTGGTCTACATCTCCATAAATACATACAATAAGACATCCTGAATTTCCTGGTCTACATCTCCATAAATACATACAATAAGACATCCTGAATCTCCTGGTCTAGATCTCCATAAATACATACAATAAGACATCCTGTAACTTCTGGTCTAGATCTCCATAAATACATACAATAAGACATCCTGAATCTCCTGGTCTAGATCTACATAAATACATACAATAAGACATCCTGAATCTCCTGGTCTAGATCTACATAAATACATACAATAAGACATCCTGAATCTCCTGGTCTAGATCTACATAAATACATACAATAAGACATCCTGTAACTTCTGGTCTAGATCTACATAAATACATACAATAAGACATCCTGAATCTCCTGGTCTACATCTCCATAAATACATACAATAAGACATCCTGAATCTCCTGGTCTAGATCTACATAAATACATACAATAAGACATCCTGTAACTTCTGGTCTAGATCTCCATAAATACATACAATAAGACATCCTGAATCTCCTGGTCTAGATCTCCATAAATACATACAATAAGACATCCTGAATCTCCTGGTCTAGATCTCCATAAATACATACAATAAGACATCCTGAATCTCCTGGTCTACATCTCCATAAATACATACAATAAGACATCCTGAATCTCCTGGTCTACATCTCCATAAATACATACAATAAGACATCCTGAATCTCCTGGTCTAGATCTACATAAATACATACAATAAGACATCCTGTAACTTCTGGTCTAGATCTACATAAATACATACAATAAGACATCCTGTAACTTCTGGTCTAGATCTACATAAATACATACAATAAGACATCCTGTAACTTCTGGTCTAGATCTACATAAATACATACAATAAGACATCCTGAATCTCCTGGTCTACATCTCCATAAATACATACAATAAGACATCCTGAATCTCCTGGTCTACATCTCCATAAATACATACAATAAGACATCCTGAATCTCCTGGTCTAGATCTACATAAATACATACAATAAGACATCCTGTAACTTCTGGTCTAGATCTACATAAATACATACAATAAGACATCCTGTAACTTCTGGTCTAGATCTACATAAATACATACAATAAGACATCCTGAATCTCCTGGTCTAGATCTACATAAATACATACAATAAGACATCCTTTAACTTCTGGTCTAGATCTACATAAATACATACAATAAGACATCCTGTAACTTCTGGTCTACATCTCCATAAATACATACAATAAGACATCCTGAATCTCCTGGTCTAGATCTCCATAAATACATACAATAAGACATCCTTTAACTTCTGGTCTAGATCTACATAAATACATACAATAAGACATCCTGTAACTTCTGGTCTACATCTCCATAAATACATACAATAAGACATCCTGAATTTCCTGGTCTAGATCTCCATAAATACATACAATAAGACATCCTGAATCTCCTGGTCTAGATCTCCATAAATACATACAATAAGACATCCTGAATTTCCTGGTCTAGATCTCCATAAATACATACAATAAGACATCCTGAATCTCCTGGTCTAGATCTCCATAAATACATACAATAAGACATCCTGAATCTCTGGTCTAGATCTACATAAATACATACAATAAGACATCCTGAATCTCCTGGTCTAGATCTCCATAAATACATACAATAAGACATCCTGAATCTCCTGGTCTAGATCTACATAAATACATACAATAAGACATCCTGTAACTTCTGGTCTAGATCTACATAAATACATACAATAAGACATCCTGAATCTCCTGGTCTAGATCTCCATAAATACATACAATAAGACATCCTGAATTTCCTGGTCTAGATCTCCATAAATACATACAATAAGACATCCTGTAACTTCTGGTCTAGATCTACATAAATACATACAATAAGACATCCTGAATCTCCTGGTCTAGATCTACATAAATACATACAATAAGACATCCTGAATCTCCTGGTCTAGATCTACATAAATACATACAATAAGACATCCTGAATTTCCTGGTCTAGATCTACATAAATACATACAATAAGACATCCTGAATCTCCTGGTCTAGATCTCCATAAATACATACAATAAGACATCCTGAATCTCTGGTCTAGATCTACATAAATACATACAATAAGACATCCTGTAACTTCTGGTCTAGATCTACATAAATACATACAATAAGACATCCTGAATCTCCTGGTCTACATCTCCATAAATACATACAATAAGACATCCTGAATCTCCTGGTCTAGATCTACATAAATACATACAATAAGACATCCTGTAACTTCTGGTCTACATCTCCATAAATACATACAATAAGACATCCTGAATCTCCTGGTCTAGATCTCCATAAATATATACAATAAGACATCCTGAATCTCCTGGTCTAGATCTCCATAAATACATACAATAAGACATCCTGAATCTCCTGGTCTACATCTCCATAAATACATACAATAAGACATCCTGAATCTCCTGGTCTAGATCTCCATAAATATATACAATAAGACATCCTGAATCTCCTGGTCTAGATCTCCATAAATACATACAATAAGACATCCTGAATCTCCTGGTCTACATCTCCATAAATACATACAATAAGACATCCTGAATCTCCTGGTCTAGATCTCCATAAATACATACAATAAGACATCCTGAATCTCCTGGTCTACATCTCCATAAATACATACAATAAGACATCCTGAATCTCCTGGTCTAGATCTCCATAAATACATACAATAAGACATCCTGTAACTTCTGGTCTACATCTCCATAAATACATACAATAAGACATCCTGAATCTCCTGGTCTACATATCCATAAATACATACAATAAGACATCCTGAATCTCCTGGTCTAGATCTACATAAATACATACAATAAGACATCCTGAATCTCCTGGTCTAGATCTACATAAATACATACAATAAGACATCCTGAATCTCCTGGTCTAGATCTACATAAATACATACAATAAGACATCCTGTAACTTCTGGTCTAGATCTCCATAAATACATACAATAAGACATCCTGAATCTCCTGGTCTAGATCTCCATAAATACATACAATAAGACATCCTGAATCTCCTGGTCTAGATCTCCATAAATACATACAATAAGACATCCTGTAACTTCTGGTCTACATCTCCATAAATACATACAATAAGACATCCTTTAACTTCTGGTCTAGATCTACATAAATACATACAATAAGACATCCTTTAACTTCTGGTCTAGATCTCCATAAATACATACAATAAGACATCCTGAATCTCCTGGTCTAGATCTACATAAATACATACAATAAGACATCCTGAATCTCCTGGTCTACATCTCCATAAATACATACAATAAGACATCCTGTAACTTCTGGTCTACATCTCCATAAATACATACAATAAGACATCCTTTAACTTCTGGTCTAGATCTACATAAATACATACAATAAGACATCCTTTAACTTCTGGTCTAGATCTACATAAATACATACAATAAGACATGATGAATCGCCTGGTAAAGTACATAAATACAAGTTCTAGAGCTATACAACTAGTATCTATAATTAACTTATAGAGTCATTATAAAAGAGAAATTTGACAGTTGAGGGTAATAAGATATTTACTTTCCTTACAACAAACAAGACTATGACAATTTCATTTTAAATTAGCACTAATTAATAATGATTTCTATCAGGCTACTGGATTTGTTTAAACAATTTCAAATAGATACTAAGAATGAGGTTTTCCAGGTATATTAAAAATGAGCTGTATTTTGATACATCTAGATATAATGAAATCAAGTGTTAACTCCTTGTTAAATTGTGTGAGTTATCTACCTTGTGAGACGTCTGTAAACAGGTTGAGAAGAAACACTTGGGGGTACATGGCCACGGCAGAGCTGACACAGGTGAGAGCCAGAGACTTGACACTTACACGTACAGCTTTGTCAGGTTTCAACACACGCTTGCACCCAGATAACAGAAACCGAGAGGCTATAAATCGTATACAGTACACAATAGCAGGCTGTCTGTCTATCAAGGAGCCAATACTGACACTGACGTCTTCCCCTGGGGACGGCAGAAGGCTGCGATCGCCTTCAAACGTATCTTCTATCTCAGGGTTGCCATTTAAGTCCTGGCTGACGCCCTTTTGGAGAGAAGGTTTGCGAGTTGGACTGATGCTCTGTATACTGAGTAAAGTCTCCTGGCTACTACTGCAGACTTGTGTCATGTTTGACTTCTCCGACTTTTCCTCATTGAGATCACCAATTTCAATACCAGAATATTCAGAGTCTGTTGTTGTGACAATAACTTGTGTATCCACCGGACTTGTATCTTCAGATCCTGCTCCAGACTCCCCACGAGCTACAAATGTATTATAGACATAAGCAGATCCCTCAGCTGATGAGGCATCCCCTGCAGGGTCTGACACAGGATCAGGGATGTCAGCATCATCCTCAAGCCCAGCAGACTCCTCTGCCAGTTTACTAAAGGATGGCACTTCTTGTAGAGCTGAAGAACAAATGAAGAACAAAAATAGAACAAAAATAAGTGTCAATCAGATGGCGAAACTTAGATTTTGAAAACCATTTATGAGAAGGCCACATGCAAACATGCGTTAACTCAAGCCAATTTCTTCAAACAACATAATATCAAGACAAGGAAAACCTGTTACATGTATAATGATTAAAGAGGGGGGGCATTTTGGTTGTCCCAATATACAGGAAGTGTTAGGCAGGAGATATATCATTGGGATACTTATTCTTTCAAGAGGAGACTTGGTTGTCCCAGTAGACAGGGAGTGTATGGTCAGGAGATATGTTATTGGGATACTTACAGTCATTGGAGGGAGAGGAGGCTTGGTCAGCAAGGTACACAAGGGTCCGAGTAATGGTACCTGGCACAGTCAATATGGACACTAATAAGGGGTTGGGGTTACGCAACAGCTGTATGAAGGCCTCCAGGGCAGCTGTCACAACATTGTGGTCTCGGTGGGTCATCAGGTGCAACAGCATCTGGATCACCTGTCACAATAAGCCAAAGATATTAGAGTTGTATAATATATATGACAGCACATATTCAGACAATCTTTCACGAGCTTCCATACAAATTAACATTAATGCATTGCATGGTTTTTCATTTAACTGAACCTCAGTATGTCATACTAATCGTTATTCATTTTACAACAATTGTGAAACAAGCTTTAAGCTTATATAATCACTCTTGTTGGCCTGGACTGAATCTTTCTGTGGGAGGAAACTGAAGTATGTCACACTAAATATTTATGTAATGGGTGCTGTTACAATGCTAACAGTGTAGTTATTTGATAAAAAGTTTTATCAAACAAGAGTTTCAAGGTGTATTATTAGTTGTAATGGGAATGAGAATCAAGTACACACAACTAAAACAATTACCAATACATGATTAATGGTTATTCACATAGAAGATATCAGAGGGAAACTTGTCCATATACAGAATGACAGTGTATATATGATATGGTTGACACACTACTTTTAATTTGTAACTTAGACAAAAGATTGGTTGTAGGTAATAAGTTTCTGAAATCCATTTTTGTTTGTTCTGTTATTCAAATACTTCATTCCTGTAGCTATTGAAACTGTTAAAAATGTATCAGGCAACAAATTTACATAAGCGACATAACGCTTGTTTTTGTTTCCTTTTATATTCTTTATAATACATAATTGATTTTAATTTGTATTGTTGAAATCTGATTAAAACAAAAGTTTAAGCCATAAGTGTTTAAACAGATATAGTTGAATTATTAATTTTGGAGGGGGTGGAGGTATTTTTGTTAAGTTTGCGGTTACTCATAATACATGAATTTATATGAAATGATCGATAAAGCTTATGATTGATTATAGTATGTATGGATTTTGAGAGCAATATTTAACCTCAATCAAGAGCCAAAGAAAATGCATATTTTTACACCACATAATTTGAGACCCATAAAAACGTATGATTTTATTATTAATTTGCTACCATATTTACTTGAAATAAAATAAGTTTAAATGCGTCTCCATTAATG
This sequence comes from Ylistrum balloti, assembly GCF_031769215.1. Taxonomy (NCBI): domain Eukaryota; kingdom Metazoa; phylum Mollusca; class Bivalvia; order Pectinida; family Pectinidae; genus Ylistrum; species Ylistrum balloti. Next base: position 297,452 of record NW_026782909.1, on the reverse strand, counting down.
CCCCTTCTACAAGCTCAGAGTTCTCAACATTATAGAGAAGCCTTTACTATAATACCTTTATTAGCTGTTCTTTGCTGACAGATTCTATCTTTTCCTTTGTCATCACACCAAAGCTGCCCTTTAATCCCTGTTCAACCAGACTTGCCTCCCCTAAATGGGGGACCAGAGACCTCATACACAGAACCACACCCATCAGGGTGTGTAGATTCTGATCTCCATCCACTGGTAAGACCATGTCTGGAAGTAAAGGTGATCCATCTCAGTTTCAAAGAAGAAAATTAACATTATGTATATTGCAGGATCATTAGATGACCATAACAGTAAACTATGATCTGTGAAATGTATGACAACAGAATTTGAATTAATCAGATATGACTCAGTATCCATCAATAAGCAAGTACAGGTTTTTCAATTCCTCATATTTCTTTTAAACATATATTACCACTTTGTCACAGCTCAAAATCAATCATATCTTTTCAAGTCTGACTACATCACTTTTCCTATATGTAAAATTTTAAAAAGTCCAGTGTTGTTTTGTACATACAAAAATGAATCTCTAACTAAAATTACCACAGACCTAATAAGACATTCAGCAGATAGTTGTAGAAGGATGTTGGGCTCCTTGAATACTGACAGATCAAAACCAGACTGGTAGCAGCTGTCCTCCGACACGAAGCTGAAGGCGACTTCAGGTTAGGAAGGAAAGACTTCAGTAATGCCTGAAAAATTCAGAAAGGAAACATGTACACTTCTTTAATATTGAAAATTATTACATTTGGCAATCTTGTGTCATGTCCTTTTCAGATTGAATATAAAGAATGCTAACACTCTGTAATATTATTCCATCAGTTCAACTAGGTTAACAAGTGTTGTGATAATTTTTTTTAAAATTAGCTTTGATCTTTCATTGATAAAATATTAATACACCTCTACTTTGTTTATTCTGTATCAAATCAACAGGTTTCATTCCTACATTTGCCTCATCTTCCCTTCACTATGTTTTAGACTTGTGTTCTTTTCAGAGAAATAAAACACACATGCACTTTAGTGTTTCCTCCGAGTAGATAAAGAGTAGGGAAGGCCTTATAACGAAAGACATGAACCATGTCCACATGACACAAGAGAGGGACACTTTTTCTACAAAAATTCCCTTGCTCACAGAGCCCACAACAATTTCTCTGACAGAAATTATAGTGATCACTAAGCACAAAACATTTTCTCAACTGAAATTACCATGCATACAGTGCACACGACACTTTCTTTGACAAGAAATTTCATTCTCACAGTGCACGCAAGACTTTCTCTAACAGAAAAAGCACCATGCTCAAAGTGCAAAAGAAACTTTCTCTGACAGAGATTACCTTTCTCACAGTACACACACAAACTTCTAATAGAAATTTCAGTGATCACAAAGTCCTCATACTTAGCTGAGAGTGACTTAGAAACCTTCTTCGTGAAAGATATTTACAAAAATTTTCTCATTAGTATCCTTTTAATTAAATAAAGTGAGGGCTTGAAGGACATAACATCTTAAACTATTATCATTCTCAATGTCCATTAATGGCAATTGATTGAAAAGATAAAAAATAATATTGCATATTAATTAATAATGTAATCTGTTATTTTCTTCTGTTTTCATTTATATGTAATTACCAACCTTTATCTCAGATTCATTGGCAAAAACCATGAGAGCAGGACAAATCTTCACCATAGAGCTAAGAAGAGTTTCCTGTACTGCCTCCTCTTCCCTCTTACATATCCTCGCCAGACAGGGAAGCATATTCACCATATAAGGTCTGTAAAATGACATTTAAAATTGAAATAATCATATATTCAAAATTATCAAAAGACAGCAATAAAATAGTGCCATGCAGTTACCATTACTTAAATCTTAAAATTTCTCGATATTTGGATTTAAGAGCTGCTTACTTTAAAATACTTCAGTGCTGGAACATTGTGCATCATAAATACAGTACAACTCACTTGTGTCCAACACACTTGAATCTAATACATCGGATGAATAAAATGGGTTTTTTTGTCTGGACAAAAATCAGATGAGTTAAACACTATTGAGTTGAATACTGCATTTGTGTCATATATTTTTTTGTCCACCTCTATGAAGTTCTACCATGATTTCCTTTTTCGAGCCGAACATTCTGGCATCACCTTGTCTCAGATATTCATTTCCTGGCTCAAGTGTGATCAGTCAGTCATATCTGTGTTAACTAGCCCAACTGCAAGTAACTTAAATCCCTGCGTTTTATACAGGTGCACAGATGAAAATTTGAATTTATAAAGAATTAGGCAACCAAATAAAATCAAATACACTATAGTCTGTTAATCATAAATCTACTATGTTTCATTTTTATGTGCATGGCACCAGAAGGAAAAAACAAGCAATAACTACCATGCCAATGCATATCAATATAAAAACTAGTTTGTCATTGACACATTAGTTTATGATTAAATCAATTTACTAGATATATATGTACATATACAAACTGCAATTTTTATTTTAATCTATTTAATGGTATAGGCTCTTACTATGTAGTTTGTGTGTAGTTATGCTTCACTGATGTTGCCGTAGCCTTCATCTTTTCATAACCTAGCTCATTGCTATTGATGTTATTTTGTAATAATGTTGACAGAACTTGTTATTCTTAAGGATATAAATGTGAGTACAACACTTGTATAACTTTAAAGTATTAATTTCACTAAGTTATGTGTATTGAGAGTTGGTGTGTATCTACATGTGTGTTGCAATGACGAATGTTTCACATCACATTTTTTTGTTTTATATTCATACTTATAACTGTTTATTTAAATAAAAGATACTGTTAGGGTATAAAATCATAAGATGTTTTTTACTTATTTATTACTTATTAATAACGTCACACCACACTATGAGACATGTATCCAGTAAACAACTGATCAAAATAGGATCAACCTTCTATGTAAAACATCTCCATTCATAGGAACACAGCTTATTCAAACCATCAGATAAGTCAATATTTCATTAGGTCTCATCAACTTCAACTTATCCATGTTTTATTATACCTGCACTTTTGTGGTCTAATGAGAGGAGCCATCTCAGCGAACCTCCAAAGAGCTGCACGCAGAGTGCGAGATGATCCATTTTTCTTTATCTCCTTATACAGCTCTACTTGAAGTCGTCCCAAGTTGGTCTCCAGAAGTACCTTTAAGGCAAAACAAGTAGGATAACAACAAGAAATATCATAGAAGTGTTGTGTCAGTCATTGCAAGGGACAACATAATAATACAGTACATTGTTAATCTTCCTTAACATCCTTTCACAGAACAGCATTATGGCATCATACCTTTAGTAAAATGGGGCAAAGCCACAATTGGCTGGGTTGCGGGATGCATACAATGTTATATGGTATTTATAAGACAGTTATGGGTGTTTCATTTGTTGAGTATGTAGAATATTTGTTATAAAAGATAAAAAGCTTGGTTGTATTTTATGAATTCGTGAAGAAAGGCATTTAAAGAAAGAAGTTGCAGCCATTTTTGATTTTGAGATGTTCAAAAAATAGACAATGGACATCTAGGGCCCCAAGGTGATTTATATGCGGAAAATGACTAAGTTCCAAAGCCCCGAAAATCAAAAAAAAATGTCCGAAATGAATTCATAATAGCAGGTGCACATCTTCAACATATATATAAACATCCTACAAAGTCTCAAGTTTCTATGTCAAAAACTCTAGGAGGAGTTGATTCTACCTTGATGGATCTGTTGATACACTCATCTGCAACCATTCTCACATCAGACTCAGCATCATCACAGAGGTTCAGGAATGTTTCCATCGCAATACCAAGAAATTTGGGGAAATCAATGATAGCTCTAAAAACACATCAAAGAACATTTTCATTTTTCATTTTCTAGGACCCTTTCTCGATATGATTTTAACACAGATATCACATGAGTGTTTCATTAATACAGGAGTGTAAAAGAAATTTAAGAACATATGGCCTTGGTCAAGTATACCTTCCAGAATACCACTAGCCTGAAAATAATTTCTACTTACCCCCAAAATATATTATTAAGGTAGAAGATACAATGACAAATGAATGTCCTCATTACTGAGATAACTAAATTTATAAATATTAAGTGCTATTTCTCAATACCTTAATATTTTCACTATCAATCATTTATTTTGTCAGTTGCTACCCACTGAAGAAAGAAAACAAACAATTTTCTTTGTTATCAAAATTCCTGAATGGTTATTCCAAACCATTCTGAAGAAAGAAAACAAAAAATTTTCTTTGTTATCAAATTCCTGACAGGTTATTCCAAACCTGCACCTGTTCTGTTATAAAACAAAGAATTAGATTTCCTCCTTTCTAAACCATGCTGCTTTACAGCTAAAAAAACTGCATTGCAATGTCGTTTAAAGAACATACATTCAAGACTTAACTTAAGTGAATCCTTCATAACCTTATTTAAATTTTCAATATTTATTCCTTACCACCTGAAGTTTACACAACTATGAACATTTAAAAACATGTAAAATAAGCAAATATCTTTACTTGCCCCTGGCAAGTGTACGAATATTTAGCACTTCTCTAAGTATAAAAATTGATTGTCTAAGGTATTGTGCTAAAAATCTTTCAAAAGCTTGAAATCAATGATTTACCTCATGTTAGGTGCACATATGCAGTCAGCCACTATGTTGCAGTTCATTATCTTGTCCTTCTTGCTGACAGACTGTTCCCTTTTCCTTTAAAATAACAATAATATCACCTTTATATCTGTCTAATCATATGGTGATAAAAATTTGCACATCAGGGTCATGTAAATTCTATCATTTAACAAAAATTAGGAGATCAAGAGAACAAAATTATATTATTGTGAAATTTCAATTATGCCATTATTTTAAACCTTATAGCATCCAGCATGTCCATGTTTGTGGTGATTTGATCAAGACCTACCCATTCCCAACAAGAGCACCACAGGAGGGTACAATATACATGTACAACCATCCCGTGCAATAGAGAAAGCATTGTTGTACTTTATATACCGTAAATATTCGCGGATAGTGCGCACTTTTTTAAGCTGAAACTGTCGTGTCAAAAAGGGGGTGCGTACTATACGCAGGTACATGCCATTCCTGGGGTTATCATTCCCGAGTTCTGCATCCGCCATATTGGATTACCTCCCTTCACATAGTTATATGTAAAAGTCGTCGGTCTTATATGATAGTTTGGAGATAAAAACAACAAAAAAATAAAATAAAAAAATGTTTTAATCATCTGCCATTCACGCTAGCATTACGGTGAATCTAATTTTTTTTCGTTTCCCGTCGGTCTTACTATTGGTCGGGGCTATAGTAGTGTCTGAATTTCTGCCTCATTTTGATGCTGTATCTGTGGAATTCAATGAATCCGGAAATTTTTAGGCGATTGTCGTTCTGTTCATAAATTGGACAGCCCATCCCACCGATGCCCAAAGTTGGTGACCCCATGACCTCTCTTGATCTGCATGGCCCGCACGCGCAGTTCTGTTGTACTGGCAGCGATGCCGGGATATCGGCGATCGCATACAAAGTTGAACAGCTGTCTCTCTCCATCTCTGGGTGTTTCGCTGTCGCACCTATGTCAGCCCTATTGGTCAGTGGTTGGGACTTTAGACGGTCTGTTCTTTCTTCCGTGCCTTGATATTTCACTCTGGAATGTCGAAGTGGCGACCGGCGGCACGAAACTCCAGTCTCTCGGCGTAGTCAAGTGGCATTCGCTGTTTCCCCATGTCGAAGTCGGTGTAAACAATTTATCATTAAATACCTTCGGATACCGCGATGGGTACAGATACCATGAAAGATCATGCCTATACTGAACAAACCACCTGCTTTTATGGGGACAAGGTAGGATTGAAAATGTTCAGACAGTTAAAACAACATCGTTTTCTGACCAATAGTACGCGTTCAGCCCAAGCCGGGTGTCATCAGTCTCCTCATACTCAACGTGTTCACTGTCATTAACCGTTAATTATACAATCAGCCAAGCCTTTCATGCTTGTTAGGTCACCTGGGTAAATTTGTTTACTTAAGGTAATTACATGTGTTAGGGTCACGCTCATTGTGGTTTCCTAATTATCAATGGATCAGACCACATCAAATGTTTCGTCACAGTGACCCGTCAATTAATTTTTCTGTAGATTTTTTTTTTTAATCTGATCTCCAAAAAGTACCTGCGCACTATACGCGAGTGCGCACTATACGCGAATATTTACGGTATTGAAATGAATACATATGTGAAAATAAAACAATAATCACACAATAAAATGCCAATGAGAAAGCACAATTTTGTGTCACCATATTAAAGTCTACTAAGTTCAAAACAAAATTGGTCGAAAAGAAAGAACAAAGGGCAATAACTCCCAAAAAAATAATTGATTCAAAATGCTGTTTTTTAAAGACACAATTTCATGTGATATGGCAGTAGTAAATCATACAAGGCTTAAAATAGATCAGTTGAAAACTATGAAAAGAGATCTTCAGACAAAAAAGAAGATTATGACTGACATACCATATTATGTGATATAAAAATTTGGATGAATGTATGAAAAGATAAGATAAAAAAAATATTCTACTTACTTTGAGTCATCTGAAGTACCTCCTCCAGGCTGGAACACCTTTAAGGCTTCAAAGGCCTTAATTAGTTTCTCTATTGTTGCCATGTCTGTGTTATTGAAAACTGGTACACCTAAATGACAAACAAAATTCACCAGTAAATATAAGCTCAGATTTGTAAATCATGGTAACCTAACTCTAAAGGTCATTTTCTACCAGACTACAGTTCTTCATGCTACAAAGCAGACCATATAGTATGTAAACTTTACTTTGATGCTGTGACAGTATTAATACATTAAATATCAGCTGACAAATCTTTTACCATTTTTAAAAAAGTCAAATAAAATATATATGCTAATAGTTAACTACTTAACTACATGTGTTCAAATTCAATATATATCCTATACTGCACTAGGGACGTATAATACATACTGTATTATACGTCCCTGACTGCACTCAAGGTTTTTTTCATGGAAATATCAAATTCTGTGAGGTTGCCATCATTGATTGTCGGGATTATTTGGTACTCAAAACTAACACAAAAAGGATCTGAAGATTTATCTAGGAACAACAATAATAAATAAGATAATTACTGTATATCCGACTATCCAAGTCAATATCATGCAAAACCAGGAAAAAGTGTCTATAAATGTGATAGCAACTAGCTAGACAAAATGATCGGCAAAGACAGTACCCTGTTTTGGAATTGAAAAATATCTTGATTATAATATTATCTTTTGAAACACTTATATGTTCAACAGTTAAGAAATTGACAGGTCTCATTTTATTCTACTTCACATCTAATATCATGACAAACCAGAGACTATAAACACATGACCATTTTCATGTGTAAAAGCAAACATTATCCTTGACAAAATAGTAAGTGGAGTGCCGATTGAGCCTTATCAGATTATGGATTTAATTCAATATTTATTAAAATTGGTCTCATTTGTGTTTATGAATGATATCTATATGTCTAATTACAACACGGGAATAGCATCTGTGCAATTATCTCACCAGAATGTGTAATGATATGCCATTCTTCATTTGACAATACTCATATGCATGCACATTCTGTGCTCTGTATACCAATTGCTTGCATATACAGAGTTGGGGCCTCAATTAAGGTCAGCTTGTGCAGCCTGCTGTGCCAGCCGGACATGAAAAAAAACTTGACTCGGGGATTTCGTAATTACCTTAATTGGTCATTAATAGGTAGATGATGACTTGTACCAGAGATTTCAACACTTAACACTGTTGATTAGGGCTAGTGTGAAAACAAGTGCTTCTGTATGCAAAATAAATAATGGATAATTGGTTAGGTAAGTGAATGATAGCGAGATGAGACCGATGTTAAAAGAAAAAAAAAAAAAAATGCACAAAACTTAGACTGTAATTCAACGAAAGGTTATTGAAAGTCAGCAAATGAAATGAAAACAAGTTTTGAAGAAAATACTTTCAAGTTTTGGACTTTTATATCATTGGTCTGATGTTTTAGCTGAACATTTTCCAAGATTGATATCTTGACTCCCAGAGATCGATTTTTGCAGAATTTTGGGGTGATCACATTATGGAAGCAGAATTTTTTTTTTAACCAATTTCAGATCCAAAAAGTACCTACGCACATTACGTAGGTGCATACATTACACAGGTTTTTATGGTATGGACAATATGTACTATGCATTGAGTGGTTAACATTTCAAGATATCAAGAAATGAATTCTGTTGTGAATTTTTGTCAAAAATTTACTTTCTTTGTCTGATTATTAAAAGAGTAATCATCTTTGCTCTGTGTTGTTGTTTTTTTTTTTTTTTTTTTTTTCTTTTTTTTATGCTTGTAAAACTTTCATATTGCCAATTCTAAAATGCTCTTTCGTAGATGTTGCATTGTTGCCTTAGATTATGTTATTTTAACATATTACCTGTCAATTTTTTTGAAAGTTTTGCAACATTAGCATACATATATATATATATGCACAGAAGACCCATGTCACTCAATATACAATCTATGTGCTGCATGAGCATATATTTTTGCATGGTCTTCAAAAATTGTATCACTTAACTATTTATTCTGCTATCTGTGATGTATTGTGATATCAGATTGTGTTCATTACTGCACAGTTGTAAGAGTAGCAGGCTAAGTTACCAGTTCAAAACAGGACTTTAAAATTCCTTGTATTCAATTCAATATTTTGAATGCAGTCACAAAACAGTTTTGATACCAAACTGATATATATGTATCGTTATAGTTTAAGTTATATGCTAATACATATACAGACATGTGGTCTACATCCATTACTATTACATTTCATCAAATCGTTTACTGCACAATTTTCTTCTCGTCCAGAAACCTGTTAAATTAGACGAAATGAATACACAAGACATCACTTAACTACTTGTTCACTTCTCCCACAAAACCCTTGATGTCAAGGTTTATGCATACACAGTGTTATACATGTTGTAAGACTGCTAGTGATGAGGGAAAAGGCCGGTGCTGAAACTGGACTCCATCACTCTGAATGTCATGCTTTTCCATATCCACAATTATAATGGAATACGGCAACTATGAACCCTCCTCTATAAACGATATCATAAGGACTTAACAGAGATTGGATTGCAGACCTGCATTACCTTGGTACCAAGAGAAAGTGGCTCTCTTTTGTTATGACATCTCGTATTTACTCGTTGACACCTTCTGCATCTCCTCACATTGGCGGAAGTCACGTGAACAAACATATTAAAATCTTTACCACAGTTTCGAATAATAAACTTCCATCTGCATATTTTATTCTTTTCGTTAGTTCATTATTTTCACAAATATACTAGTTTTTTGTTAAAATCTGTACGAAATGAATTAATTGTCGTGGTATAGTTTTCGTGCAGAGCAGCTTCAAATATGTTGCTAGCTTTGCTTTACTCACATTTTGTTTAAAGATGGCGGGAGAAGGACAGACTGTGGTCATTAAGTGGAGTGGCAATGAATATAGGGTCACCTTAGCGGACTCATCAACTGTGGCAAATATGAAAGATTGTATTTACAAAGACACAGGAGTAAGACCTGAACGACAGAAGTTACTGGGTCTCAAATATAAAGGTGAATTCAGAAAATTATTTCCAATGATGTTTAACTTTGTGTTGCTATCGTGCTGAGATTTGCACGCAGGTAGGACCTACATGTATGTATCACAGTGATAAAATCTTATAATGATCCTCTTTGTGGGTAATCATCCGGCATTTGAAGGATCGTTACTGACTATGAGCTATCAATTAGTAATTCAAATGCAGTATCATTTTATTTGAAATTGGATAATCAAGGGTTTTTAGCATTTGCAACAGACTAGGATTTGGAGACTGTTGCAGATGGTAATATTTCTGTGTGAAACCATTGCCAATGTTCTTGTAATGCAAATTTGACCAAGATATTGCCAAAATCTTACCTTGTAGAAAAAAACCCTAATTTTTGGTAATATTGCATGGTAATATGATACCAATATATACTGTTCTCTGTATTATTATGCTGCTAGATCCCAAAAGTGGTTTAGTTGCAGTTTCACTGTTGTAAAATCAAGTGGCGTAAATAAGTTATTGTGTTGTAAGACTAATATTGTCACACAGACTGGGAATGACAGGTTAAACCATCTACTTCTACTTCTAAATGATAATGACCAACTTCAACAAGTTGAAGATAATGTCATGAGAGAGAAGGAGATTACCTTAAAGAAAAAGAAGGAATATATGTATATAAATATTTCATTTTAAGGGTACAGGGAGTTGAGAGAAATTTTGAAGATTCAGTGCTAAGACAGGATGAGATGATATCTGGTGGGATCTTATTCCACGCAGATATAGAATAAGGGAAAAATGATTGTTTTCTAGCCTGAGTTCTGCAGTGAGGAATTTGGAAGGATTTGTGATGGACATGTCTTGATTGCCTGGTCACTGGTATTAATCTATTGTAGGCTGATAGACAACTGGTTATTTACAACTTTAAACATTATGCACAGGCTTATTTCTCTGCATCTATCAGATAGGGGACGCCATTTAAGGTGGTTTATCATATCAGAGACCCTAGATGTTCTATGAGGACAGATGTTTTTATTTAGCGCATAATGTGCAGCCCTGCATTGTACCATTTCTATCTTGTTGATGTTATCTTGGGCATATGGGTCCCAAACAGGACATGCATACCCTAGGGATAGATGAAATAAAGATTTGGATGCCTGTGCCTTAACTGATGTTGAACTTATTTTTAGATTATGATGGAGGAAGCCAAGAGTAGAGTTTGCTTTGTTGGTAATGCTGTTGATATGGGAATCCCATTTTAGGTTGGAATGAATTGTAACACCTAGGTATTTTGCTTGGTCTACATGTTCCAGTGTATGCCCATAGAGTGTGTAATTATGGAAAACTGGGTTTTTCATCCCCTTGTTTACAAACAACACTTTACTCGGGTGGAAAGCCATTTTCCATGTATTTTCCCAGAGTGCCAGTTTGTCCAAGTCTTGCGGTAAACTTACAGCACCACTGCTTGACTTGACAACTAGATATGCAATAGTGTCGTCTTCGAACAGACAGATGGTAGCATTTAGGTCCACAGGGATATCATTGATGAAATAAAGAAATAAACTTGGTCCAAGGACCGATCCCTGGGGCACACCAGAATGGACATCAACGAAGCCAGACATCCCCCCCTCAACCACTACAGACTGTTTTCTACCAAGAAGGAAATCCTCAATCCAGTTAACAACATTTCCCCTTATACCATAATGTTTCAACTTTTGAATGAGGAGGGAATGACTGACCTTGTCAAAGGCCTTGGCGAAGTCCATGATAAGGATATCAGTCTTGTTGCCTTCGTTGAGGTTCTTAGATATATCATCTATGAATTCAGTCAACTGACTCTCACATGATCAAAAATTGTGAAAGCCATGTTGGAACGGATACAGGATGTTGTTTGTAACAGCATGATTCATGATGTTTATATTGCTATATTGCCAGTCTAGTAGAAGTTGGGAAGTTTTCTCCCCTTACTTAATATTTGTATTGTACTGGCAATGTTAATCGGGTCAAATTTATCGCTAAATGAAAAAGATCACATTTAGTAGTTTCATTGAGTCTGATATGGGTAGAAATTGAAATATCATATCATCAATATGCTGCCAATAAGATGTACATAGTTTTTTGTGGACAAGGTGCTTTATGTCTTTAAATTTTGATTTTAACGAGGAATCCGCAGGTGTTTTAGCTTTTACATAAAGCCTATCTCGTTTTCTTATGAGCTTTTTTATCTTAGGGGTAACCGATGGTAAGTTAGTTTTGGATGTTATGGTTTTCTGTGGGATATGTTCCTGGACAGTTTTCATAAGTTCACTTTTAAAATATCCCCACATTGAATTTGAATCACATTCATTATTTGTTAACATATTGTTATAAACATACCCTAAGTGTAATTTGATAGAATTCCAATTAGCATTTTTGTATAATGGGATTTTTCTTGGTTTTTGAAGTTTTTTGGGTGTGAGAGTAAATTCAACAAAGATAATGTTATGGTCAGATATTCCAGGGATGATTTTAGTACGGGACACTTGATTAGGAGAATTTGTTATGACCATATCTAAGGTATTATCATTTTGGGTCGGTTCTTCAACGACTTGTGTTAGACCAGTGTTGTCCAATAAATTTGAAAAGTCATAGTGGATTTTGGTATGACAAGTTTTGTGTTTAAGAACTTTGTTCTTCCAGTCCCAGCCTGGAAGATTGAAGTCTCCACCTATTATAAGGGCTGCATTTCTCAATTTACATGCCTCGTTTACCGAATCAATGAATAATTTCATGCTATCTTCATCAAAGGTCTTTAGGATGGTAAAAAGAGCTGACGTAAAGGGTTTTACTCCCAACTATCTTAACCTTAGCCCATACCATTTCACATGAGCTGGTGGGTGTAAGATTGTGTACCTCATCACTAATAAGTTCTTCCGTTATTGCAATAAAAACACCTCAGACCTGAGGTCTCAAGATAACTATGGGTTAAAACATGATTGGTTCATGGTACAAGGCCTTTTGGGTGATAGCTACCCAGAATCCTCGAAACTTTATGTTAATTATAATGCTGTTTCACAACAATACATTTATTATTCATGTATAAATATGTAAAAGGCAGGAGTAATTTAAAAAAAATGGCCCTGGCAGGGGTTCAAACTTAACCATTTCAGTCTCTAGCCAGAGATTCCACTGCTAAACTAAAGGGAAATTGCCACTAACCATGGCTAGTAATTAAGGTGACCTGTACTCTTAACGTCAACACTACTCACTCCTTCACAAAAGTCTTTGACCCTGAAGACAACAACCCAGGTTCAATATCTCCAAGATGTGTCTAAAGATATTCATGATATGACACAATGGATGAGATATGTGATAAATATGTTCTTACCGTGATGTTCCTACTAGAGCAAGAGGTCTCTAGTTCAAGCCCCTCTGGACAAGACTTTCTCATCTCCTCCCATTACACATTGATTTTTCTACTAACTTACTCATATATCAAAGCCATTGACATTGACCTATATCAATTTTCCTAACATCAACACTTTGAAGCACACCTTTGAAAATTACCACCAGTTCTCAAGGTTATCTTTCTTCCAGGTTTGTAATTAGATTATAAAATCTCTTATGAAATATTGTGATAGCAACCATTGAAGATATTTACCAACAAATTAGCAATTCCATGTTATACATAGATTAAAAACTGTTGAGGTATTTTACCATAAATCTTGCTTGATTTTTTCACATGTAACAGTTACCTTAAATGCTTAAGGTGTGGGCGGAGGGGAGAAATCAACATAAGATTTCTTTGATATTTTAACTATTTAAAGAGTTGCATAAATTTCTCCAATTTGTACATTACATTACATACATTTATATTGTACATTTACTAACATCTTTTAAATAACCAATGAATGTTGTCAGGACTCTAGATGTAGATGCATGCTGTTTAACCCGATCAAATGTGGGTTACTGAGGTTGTGAGTTACTTGAAGAATTATCCAGATTCATATCAAATTGTAAATGAATTATTACAGGGAAAGTTCCAGCAGATGACGTAGTCATATCTGAACTGAAACTAAAACCTAATACCAAAATCATGATGATGGGATCAAGAGAAGAGGAACTGGTGAGTGAAAATGGTCAGAGTGGTGATCAGAAAAGAAACCCATAAATTTTCATGTGTCTGTTTTGTTTTTATTGTCCTCCATCATTAATATTTCCATGTCCTCACAATATGTAGTTTATTGAACTTTGAATGTCTATCTTTCTCTCTGACTGTTCATTGTAAATATATACTTTGAGAGTATCAAATTAAGAGTACAGTCCACTGCTTGAAGTGTTAGCTTAACTAAAGTCAAAATCCACAACAGGGGCACCAGGTTAAAAACCAGAAAACTGGAGATTCTTAGTTCGAAAGGCTTGTTTATTACGTTACTTTAATTTGCAAATTATATTACAATCTGTGATTTAAAATCTTATTATAATCTCATGTATTGTAATCATCTCAGTTAAAAAATGAAACCATGAAAATACATGTACAGTGTGGTAAACTATTGAGACAATAATTTTGGACTGGATATTTCCAGATTTACTAACATAAAATAGAGGTTCCGGTCCATAACTGTATACTTGACAGGTATAAAGACATTGATGGTATAAGGGTGATAATTTACATAAAATGTTGCACTGATAAAGACTCTCTTAAGAGTCAAAACTTGTCAAGTAATTAATTTAGAAACAAGAACCAAAACAAAATCAGCTTGGGACATTTGAGCTGTGGTGGATTTGCATGATTAGACTATGTGTTATTAATTGAACAATTATCAAAATTTAGTGATGACACACCCTGAGAAATACTGAGGTCAGCATGCTTATCACAATGTAGGCCAACATGATAAAGACTTGCCATTTCACACAAGTATATTAGTTATGATTGGATATTAATGTTATATTTCAGGATAAAGTAAAGGAGCCTCCACCTGACTTACCAGAAGTCATCAATGACTTTGATATAGAAGAGGATGAAATTGCTATAGAAAATAGGTACTGTTGAAGTGTTTTAGCATCAGTGTTCCTTGCTATAGAAAATAGGTACTGTTGAAGTGTTTTAGCATTGGTGTTCCTTGCTATAGAAAATAGGTACTGTTGAAGTGTTTTAGCTTTGGTGTTCCTTGCTATAGAAAATAGGTACTGTTGAAGTGTTTTAGCTTTGGTGTTCCTTGCTATAGAAAATAGGTACTGTTGAAGTGTTTCAGCATTGGTGTTCCTTGCTATAGAAAATAGGTACTGTTGAAGTGTTTTAGCATTAGTGTTCCTTGCTATAGAAAATAGGTACTGTTGAAGTGTATCAGCATCAGTGTTCCTTACTATAGAAAATAGGTACTGTTGAAGTGTTTTAGCATTGGTGTTCCTTGCTATAGAAAATAGGTACTGTTGAAGTGTTTTAGCATTGGTGTTCCTTACTATAGAAAATAGGTACTGTTGAAGTGTATCAGCATCAGTGTTCCTTGCTATAGAAAATAGGTACTGTTGAAGTGTTTCAGCATTGGTGTTCCTTGCTATAGAAAATAGGTACTGTTGAAGTGTTTTAGCATTGGTGTTCCTTGCTATAGAAAATAGGTACTGTTGAAGTGTATCAGCATCAGTGTTCCTTACTATAGAAAATAGGTACTGTTGAAGTGTTTCAGCATTGGTGTTCCTTGCTATAGAAAATAGGTACTGTTGAAGTGTATCAGCATTGGTGTTCCTTGCTATAGAAAATAGGTACTGTTGAAGTGTATCAGCATTGGTGTTCCTTGCTATAGAAAATAGGTACTGTTGAAGTGTATCAGCATTGGTGTTCCTTGCTATAGAAGATAGGTACTGTTGAAGTGTATCAGCATCAGTGTTTCTTACTATAGAAAATAGGTACTGTTGAAGTGTTTCAGCATTGGTGTTCCTTGCTATAGAAAATAGGTACTGTTGAAGTGTATCAGCATCAGTGTTCCTTACTATAGAAAATAGGTATTGGTGAAGTGTTTCAGCATTGGTGTTCCTTGCTATAGAAAATAGGTACTGTTGAAGTGTATCAGCATTGGTGTTCCTTGCTATAGAAAATAGGTACTGTTGAAGTGTTTTAGCATTGTGGTTCCTAACTATAGAAAATAGGTACTGTTGAAGTGTTTCAGCATTGGTGTTCCTTGCTATAGAAAATAGGTACTGTTGAAGTGTATCAGCATCAGTGTTCCTTACTATAGAAAATAGGTACTGTTGAAGTGTTTTAGCATTGGTGTTCCTTGCTATAGAAAATAGGTACTGTTGAAGTGTTTTAGCATTGGTGTTCCTTACTATAGAAAATAGGTACTGTTGAAGTGTATCAGCATCAGTGTTCCTTACTATAGAAAATAGGTACTGTTGAAGTGTTTCAGCATTGGTGTTCCTTGCTATAGAAAATAGGTACCGTTGAAGTGTTTTAGCATTGGTGTTCCTTGCTATAGAAAATAGGTACTGTTGAAGTGTATCAGCATTGGTGTTCCTTGCTATAGAAAATAGGTACTGTTGAAGTGTATCAGCATTGGTGTTCCTTGCTATAGAAGATAGGTACTGTTGAAGTGTATCAGCATCAGTGTTTCTTACTATAGAAAATAGGTACTGTTGAAGTGTTTCAGCATTGGTGTTCCTTGCTATAGAAAATAGGTACTGTTGAAGTGTATCAGCATCAGTGTTCCTTACTATAGAAAATAGGTACTGTTGAAGTGTTTCAGCATTGGTGTTCCTTGCTATAGAAAATAGGTACTGTTGAAGTGTTTTAGCATTGGTGTTCCTTGCTATAGAAAATAGGTACTGTTGAAGTGTATCAGCATCAGTGTTCCTTACTATAGAAAATAGGTACTGTTAAGTGTTTCAGCATTGGTGTTCCTTGCTATAGAAAATAGGTACTGTTGAAGTGTATCAGCATCAGTGTTCCTTACTATAGAAAATAGGTACTGTTGAAGTGTTTTAGCATTGGTGTTCCTTGCTATAGAAAATAGGTACTGTTGAAGTGTTTTAGCATTGGTGTTCCTTACTATAGAAAATAGGTACTGTTGAAGTGTTTCAGCATTGGTGTTCCTTGCTATAGAAAATAGGTACTGTTGAAGTGTTTCAGCATTGGTGTTCCTTGCTATAGAAAATAGGTACTGTTGAAGTGTATCAACATTGTGGTTCCTAACTATAGAAAATAGGTACTGTTGAAGTGTTTCAGCATTGGTGTTCCTTGCTATAGAAAATAGGTACTGTTGAAGTGTTTTAGCATTGGTGTTCCTTACTATAGAAAATAGGTACTGTTGAAGTGTTTTAGCATTGGTGTTCCTTGCTATAGAAAATAGGTACTGTTGAAGTGTTTTAGCATTGATGTTCCTTGCTATAGAAAATAGGTACTGTTGAAGTGTATCAGCATCAGTGTTCCTTACTATAGAAAATAGGTACTGTTGAAGTGTTTCAGCATTGGTGTTCCTTGCTATAGAAAATAGGTACTGTTGAAGTGTTTTAGCATTGGTGTTCCTTGCTATAGAAAATAGGTACTGTTGAAGTGTATCAGCATCAGTGTTCCTTACTATAGAAAATAGGTACTGTTAAGTGTTTCAGCATTGGTGTTCCTTGCTATAGAAAATAGGTACTGTTGAAGTGTTTTAGTATTGGTGTTCCTTACTATAGAAAATAGGTACTGTTGAAGTGTTTTAGCATTGGGGTTCCTAACTATAGAAAATAGGTACTGTTGAAGTGTTTTAGCATTGGTGTTCCTTGCTATAGAAAATAGATACTGTTGAAGTGTATCAGCATCAGTGTTCCTTACTATAGAAAATAGGTACTGTTAAAGTGTATCAGCATCAGTGTTCCTTACAATAGAAAATAGGTACTGTTGAAGTGTTTCAGCATTGGTGTTCCTTGCTATAGAAAATAGGTACTGTTGAAGTGTATCAGCATTGGTGTTCCTTACTATAGAAAATAGGTACTGTTGAAGTGTATCAGCATTGGTGTTCCTTACTATAGAAAATAGGTACTGTTGAAGTGTATCAGCATTGGTGTTCCTTGCTATAGAAAATAGGTACTGTTGAAGTGTATCAGCATTGGGGTTCCATGCTATAGAAAATGGGTACTGTTGAAGTGTTTTAGCATTGGTGTTCCTTACTATAGAAAATGGGTACTGTTGAAGTATATCAGCATTGGGGTTCCTTACTATAGAAAATGGGTACTGTTGAAGTATATCAGCATTGGGGTTCCTTACTATAGAAAATAGGTACTGTTGAAGTGTTTCAGCATTGGGGTTCCATGCTCTTGTTTGCAAGGTTTGAAATTAATTTTTAAAACTAAAAGCAATTATTTTGGTTATGTTTGAAAGATTAAACAAGCAAAAGAAACATCCAGACAGCAAAATAAATTTATTGTGAATGCTTCATTAGTTTTTTTATATATCATGCCGTGGATAAAAGATTACAGGAGTGACAACATGTCAAGATATTATAGTTAAAGCTTCTCTGGCCTTTTGTCCTCTTGTCATTTATCCACCATTTTATTAGTCAGATTTTTCAGTTTTCCTGTTTTAGGTTATGTATTCATGTCTGATTAAAAAGATAAAGGCTGTGTCTATCATAGCATATCTGATAAAAAAATGTACATTGTGGAAGAAATACAAGTGTGTAGTTCTAAAGGCATAGTGATGCTTCCTACAAAGATAACAAAGCTCTGTATAGCTTCACAACTGATATACAAAATCAATAAAAAAGAAAATCATCATCAGAAAGCTTGATTTCAACCCTATGTGCCTTCTGAGTTGTGGTATACAGGTCAATTAGTAATTCCCTTTTTTCCTATATTGTAAATTAAACAGTCCTTGCTTTATATAAACATTACTGATTTTATTTGTAGAGAAGAATATTTGTCAAAAATTGACAGAAGAGTAAGAGATTACAAGATTGAAGTGTTTAACCCGCCAAGGGAAGGAAAGAAACTATTGGTCCTAGACATTGATTACACACTGTTTGGTAAGTACAGGTCAGAATCACTTTTGTTTGATAAGTACAGGTCAGAATCACTTTTGTTTGGTATGTACAGGTCAGAATTACTTTTGTTTGGTATGTACAGGTCAGAATTACTTTTGTTTGATAAGTACAGGTCAGAATTACTTTTGTTTGGTATGTACAGGTCAGAATTACTTTTGTTTGATAAGTACAGGTCAGAATCACTTTTGTTTGGTATGTACAGGTCAGAATTACTTTTGTTTGGTATGTACAGGTCAGAATTACTTTTGTTTGATAAGTACAGGTCAGAATTACTTTTGTTTGGTATGTACAGGTCAGAATTACTTTTGTTTGGTATGTACAGGTCAGAATTACTTTTGTTTGATAAGTACAGGTCAGAATTACTTTTGTTTGGTAAGTACAGGTAAGAATCACTTGTTTGTTTAGTGTCAGTCTGTAACACTATCATCAGGTGTGTACAGGTCAGAATCACATTTGTGTGGTAAGTACAGGTCAGAATTACTTTTGTTTGGTATGTACAGGTCAGAATTACTTTTGTTTGGTATGTACAGGTCAGAATCACATTTGTTTGGTATGTACAGGTCAGAATCACATTTGTTTGGTAAGTACAGGTCAGAATCACTTTTGTTTGGTATGTACAGGTCAGAATCACTTTTGTTTGGTAAGTACAGGTCAGAATTACTTTTGTTTGGTAAGTACAGGTCAGAATTACTTTTGTTTGGTAAGTACAGGTCAGAATTACTTTTGTTTGGTAAGTACAGGTAAGAATTACTTTTGTTTGGTATGTACAGGTCAGAATCACATTTGTTTGGTAAGTACAGGTCAGAATCACTTTTGTTTGATAAGTACAGGTCAGAATCACTTTTGTTTGGTATGTACAGGTCAGAATCACTTTTGTTTGGTATGTACAGGTCAGAATTACTTTTGTTTGGTATGTACAGGTCAGAATCACATTTGTTTGGTAAGTACAGGTCAGAATCACTTTTGTTTGGTATGTACAGGTCAGAATCACTTTTGTTTTGTATGTACAGGTCAGAATCACTTTTGTTTGGTATGTACAGGTCAGAATTACTTTTGTTTGGTATGTACAGGTCAGAATCACATTTGTTTGGTAAGTACAGGTCAGAATCACTTTTGTTTGGTATGTACAGGTCAGAATCACTTTTGTTTGGTATGTACAGGTCAGAATCACTTTTGTTTGGTAAGTACAGGTCAGAATTACTTTTGTTTGGTATGTACAGGTCAGAATCACATTTGTTTGGTAAGTACAGGTCAGAATCACTTTTGTTTGATAAGTACAGGTCAGAATCACTTTTGTTTGGTATGTACAGGTCAGAATCACTTTTGTTTGGTATGTACAGGTCAGAATCACTTTTGTTTGGTATGTACAGGTCAGAATCACATTTGTTTGGTAAGTACAGGTCAGAATCACTTTTGTTTGGTATGTACAGGTCAGAATCACTTTTGTTTGGTATGTACAGGTCAGAATCACTTTTGTTTGGTAAGTACAGGTCAGAATCACTTTTGTTTGATATGTACAGGTCAGAATCACTTTTGTTTGGTAAGTACAGGTCAGAATCACTTTTGTTTGGTATGTACAGGTCAGAATTACTTTTGTTTGGTATGTACAGGTCAGAATCACATTTGTTTGGTAAGTACAGGTCAGAATCACTTTTGTTTGATAAGTACAGGTCAGAATCACTTTTGTTTGATAAGTACAGGTCAGAATCACTTTTCTTTGGTATGTACAGGTCAGAATCACTTTTGTTTGGTATGTACAGGTCCGAATCACTTGTTTGGTATGTACAGGTCAGAATCACTTGTTTGGTATGTACAGGTCAGAATCACTTGTTTGGTATGTACAGGTCAGAATCACTTGTTTGGTATGTACAGGTCAGAATCACATTTGTTTGGTAAGTACAGGTCAGAATTACTTGTTTGGTAAGTACAGGTCAGAATCACATTTGTTTGGTAAGTACAGGTCAGAATTACTTGTTTGGTAAGTACAGGTCAGAATCACTTTTGTTTGGTAAGTACAGGTCAGAATCACTTTTGTTTGGTATGTACAGGTCAGAATCACTTTTGTTTGGTATGTACAGGTCAGAATCACTTGTTTGGTATGTACAGGTCAGAATTACTTTTGTTTGGTAAGTACAGGTCAGAATCACTTTTGTTTGGTATGTACAGGTCAGAATCACTTTTGTTTGGTAAGTACAGGTCAGAATTACTTTTGTTTGGTATGTACAGGTCAGAATCACTTTTGTTTGGTATGTACAGGTCAGAATCACTTGTTTGGTATGTACAGGTCAGAATTACTTTTGTTTGGTAAGTACAGGTCAGAATCACTTTTGTTTGGTATGTACAGGTCAGAATTACTTTTGTTTGGTAAGTACAGGTCAGAATCACTTTTGTTTGGTAAGTACAGGTCAGAATTACTTTTGTTTGGTATGTACAGGTCAGAATTACTTTTGTTTGGTATGTACAGGTCAGAATTACTTTTGTTTGATAAGTACAGGTCAGAATTACTTTTGTTTGGTAAGTACAGGTAAGAATTACTTGTTTGTTTAGTGTCAGTCTGTAACACTATCATCAGATGTGTACAGGTCAGAATCACATTTGTGTGGTAAGTACAGGTCAGAATCACTTTTGTTTGGTATGTACAGGTCAGAATCACTTGTTTGGTATGTACAGGTCAGAATCACTTTTGTTTGGTAAGTACAGGTCAGAATCACTTGTTTGGTAAGTACAGGTCAGAATTACTTTTGTTTGGTATGTACAGGTCAGAATCACTTTTGTTTGGTAAGTACAGGTCAGAATCACTTTTGTTTGGTAAGTACAGGTCAGAATCACTTGTTTGTTTAGTGTCAGTCTGTAACACTATCATCAGGTGTGTACAGGTCAGAATCACATTTGTGTGGTAAGTACAGGTCAGAATCACTTTTGTTTGGTATGTACAGGTCAGAATCACTTGTTTGGTATGTACAGGTCAGAATCACTTGTTTGGTATGTACAGGTCAGAATCACTTTTGTTTGGTATGTACAGGTCAGAATTACTTTTGTTTGGTATGTACAGGTCAGAATTACTTTTGTTTGGTATGTACAGGTCAGAATCACATTTGTTTGGTAAGTACAGGTCAGAATCACTTTTGTTTGGTAAGTACAGGTCAGAATCACTTTTGTTTGGTATGTACAGGTCAGAATCACTTGTTTGGTATGTACAGGTCAGAATTACTTTTGTTTGGTATGTACAGGTCAGAATCACATTTGTTTGGTAAGTACAGGTCAGAATCACTTTTGTTTGGTAAGTACAGGTCAGAATCACATTAGTGTGGTAAGTACAGGTCAGAATCACTTTTGTTTGGTAAGTACAGGTCAGAATCACATTTGTTTGGTATGTACAGGTCAGAATCACATTTGTTTGGTATGTACAGGTCAGAATCACATTTGTTTGGTATGTACAGGTCAGAATCACTTGTTTGGTATGTACAGGTCAGAATCACTTGTTTGGTATGTACAGGTCAGAATCACTTGTTTGGTATGTACAGGTCAGAATCACTTGTTTGGTATGTACAGGTCAGAATTACTTTTGTTTGGTATGTACAGGTCAGAATTACTTTTGTTTGATAAGTACAGGTCAGAATCACTTGTTTGGTATGTACAGGTCAGAATCACTTGTTTGGTATGTACAGGTCAGAATCACTTTTGTTTGGTATGTACAGGTCAGAATCACTTGTTTGTTTAGTGTCAGTCTGTAACACTATCATCAGGTGTGTACAGGTCAGAATCACATTTGTGTGGTAAGTACAGGTCAGAATTACTTTTGTTTGGTATGTACAGGTCAGAATTACTTTTGTTTGGTATGTACAGGTCAGAATCACATTTGTTTGGTATGTACAGGTCAGAATTACTTTTGTTTGGTATGTACAGGACAGAATCACATTTGTGTGGTAAGTACAGGTCAGAATTACTTTTGTTTGGTAAGTACAGGTCAGAATTACTTTTGTTTGGTATGTACAGGACAGAATCACATTTGTTTGGTAAGTACAGGTCAGAATCACTTTTGTTTGGTAAGTACAGGTCAGAATTACTTTTGTTTGGTATGTACAGGACAGAATCACATTTGTTTGGTAAGTACAGGTCAGAATCACTTTTGTTTGGTAAGTACAGGTCAGAATTACTTTTGTTTGGTATGTACAGGACAGAATCACTTGTTTGGTAAGTACAGGTCAGAATTACTTTTGTTTGGTAAGTACAGGTCAGAATTACTTTTGTTTGGTATGTACAGGTCAGAATCACTTTTGTTTGGTAAGTACAGGTCAGAATCACTTTTGTTTGGTATGTACAGGACAGAATCACATTTGTTTGGTAAGTACAGGTCAGAATTACTTTTGTTTGGTAAGTACAGGTCAGAATCACTTTTGTTTGGTATGTACAGGTCAGAATCACATTTGTGTGGTAAGTACAGGTCAGAATCACTTTTGTTTGGTATGTACAGGTCAGAATTACTTTTGTTTGGTATGTACAGGTCAGAATTACTTTTGTTTGGTATGTACAGGTCAGAATCACTTTTGTTTGGTAAGTACAGGTCAGAATCACATTTGTTTGGTAAGTACAGGTAAGAATCACTTGTTTGGTATGTACAGGTCAGAATTACTTTTGTTTGGTATGTACAGGTCAGAATCACATTTGTTTGGTAAGTACAGGTAAGAATTACTTGTTTGTTTAGTGTCAGTCTGTAACACTATCATCAGGTGTGTACAGGTCAGAATCACATTAGTGTGGTAAGTACAGGTCAGAATTACTTTTGTTTGGTATGTACAGGTCAGAATTACTTTTGTTTGGTAAGTACAGGTCAGAATTACTTTTGTTTGGTATGTACAGGTCAGAATTACTTTTGTTTGGTATGTACAGGTCAGAATTACTTTTGTTTGGTAAGTACAGGTCAGAATTACTTTTGTTTGGTATGTACAGGTCAGAATTACTTTTGTTTGGTATGTACAGGACAGAATCACATTTGTTTGGTAAGTACAGGTCAGAATCACTTGTTTGGTATGTACAGGTCAGAATCACTTTTGTTTGGTATGTACAGGTCAGAATCACTTGTTTGGTATGTACAGGTCAGAATCACTTGTTTGGTATGTACAGGTCAGAATCACTTTTGTTTGGTAAGTACAGGTCAGAATCACTTGTTTGGTATGTACAGGTCAGAATCACTTTTGTTTGGTATGTACAGGTCAGAATTACTTTTGTTTGGTATGTACAGGTCAGAATTACTTTTGTTTGATAAGTACAGGTCAGAATTACTTTTGTTTGGTATGTACAGGTCAGAATTACTTTTGTTTGATAAGTACAGGTCAGAATTACTTTTGTTTGGTAAGTACAGGTCAGAATCACCTGTTTGTTTAGTGTCAGTCCGTAACACTATCATCAGGTAAGTACAGGTCTGAATTACTTTTGTTTGGTAAGTTCAGGTCAGAATCACTTGTTTGTTTAGTGTCAGTCTGTAACACTATCATCAGGTAAGTACATGTCTGAAACACTTGTTTGGTTAGTGTCAGTCTGTAACACTATCATCATGTAAGTACAGGTCTGAATCACTATCCAGCTCCTTTAACTGAGTCCATATACGTTCATCAGAAAAAGTTACTTTATCTTCACTGTAATCACTGTACCTTCATTCAGGTTTCATATGTATATCAGAATTTGATTAATTCTGTAAACATTTCCAGGTACAGTATAATTTGTCCCATTAATATAAAATAATTTCATAAAAGTAAAAGTTACATTTCTTTGATAGTTTAAAACAAATATCACTTGTATAAATCACACATACATTTTTTTTCAGATCACAGATCAGTAGCAGAGACAGCTAATGAGTTGATGAGGCCTTTTCTACACGAGTTTTTACAGTCTGCCTATGAGGACTACGATATCGTTATCTGGTGTAATAAAATCTTTGTTCTTAATTAAATGTATTTATATGTATTACCGGTAATTACATTTCATACAGAAAAATTGGTTTGAATATCTTCTTAAATATAGTCAAATCATTGTGAGATTTGTAGACCTCGCACGAAATACCTCTATGCATGGGAACGGGCATTCATGTCTTACAGACATTTTTTTTTTTCTTAAACTTAAATTCTATTATTTTCTATCATCTTGTTTATCCTCATTGTGTGGAACCATTGAAAATGTTCAGCTTTTCATTATTAGCTGATATTAATGCATGAGATTTACATCTATGTTGAATGTAACCATGTTCTTATAGTACAGGGATTTACATATGTCACCACCAATGTATGGTGTTATATGTATCACATTATGTGTCTAAAATCACATACACCACCAATGTATGGTGTCATAGGGGTATCTGTTTATGTCATCACCAATGTAATTGTTTTATGTCACATGTATCTTTATACACCACCAATGTATGGTGTCATGTCATCACCAATGTATGGTGTACTCACCAATGTATGGTGTCATATGGGTATGTCATCACCAATGTATGGTATGTCACAACCAATTTATGGATAGAGGTATGTCACCACCAATGTATGGGGTTGTAGAGGTATGTCATCACCAGTGTGTGTCATATGTCATCACCAATTTATGGTGTCATTGGGGTATGTCACAACCAATTTATGGTGTTATAGAGGTATGTCACCACCAATGTATGGTGTCATAGGGTATGCCATCAACGATGTATGTTTTCATGGAGGTATATAATCACCAATGTATGGTGTCATAGGGGTATGTCACCACCAATGTATGGTGTCATATGAGGTATGTCACCATGTATGGTGTAGGGGTATGTCACCACCAATGTATGGTGTCATAGAGGTATGTCATCACCAATGTATGTTGTCATAGGGGTATGTCACCACCAATGTATGGTGTCATAGGGGTATGTCATCACCAATGTATGGTGTCATAGGGGTATGTCACCACCAATGTATGGTGTCATAGAGGTATGTCATCACTAATGTATTGTGTCACAGTTGTATGTCATCACCATTGTATGGTGTCAGGGGTATGTCATCACCAATGTATGGTGTCATAGGGTATGTCACCACCAATGTATTGTGTCATGGAGGTATGTCATCACCAATGTATGGTGTCATTGGAGTATGTCATCACCAATGTATAGTGTCATTGAGGTATGTCATCACCAATTTATGGTGTCATAGGGGTATGTTACCTCCAGTGTATGGTGTCATAGGAGTATGTCACCACCAAAGTATGGTGTCATAGGGGTATGTCATCACCAATGTATGGTGCCATAGGGGTATGTCATCACCAATGTATGGTGTCATAAGGGTATGTCATCACCAAAGTATGGTGTCGTAGGGTTATGTCATCACCAATGTATGGTGTCATAGGAGTGTGTCACCACCAATGTATGGTGTCATAGGGGTATGTCATCAACGATGTATGGTGTCATAGGGGTATGTCATCACCAATGTATGTTGTCATGGAGGTATGTCATCATCAATGTATGGTGTCATAGGGGTATGTCACCACCAATGTATGGTGTCATGGAGGTATGTCATCACCAATGTATGGTGTCGTGGAGGTATGTCATCACCAATGTATGTTGTCATAGGAGTATGTCACCACCAAAGTATGGTGTCATAGGCATATGTCATCACCAATTTATGGTGTCATAGGGGTATGTCACAACCAATTTATGGTGTTATAGAGGTATGTCACCACCAATGTATGGTGTTATAGAGGTATGTCATCACCAGTGTATGGTGTCGTAGGGGTATGTCATCACCAATGTATGGTGTTATAGAGGTATGTCATCACCAGTGTATGGTGTCGTAGGGGTATGTCATCACCAATGTATGGTGTCATAGGAGTGTGTCACCACCAATGTATGGTGTCAGAGGGGTATGCCATCAACGATGTATGTTTTCATGGAGGTATATAATCACCAATGTATGGTGTCATAGGGGTATGTCACCACCAATGTATGGTGTCATGGAGGTATGTCATCACCAATGTATGGTGTCGTGGAGGTATGTCATCACTAATGTATAGTGTCATAGGAGTATGTCACCACCAATGTATGGTGTCATAGGGGTATGTCATCACCAATGTATGGTGTCATAGGGGTATGTCATCACCAATGTATGGTGTCACAGAGGTATGTCATCACCAATTTATGGTGTCACAGAGGTATGTCATCACCATTGTATGGTGTCAGGGGTATGTCATCACCAATGTATGGTGTCATAGGGTATGTCACCACCAATGTATTGTGTCATGGAGGTATGTCATCACCAATGTATGGTGTCATTGGAGTATGTCATCACCAATGTATAGTGTCATTGAGGTATGTCATCACCAATTTATGGTGTCATAGGGGTATGTTACCTCCAATGTATGGTGTCATAGGAGTATGTCACCACCAAAGTATGGTGTCATAGGGGTATGTCATCACCAATGTATGGTGCCATAGGGGTATGTCATCACCAAAGTATGGTGTCGTAGGGTTATGTCATCACCAATGTATGGTGTCATAGGGGTATGTCACCACCAATGTATGGTGTCATGGAGGTATGTCACCACCTATGTATGGTGTCCCACGACTCTGTGTGAAACTAGAGTAACTAGGTGGTTTTTTGGTATTTTCATCATTGCAGGTGAAGATGTTAGGTGTGATGTAGGTGGTTTTATTATTACATGTGAAGCTTTTAGGTGTAATTTGGGTGATTTATTATTTCAGGTGAAGCCACTTGGTGTGATCTGGGGAAAATATCACCAATGGACACCAAAGAATACTATTATGTTTGATGACATCAGACGAAACTTTATTATGAACCCTCAAAATGGACTGCGGGTATGTATTATAGCAAATTTACCTGGTGATATAGAGTTTAAACAAAACAAAATGAATTCTTATATTCATAGTAGTTTCCCACCTCCAACCAGAAGGGACTAAATTTTTACCTTGTGTACATCTGTCCTTCTGCTATCTTATCCAGGCCCTCTCTTATGCACAATTTAACACAGAACTTAATACTTGGGATATGTGTTCACCTTGGTGAGACAGTATTTTGTACCAAAAGTAGGTCACACTGACCTATATTTTAACCTTGGGCCAGCATCAAAGAAAGACATTTGCCATACCTTATCTTCTACACTTCTAATCAGGGAAACTTAACACTACGGATGGGTATTCATCTTGGTGAGAAGATGTGTTATTTACAATAGTAGATCACTCTGACCTACATTTTGACCTTTGACCTACATCAAATCAAAAGCTTGTCCATGCTCTATCTCCTACACTTCTAGTCACTGGTACTTCATACTTCGTTTAAGGGTTCATCCTGATGTGTCAGTGGGGAACTTTAATTCTCTGAATTGTCTTGTTTTATTCAAGTTTGTTCGTTCTGAGAATACTTCTTTGAGAAAGCATGTGATTATGTTGTGTAGAGGTGAATCTTACTGTTGTATGTTCATTGGACATGGTAGATAAAGGCATTCAGAGAGGCACATCAAAACAGAGCCAAAGACAGAGAACTTCTTAAGCTGGCCAAGTATCTCAAAGACATTTCTACAGTTGATGATTTCACCACACTTAATCACAGAAAATGGGAAAAGTACGTATTAGTATCCTCTTATATGTGATCTCATGAATTATATATACTGATTTTAACACATTGGATATATATGGTTTTAGGGGAATTCAATGGAAATGATATTGTTTTGAAGACGGTTCCTAATAAAAATGGTATTTTCTCCCTTTTAATATATATCCTGCTATGAAAACTGTTATTTCTGGTACATAATTACAAAGATATTACTTTCAGTACTTACAGAATCAAATTAATTTTTTGTTTGCAGATATAGGAGCAAGAGGAAGCATGATCATTCAGATGGAGATAATGTCTCTGAGAGCCTCAACACAGACTGACTGACCTATGGAACATTATTTAAGAAACTGATATATAAGCCAAGACAGAAATAAGCAAATGACAGATACTACATTGTGATTCGGCAAAAAAATAGACTTTCTTTTGCTGGGTTTATGGTCTCATGAACAGTCAAGATATGTTTTCTTCACGTCTATCCAAACGGCAGAATGTTGCATCATTCCAGTCGTTATCATTACTTCCAATGTAAATTTAAGTCAGAAACTAGAGTTTAATGGTCAAACCAAGTGAGACTCATTTACCATAGCTGCACATTGAAATGGCATTTGTCTATCACTTGTGGATTCCTTACTTCAGCTGTGAGTAGGATTATCATGTATGAGTAGTATCTTGTTTTAAATAGTGTGAGTATGTGATCAGGGTATTGCATAGATGTAAAACGTAAACATGATGTGTGCAATATATGTCTAATGTTCAATATGTTTAGTCACTCTTTGGATAGCTAAACAAATAGGAGTGCTGGTCTGTACTTAAATCCTATGTATTAATCACTTCCCATCTCAATAACATGATCTGTATTATCTGCTTTGTGCT
This sequence comes from Ylistrum balloti, assembly GCF_031769215.1. Taxonomy (NCBI): domain Eukaryota; kingdom Metazoa; phylum Mollusca; class Bivalvia; order Pectinida; family Pectinidae; genus Ylistrum; species Ylistrum balloti. The sequence goes on along the minus strand of NW_026782909.1, from coordinate 268,341 downwards.
TCTGTCCAGCCCAACTATTAACCAATGTTCATATCTTGCTTCATAAATAACAAAAATGGTAGAACCAATGTCAGTTCCGAGTGAGTTGGTTGATAAGTGAGACACTGTGTGTGGGTGTGGATACCAAAAAGTGTGTGTTGTGATTGAAACTTACTTGGATTGTTTCATAATTAATGCAAAATAGAAGTTAATGTTAAGTTTTGATATCTCTCCTTGAAACGCATGAGATTTTTGTTTCCTGATGGTGCCCATATAATGCTGAATTAGTTTAACAATTTCTTGACGAAGAAAGCACTACTGATGATTTAAAATCTTTTAGGCCAAGTAACTTCATCAGAAGAAGTACTGTATCAATTCTTTGTTGTGAATTTTGTCTCCACTACTGCTGTGGTAATGGTTCTTTCAATGATTTTTTTAATTTTTATTCTTATATATTCAACCTACTAAAATTCATAGGGAAGACATTGTTTTTGTTCACTAAAACAAATCTCTAGCTTCATGCTGGTTCAAGCTGTTTCAACTTGTGAGAAAAATATTGTTGCATTTTTTATCTAGTTATGTTTAAAACATAAGGGATATTTTTACCATTTGTATTAGTGAAACAGTTGCAAAATTTTCAAAAGACAATGCCTAGATGCAATTTTATGTTGTAATGTTAATTGTCTGTGTCTTGTACTTGTTAATTATGCCTAAAAGGTCATAACTCTCAGTCATTGATATATGTGTTTTCTGCTGATATTCTGAAGACAAAGTGCTAAATCTTGAATGGTTGATCCAGGTATTTCACTATTATTGTTGTTAAACAATACCACAGCCTATGATACCCAAGATTTAAAACAGTATCTTACTGACAGTTCTAAATATAGAATGATGATGTAACTTAGGTTTGTATTTATTTCAATGCCTCCACTAAGACTCGAACATGAGACCCTGTGCTTACTAGTGTGACAATCAACCAATCGAGCTAAAGAGAAGTTTTCTCTTGCCGAGTGGTATATTGCGGCTAGTATTTTACCAGGGTAAAGAACTTTTCCTCAAGTTTCCTGGGATTACAGCAATGTCTGTGGGACAATACTGAGTATTATTCCTGGGTCCCTACATAGACGTCAATGTAACAGAGGTCATTATTTATTTCATTACCTGCTTGGATTAGAAACCAAGAACCCTGGCTTACTAATCTGACTTTCAACTGATCAAGCTAACAAGAAGTTCTGAGCGTTATGTTGCAGCTAGTATGTACAACAGTTAAATGATATAACAATTAATTGGTATAAACTCTCCAAAATAACTTAATCACCTAATGTATAAGCTATAACATTGCCAACGGTCTCCTTTCAACCCAATATTGTTATACCTGAATCAACCACCAAAACACTGATTGCTTTTATTATCAGTGTTTCAAAATAAAAATATGTTGATACCAAAAAGGAAGTTGTCTTGTTTTGTTTAGAAAACAATGGTACAACTTTTATATGGAATAAATGCTAAAAATGGTCATAGAACCAAAGTAGTAGAAGACATAAAGTGGATACATGTAACATCACTTCCTATACAAACCCAATAATTACAAACTTGTTAGCTGTAGAACATTGATCATTTTGAAAATTCAAATTTATTTATTTAAATGTTTCATCAAAAAGATCAATTATTATTACACACATGTTAAGATATTCACTCTTTACCATTTACCATACAAAATTAATACTAAACAGGAAATCTGTTTCAAATATTTGAAAAAAAGATATTGCAGTTTTGATATAAAACATTTTGTGAATTTGGAACCAGAAATGGATGGCATACAACCAAACAACTTATCAACATGAACCTGCAAACAGGGGTTGCCACACTAACTTCTACTAACGGCCCCCAACCCCTCCCAATACTGACTTCACAATCACAAAATATAAACATGGGAAAGATACATGACGATAGGAACAGTATGGATTACAGAAAGTATAGACATTGGAAAAGCGATTGGTTATAGAGTGAAAGGAAAGACAGAAATGAAAAGAAGAATTATACCCGCATGGACGAGAGAAAAAAAAGTTCACCAACACCATACTAACAACTTATCATTAACCCACAGTCCGTCGGATGGGACTTTCAATTATGCCAGCCCAGAGGTTAGAGTTGGATTAACATTTGGTAATATTTATTAAGTAATTTTGACTGGACCTCCAAAATACAATCAACATATCAGAATTTACCCAGTGTAGAAACCCCTTCTGCTCCCTCTCAGTCCTGACAACGTTCTTCTTGCTGCGTCGTGCTGAATGTTAGGCTAGAAATACAATTAGGAATGGGTCGCCTTCTAAATTATAGTTTTATATCAGGTCAAGTAGCATAGACAGCCCCTCTCTACCTCATCTCTATATCCCACTCTCTCCCATCAATCCTACTTCTCCTCTTCTACTCTTTTTCCTATCTGTTCTTGTCCGCTGAAAGACAGAAATGTCGTAATAGTGGACTTTAAACCTATTAAAATAACTTAAAATAAATACTCAACACCCAGGTATAGTGAAATCAAATGCTCTCTAGGAATGGGAACTTAAGTTGCTTTAATTACCAAAATGGGTCTCGCATTTCTTCCTGCATAGGAACTTTTTTAAAACTTTACTGTAATTTTCATAGAAAAATGACATTTTTGAGCAAAACGTTTGTTATTTCCCAATGGATTTCCCAATGGATTTCCCAATGGAAATAACTTTGTAAGAATCATTAGTACAGGATTACAGTTTCGATGACATGCATGTATCGACACTGGCTTACTATATTGATTAAACTGTCACAATTTCTGTTTTATTACACTTGATAGCTACCTTTTAACCTTTATATTCAATATTGCTTATCTTCAGTGACTGTCAAGGCCACTAGGCCTCTTGTTTTTTGGGTTTTTTTTTTTTTTTTTTTTTAAACAATGCCTCTTTTCAGGAGTACTGAAATTAAAAAGTTTACGAACGAAATGTCCCAGATGGTAGTAGGTGGTTATATTGAATTCAACATTGAATACTGTGCATTAATCAGTTGAACAAGGTTGGATGGCCTTGACTTTTAACCATCATTAAAAAGAAAAGATATTCCAATAAGGAAGTATTAAACAGCGATGTAGATTCATCAGCCTGAAAAAAATTAGGCTTTTAAACAGAAACCATAGACCGAAACTGACGACGCTGACATGGGATCTCTTTTATGATGGCTTGTTGTGCCTTAAAGCTGCCATACATAATATTTTGTCCTTTCATATACTTATCTAGTCAGTTTTTAAATTGATATATTGGTTCTGGGTCAATATTCTTTGTGAGACTGTTCCATAGATTAACAATGCTCACCATAAAAGGTTGATGTTTGCCCTTTGTAGATACATATCATCAGTGTGTCCTCTGGCTTTATGTTCCTATTGGATATATTAATTCAAAATTTGAGCTCAGGACATGCTTCCTTGTCATAAATCCTACTTGTCATTTTGAAAATTGTTCAATCATATCACCCCTTACCGATATGCAGCTTAATGTCGGTAATTTCAGTTGTTGATACCTTTCCAGGTAAGATTGTTCCATTTGTTTTATGTATATGGAGTCCAGACAGAGCTAGCACACTCTAGATGTGGCCAGAGCAGGGATTTATAGAGGGGTTGGAATGTCTCAGGACCTAGGTATTTGAAGACCCTTCTAATAAAAACATTTACCTGGTTTATCAAAGCATAATGCCTGATCCACAATGAATTTTAATGTTGTCTTTTCCCTTAATTTCTATTGGTATCATTTTTCTATCATTGGATATCAAACTGCATTAGTTACTTACTTTAATATTTGGTAAAAATAAAAAACAAAACAAATCTTTAATTTCTGCCTCCGCTGAGCGTCGAATCTTTCAATGAATAACATAATAAAACGTTTGTGCGACCTAGAATCGTTGTCTTGCGCAAGTCTATGCGGAAGTTTACCTTGGCAAATCAACCTTGCAAAAACGAGAGTGTCTAAATTAGGATTTAGACGTGACATCCGTTAGTCATGGGGCTCTTCGGTAAAACACCAGAAAAATCACCAAAAGAAATGGTAATTAATCTCCTGTGGTATCGTCTGTAAAATTAAGTGCGGTCAAAATCTAACCTATCTTTCCGGTAATTTGTACTGTACTGTCACTCAACTTGTTTACATTTCACGAATTGATATGGGCAAAAAGTCAGCTAAAGAAGTAGGGATGAGCATTTTTAGTTTTCAATTTGTGATTTTCAAATTTACGAAGGTAATAACGTAAACGTCTCTCAAACCAAATACACTCATCCGCCGTAAAATGTAACAATAAAAAACATGTCGCCTTATTCGCTTATAATTTGCCTTAAACAGAAGTTTGGTAAATAATTAAACATATACATGTAATCTATTCAATACAATAGATTTAAACTTTAGGTGCACTTCTGAAAATTGCTTTTGAAGTACTAAGCATTTTTCATTAGCTTAATCTATCTGTTGTCAATGTCATATTGAATTTTGACTATCAATGTGAGAAGTGTCTTACGCTGGGGATTGTCCATGCTTTACCTTCATGTGGCCAGTGTCTTACACTGGGGTATGTCTATCCTTTACCTTTATATGATTAATGTCTTATGCTGGGGTATGTCTATCCTTTACCTCCATATGACTACCGTCTTACACTGGGAAATGTCTATCCTCTAGCTTCCTGTGAATAGTGTCTTACACTGGAAAATGTCTATGCCCTGCCATCAAGTGACTAGTGTCTTACACTGGGGTATGTCTATCCATTACCTCCATATGACTAGCATCTTATACTGGGAAATGTTTTCCCTCTACAAACCTTTACTTCATGTGAGTAGTGTCTTACTCTGGGAAATATCTATCATTTACCACCATATGACTAGTGTTTTATATTGGGAAATATCTATCATTTACCACCATGTGACTAGTGTTTTATATTGGGAAATGTCTATCATTTACCACCATGTGACTAGTGTTTTATATTGGGAAATGTCTATCATTTACCACCATGTGACTAGTGTTTTATATTGGGAAATGTCTATCATTTACCACCATGTGACTAGTGTCTTACAGTGATGTATGTCTATCAACTATTTCATGTTACAATTGTCTTACACTAGTAATTGTCTATCCTCTACCTCCATGTGACTAGTGTCTTACAGTGATGTATGTCTATCAACTATTTCATGTTACAATTGTCTTACACTAGTAATTGTCTATCCTTTACCACCATGTGACTAGTGTTTTATATTGGGAAATGTCTATCATTTACCACCATGTGACTAGTGTTTTATATTGGGAAATGTCTATCATTTACCACCATGTGACTAGTGTTTTATATTGGGAAATGTTTTCCCTCTACAAACCTTTACTTCATGTGAGTAGTGTCTTACTCTGGGAAATATCTATCATTTACCACCATGTGACTAGTGTTTTATATTGGGAAATGTCTATCATTTACCACCATGTGACTAGTGTTTTATATTGGGAAATGTCTATCATTTACCACCATGTGACTAGTGTTTTATATTGGGAAATGTCTATCATTTACCACCATGTGACTAGTGTTTTATATTGGGAAATGTCTATCATTTACCACCATGTGACTAGTGTCTTACAGTGATGTATGTCTATCAACTATTTCATGTTACAATTGTCTTACACTAGTAATTGTCTATCCTTTACCACCATGTGACTAGTGTCTTACAGTGATGTATGTCTATCAACTATTTCATGTTACAATTGTCTTACACTAGTAATTGTCTATCCTCTACCTCCATGTGACTAGTGTCTTACAGTGATGTATGTCTATCAACTATTTCATGTTACAATTGTCTTACACTAGTAATTGTCTATCCTCTACCTCCATGTGACTAGTGTCTTACAGTGATGTATGTCTATCAACTATTTCATGTTACAATTGTCTTACACTAGTAATTGTCTATCCTTTACCACCATGTGACTAGTGTCTTATTTTAACTTAGTTGAATGTCTATAATTTACCACTGTTTTTGATGTGTTTGTTGCTCATTGTTTTTTACTCACTGACAGGTCCAGGAATGGAATAGTAAACTGAGAAAGGAAGGACACAATGTGGAAAGAAGTATCAGAAGTAAGTTAAAACTCTAAGAACTTGATATGGTTTTTAGCCTTCAAGCTGTCTTTTTTTGAAAAGCAAATCTCTGCAATATCAGAATCTAGATCAGCACAATTGTGCTGATTTTTCTTCCCTTCCTGCTTTTAAACATGTTGGTAAAGTTTTATGAAAGATTGAAAGTTTTAAGTCTTCACATCAGGATGTAAGTACTAGTTTGTATGCATATTTATTTTACTCCAGTGAAATTCCTTACTAATAAACTCTAACCACAGACATTGCTGTTATTATGATATGGAAAATTGGTTTTATATCCTGTCTGTAGGTATACAGAAAGAAGAAGCTAAAGTAACTCGAGAGATCAAGGCTTTGGCAAAGAAAGGCGATAAAGATGCTATAAAGATTCTGGCAAAGGAAGTTATCAGGTCACGGAAGGCTGTGTCCCGTCTTTATGCTTCCAAAGCTCAGCTCAACTCTGTCTCCATGCAGTTGAAGAATCAAGCAGGTAAAGAAAATAAACATCCATAGCCAATGGGTCACAGTAGAAAACCTTGATAGCCAACAGATTTTACTAGGAAATTTTGATAGACATCAGATCTCAGTAGGAAACATTGATAGACATCAGTGGGAAACTTTATCAGATCTCAGTGGGAAACTTTATCAGATCTCAGTGGGAAACATTGATAGACATCAGATCTCGGTGGGAAACTTTATCAGATCTCAGTAGGAAACATTGATAGACATCAGTTCTCAGTAGGAAACTTTAATAGACATGAGTTCTCATTGGGAAACTTTAATAGACAATCTGATCTCAGTGGGAAACCTCAGCCATCACTGTAAATTACAAATCTACCAATCAACTTAAGGCTATTCCCCTTAAGTACATATCCAACAAGAGAACTACAGAGTTAAGATATGGTATACTAAAGAAAAAAGTTTTGCATTATTTGAAATAATCACATTCTATGTGAAAACTCAAAGTGTAACTGTGTAGTGTATGGTATAAATATTGTTGTTGACAGCTTTGGTGAGGATGACAGGTGCCCTTCAGAAGAGTGGGGATGTGTTAAAAAGCATGCAAGAGCTGGTGAAGGTGGCAGACATTAGTAATACCATGAGGGAAATGTCCAAAGAAATGATGAAGGTTAGTCGTATGTATAAAGGTGTAGTAACTCACTATAGATCATAGAAAAACTGACTAATGTCAACGATACTGTGAGGGAGGCATTCAAAGAAATGTCAGAAGTAACATCCTACATTGAGGTATTGTAGGTCAATGTAGGGTGTCCCTTTCATTAACTTCAGTTGGTAACACTCAATAGGTCTCTTTGATACTATCATATCATTAATTATCACAGGGACTTATTTTCATTGATTTTGTTGGTACTTTTCATTCTAGACTTTATGTGTTGAGATAAGCCATTAAGTAGATTTATTTTCCTATATTTATCCATGACACCACAAAAACTCAGTCTCAGGATAGTTCTTAATATATGATTGATATGTTTGAGTGTTTAACATCACAATGATTGTATCCACTTGTGAATTAGGCTGGCATCATGGAAGAAATGATGGAGGATGCTTTTGAAAGTATGGATGACCAAGACGATTTAGAGGAGGAGGCTGATAGTGAAGTTGAGAAAGTCCTATTTGAGTTGACTGCAGGTAAGTTTTGGGTTCTAGGCCTTCATAGATTTTGTTAGTGCATGTGTAATGAACTCTCCAGGTTGCCTTTGTGTGTAGGTGACCTGATGTATGAAACGAATCCTTAGGTAAATTTTTCTTTTTGTTGTGTGTTAATTTGAGCAAAACAGTAAGCATGATTTATAAGCACAGCCCACATACTCGTAAAAAAATTGTGACTGCTTAGACTTGGTTTTCACCAATTACAGCTGCTTAGTAGCCATGTTGTATAAAAGATCAGGGTCACCAATAACCTTGTTATTAACGCCATCAATTTTCAAACACTCAAGTGATGCAGGAGAATATAAAATAATAGATGCTGATAAAGAGATGTTTACTGTGATTGCAAATTGTCAAATCTCACATATACAAATGATTACATGCACTCTTTATTTTTCTTTGTATGTATATTTGCCAAAAATATTTGTATAAATCATGTGTGTATGCAGATTAACTGAGACAGTGTGTATATGTATACTTTAACATTTTTCAGGTACACTAGGCAAAGCTCCAGAGGCTGTTGATGATTCACTTCCTGTGCATGAAGATGACAAGAAAATGGAGGCTGCAGCTAATTACTCCAGTGATGAGGAAGAAGATCTCAAGGGTCGACTGGAAGCATTGAGGAGTTGATTAAATCCATAGATATTTTCTTATCATCATCATCATCATTGTCATCATCATTGTCATCATCATCATCATCATCATCATCATCATTGTATGTGAGCTTGAAAGTGCTGGTCACTAATTTTGGTGCAGTAGAAATTCTGAACAAGATCCTATGCAGAAGACCACCATTATTTAGAGGCTTCCACTGTATGGATATTCAAAAGATTATGTTTTATTTACGTGTATTAGAGTTATATCTGTACCATGACTTGAACAAATTACCGTAAAATTATATATTTTTGTAGGGTTACAAATTCACGTTTTTTTAAAGGTAGAAAATATTTTGGCACTTGATTTTGTTGGTTACATACATGATGAAATCACCTTGTACATGTACTAAAAACTCACTAAAAAGTTCAACAATTTACTAATTTATGGACATGTGAATTGGTTGATGACAGTAATAGTTCCTTAAGATAAAAAAAAAGATAAAACACCCACACAAAAAATTGAAGATTTTACACTAAGCCATTTCCATGTTAGTATTTTTCTTATCTAATCATAGGATCTATGTTATATAAATTCTATATGAAAAAATACATATATGTACCAGGTCATTTCACCATCCAAATTCAGTTCATTATTCAACTTTTCTTTTTTTTCTCCTTTTTTTTTTTGTTTTGTTTATGTGTGTGTTTAGATTTTAATTACATGATGATTATAATCTACAAAGTCTACACAATTTATTTATGGTGTGAAAGTATGTGCGAATGATGAGTTTGTCTGAGTTCTAAATTGCAAATAATACATGTATCATTTTATTGCTGAAAAATAGGTGCCTGTTACATATTCATCCACTGAGAAAGGGTATATTGTGATATTTCTACATCTGTTCAAATTCTTATTGAAATACTGAAATTAAGAAAACCATAGAAAAAAACTATGGTTAAATAACCTGTGTGAATTATTGTAAGTGTTTCATTTTTAATTCATTTTCTCTGTCCATAATGAATTATATTGCAGTACATACTGTGTTAGTGCTGATAAAAAAATCCATCTCTAATAAATGCCCCCACACTTCCCTTTACAAGACAACAGGCCCAAAACAGAATATCCAGATTTTCGTAGGGCATTAAAAAATGTTGTGTCACCATTAAATGTTAACTCCATTAAAGATAAAAGAGATAAAACTGAAAACCAAGAATTTTCTCTTTCTTTTAAATATTAGACATCAGTGTACATATATACCAGATAGCAATATTTAAAAAATGTACTTATTTGTTTATTGGGAGTCTGGTATAGAGGAGTCTGCTAGTCCTGTATCAGAAATATAGTTTTCTTATGTTATCTTATAAGTGATAAATAGTAGGGAGGCTGATTATGTTGGTATTTACTACAACTCTAACGAAGAAGATATAAATACCAAGAGTGAAATATCAAACAGTTTTCAGGTTATTTTGTCACTGCTTGTCAAGGATTGGCTTTAAAATATGGATACATAGAATGTATCATGTTGATACATTTGCCTTATTTAAACACAATAAGCTTTTATTTTAATTTATCGAGATCTACAAGTATCAGATATAATGTCATCATCACAATAATTAAACACTGTATTCTCTTCTTGTACAGCATGATCAAACTTTGTACATATTTATGGAAAATGTAGATAATCTATTAGAATAAGTGTTAGTAACATTAGACAGGTGTATACTTAAAGGTCACTGGCAACAGTATTTTGCAGGTCTCTATATTTTGACATAGATATCACCTGGGTAGTACCCTGAATCGATTTTCACTTCTTGATTCAGTTATAGCCAAGTGTGTTCATCTACAGGTGGTTTGATTACCTGTTCATGCTTTGACTTTTGCTGGTAGCTTTTGGGAATGTTCAGCACCCAAAATCTGTGACGGTGGTGACAGTAGGAGTCTCATATATTGCGACTGGTGTAAACACAGTGGAAGTCTCATACATGTATAATGTGGTAGTTTTATAATTTGTCTGATTACACCAGTGATGGTTGTGTAGGGATATTATAAAACAAGTGAAAAATTAGTTTTTAAGACATTATCTGAAATAATTTTCATGAAAAATGAACTTTTTCTTTTTCATTGCCGGTGACCTTTAAGGATAAGGACCTATTGAAATAAGTGTTAGTGACATCAGAAAGATGTGTACTTAAGGATGGAATATTAATGTATCATTTTTTAAACCTGCATGATTTATAACAGTATACGTAGTTCTTAGAAACCTTATAATTTTTTTCAAAGTTGTGTTTGAAATATGTGAATGTTGTTGGTTTGGCAAATCACTTAGCAAATAGAGTGATTCTTCTTCCTATAGTGTCATGATTTTTCTCTCAAATAGGTGGAACTCTTTGACATGGCCACTTTGTAATCATACCATATTCCTATGACATTTACAAAATCTGTAAATGACATGGTCCAAATATTGTAACTATTTTAAGTTGAATACTAGATATTACTAACTCTCCCTCGTTCTGTTTTTTAAAATGCATGATACACCGACTGGAAATAAATGCTACAGTTTTATGTAAAATCACTGATCTAAAACATAATTGTTTATTTGGTTTAAATAATATGTATTCAATTATCAAATTATACATATAAATGGATACATTGATTCATTATTATGAATGGTGATTAGCATGCACAAAAGTGTTTAGCTTATTAGCTTACTTTCCCAAAAATCAGATCACTTATGTTAAAGTAAGACACCTTCATATTCTCAGCAACCATGAGGCCAAGAGTTGTATTATTAGGACATAAGGACACAGAAACGATTTTGATCAAATACTGAATGACCTAGGCCCACTTATAAAGTCACATGGGTCATATTTGTTAAAATACTATATGACTTTCCAATGATCAAGAAGCCTTTGGGTCACAATACATGGGCAATTTCGGATCCAAAGGAATGACTTAAATCAACCTTTTGTAGCCACATGAGTTAAATAATGTGATTCTATATCGTGCATATGTGTATAACATTACCAACTTTGAACCGAGATGAATTACAGGCTGAATTTGGCATCTTTGTTTTCTGAGTAGAATAAGGTTTTCCCGAAGTAAAACAAGAATCTTTTAATTTGATGTTTGAAACCAATTTTAATGTTACAACTATTTGAACATTAAAACCTGTAGTATTTTCTACATTTGATATATATCTTGTTTTGTGTGATTGATCACTAATTATGTCGTTCTCTGTAAATTACACAATGGTATTAATAAATTTTAATGTAGGCTGACCTCATTTTCTTTATTTGATATGGTTTATGAAAGTATGCCTTATGTAGAGAAATCAGGAAGACAGGAGAACATTGTGCTTAATATCCTACTTTAATGTAAAGTGACAGCAGGGCAAATCTGTCTGCAAAAATCAAAACATAAAAACAATCAGTTATCATTTTCTGTTACACTTTGTGCCAAATAAGGTTCAAATAATTTTCTCCCTCAAAAAATACTCAAGATCTCTCTCTACAAATTATGTCCTGGACATCTGTTGGGATACAAAAAGTGGAGTTTCATTTCAATTACCTTTTTAATTGTCATGTTCACTTGAATCCCATGGTTTGTGAAGAGCTCCTTTGCTATTTCATTTTACATGACTAGGGGTGTAGAGCCAACACCATAATTCTCATGTAGGTATCGAAGGTTCTGTAATCCCTTGCTTGGATACCCCAAGGTATGCAGGGCAATTGAAGAATAGTAGGATCGCAACAAACTTCTTTCGTGTTATAACTTTATCACTACATCTACCGGTTTTACCAAAACATTTGGGCTCCTTCAGGACAAATTGTGGTTTACATTTTACCAATAAAGTAATGTAAATGTGGTACTCTTTCACATTGTTCATTATGACATTGTACTAGCCATATGACCAGAACTAAGACCAGTAACAAAGAGTTACATAATGTGTTCTATTACTGAACGGTACGTCTACTGGTAAAGAGCTGGTGGAATTGCACTGTTCCTATCCATCTTGTTGTAAAATAGACCATTACGTTATCATACTAAACAAAATATAGACCAGAAATATAATATAACTTATCAATATAAAACTTAAAAATTGAAATTAAAATGAAATTAGCATCTAGGCACACAGTATTTTTCAATGAAGACCTGTATCTGTAGGTCCCAGTGTTGTCTTCAGATTGGTTGGCTATGGAGGCTGTGCTGCATGAATTGCTATCCGACAGCTCCAAATCTTTTTTCAATACTTCCATGGCAGAGTCCACTACTGGTCTGAAATTCATGTGGGATGGTCCCACCGTTCTTATACCTACTGCCGATTTAACTCAGAATTTTACGTGGTCCAGCTGAGTTTTTATCAACACCTCGAATGTGCATTTGTTTCCTGGTCTTAGTGCATCCTGCCTGGTAGTATCCCTGGTGACCTCTAGTTCCAAGGTCTATCCTGGGTGCTGTTGTTGTAGATGATGAAGATAACTTTCCTTTCTTCCATATGATCATTTGCAGATTTTACATTTGTACTATGTTTGTACTGGCCCATGGGCCTTACTACTTACACTTACATAAAACTTATTCAAATAAACTTTATTTACACCAATTTGGAAACAAAATATCAACTAGTGCTTGTTGGTCAGGATTGGAGAGTGCAAGAGGTCATAATGTTGAAAGAAACCCGAGTACCCTGGAAAAACCCACATGGTCGGCAGGTGACCCCAGACCTTTTCACCTCTGTTCCATGAATCGTCCCTGGATGCTTAGGTGAAAGTGTGTTATCATTGTGTCACCCAAAAACTTTAATAAAATAAAACTTATCACTGATCAAATTCCAGTATTTGGGCGATAAAACAAACAAATTAATGCATCTTTATTTTTATTTTTAATCTCATAATGATATAACAGGAACAGACATTTCTTTTCTAGAAAAAAAATGACGATATTTGATCACACATTTCTTTTGTGTGGTTGAAGTGGTGTACATGCCATATATATATATATATATACCATGAAATGTACTTTATATACAAATACTAACAACCAACAGTTCATGTAATAAATTGGTTCAGTTCTCAATAACAGGTAAGATACAGATAATGGATAATGTAATAATTCTACCCTATACAACATGGCTCCATTTTGGAATACTCAACACATGAAAGACTCAAACACTCTAATTATATAATTTTGACAAGCACTTCTGTCAGACTTAAATAAGTTGTAGAGAACGAATGAAAACAAAATATTGTCACATACTTGGAACAGTTGTCTCCTCTTGACAAACTACCATCGCCTACTTGGTAGAGAATTTCTCCCCTTGACAAAATATCACTTACTATGTGGAGTCATCTCCCCTTAAAAATCATCATGCATTTACAGATGTACATACAACAATATTTTTAATTGAATTGTAACTAGTCAAGGCAGTTCAAACAGTCGTGTTCACCTCTCATTGTTATGTAGATTACAGATGAGTCTATGTTACAGTAAGGAGCACAAATACATTGATCACTTTTTAAGCTGTACTCTATACACTTAACAATTACCTCAGAATTAACCTGAAGGTGTACAGGTCCAAAATTAAACATCTCAAGTAAACTTCAATGTCATAGGTCATTCTGGTTAAAATTTATCATAATATTTGTAATCATTTTTTTTTTGTCTACTTGTCTTGCAGGTCAAAAACATTCAAATAAAATATTTATAGCTTGGAAAATGCTATAGAACAAAGCAAGACACATGTAATACATATTACATAAAGCATTGATACTGCTTCTTCTACAAGCCAATTTGCCTTCATCAGAGCAAAGATGTTTACGGGTTAATCACCCTGCCTGGGGTTACTTCAAGGCAAGGTCTCCTTGTAGTAACTGGTAGCTATATCACTGAAGAACATATGGGAGTCCTGTGGCAAACAATCTGGAGCAAGGGTAAAGTGTCTTGCCCAAGGACACAAGCATATCAGCACAGACTCATCCATTTCTCAAATTCCTTAGAAACGTTAACAATCTCAGGCAGTGAACATAATGCATCTCAGACCTTAACAATACATAATGTAAGCCAACATTCAACTGACTGAGCTAATGCCTCACTCTGACATTAAGGAAAGCATACATCAAGTGATTAATATCAACTTAAATTAAAAAAAAACAAAACAAAATTAATTTTGTGTTCAAAGATTTAACAGAAAAAACAACAATAACTTGCAGTCTTTATGTCCTAGCTTTTACTTTCTAAAAAAAACTTTAATGAGGCCATAAGACAAACGAGCACAAACCATTTTTAAAGTCTAGGGTCCTCATCTAACTTTTTATTATTATTACAGTCTGCATATATACCAAATTTGGTTCCTTTCAATAAAATGTACTGAATACAGAAGTGATTATTAATGTGAATTCTAACATTATAAGCAACACCATAGTGTTTGTTATAAAAAGACAAAATGACTTTCTTGTATTTGCCCTAAAACATCAATGCAGTCAATTACTAGTGCATAATGAACATCTTAAATTTTTTATTGAAATACTGGAGGGTTTGGGGGAGGGGGAGGAGACATACAATAATCGATAAACAAGCATCTAGACTAATTTCAGCAGATATAGTACCAATAAAGTTATGCGACCTCTGACCCCTTGGGCCCCTGTAAAGGTCTTGAATGTGATGACTCAATTATTATCACACACAAGCCATTCAGTAGTTATGGCTGAAACAGATATTCTGCAGAATGTTCCATATTCATGCTTTATAGGTTGAGACTACCATTGTCCAATGCCATACAGTCATAATAAATCAGATAAAGTAGATATAGAAATATTTGTGTTGATGCAAAAATGAGCTTTGATAAGTTTGGACTGCTAAAAATGAATTCCATACAAAAATATTAATATGTATGCCTTGTGCATTTGTCTAGTATTTGTTTCTCTGGTATTCCATCAACTTTTTTCGAAAAAAGAAGTTGAAAGCACCTCAGAACAACTCGGACTAGGATGTGTTAGCCTTATCTGAAAACGGATATTGGATTTATTGAATTTTCCATGCAAACGAAACCTCTCAGTTGTATTAAAGTCGCAAAAAGGTACAGTACATAAAATCAAACCGACATTTATGAGAAATTTTAATATAACTTCAAATAAAGATAATATTAGAAACATGGATGTAGAAATAACTTATAAATTATTAGTGATATCAATTAAAAAGGTTGATACTACTTTTAAACAATTCACAAATAATATTATTTCTACTTTCACATTCATCTAAAAGGTTGAATAGTTTAACACATGGAACTGTCAACATGTTAGACAGGATCTTTAATACACCAGCACTTTCGTATCTCTGTAAATAAATTAGAATCTCATAATTCATGTGAAATCCTGATAATTGCAAAGAATAAACCCTATATTACAGTTTCCAACTTATTACAGATGTTTATTGTTAGGATTCATTGGTCATAATAAAACCTTAAAGACTTGAGGTATTCCTCTCAACTCTTTCACCTTATTCACATATTGCATATACTTGAATTAATTAGCACTTGAGGGGAATGTCTAGAAAATACTAACTGCTACTTCTGTCTTCTAAAAAAAATACTTTGTATATATACCACTTACCTGCCTTATTCAAAGAAAGTGCTTCATTTCACCAGTCAAAAACATCAAGTCTCAGCGAAAATATATCAATTACATTGCTAATGCCCCAGAGGCATTCCATACAGAAAATATCATTTTAAATACTTGGAATAGCAAAAATATCTACCCACAAAAATATTGCTGTTTGCAGTTTGGTATATACACATGTGTTGATGTATATACTTAAACAATTAATGTACCGTTAGATAAAATACTGATCGCTTTCCCATTTAAGAAGATATTTAATTGATTACATCTCCAGGTGGAAAATACTTTCTTGATATTTTTTCTATTGAACTTGAACTATATACATGTTTAAGAAGAAACATACATCTAAGAAGTTGGACAGAGGGAAAAAAAAGTAGATTCAATTTTCATCACCTGTCTGCCTCTATTTGCTCCCACTATTATATATATATTTAGTGACTAGAGGTTGATACATATTAAAGCAGAATTCATGCTGACAAAAACCTTTCATGGATTGATGTGTGAATGGTATGGTCCCAGTAAACATTGATATTCTAGCACTGATTATGCAAATAGTAGAGAAAACACATTTCGATGAGATATGAATGACAATCTGTAATTTAACTGCTTTAATATCTGGAAATAGCAAAAATTCAGTGTCATGTGCGTGACGAAATTTCTGAACTATGAAATGCATGATATGAATAACAAATTTAAAAAATATGTCCGAAGATACTTGACGTCTCAATCTATGTTCAAAACTACTTCAATACTGTATTTATCCAGCAATAAGCCTGGTAAAAAGTCAAACCGAACTGCTGCAAAATCATAAACAAATCCTACTTCATACGCCTGTAATAACCCTCTACCCTAACTCTCGAGTAGGAAATAATGTACTGGCTCCTTGGGTTATTGCTGCATAGATACACATGGTCATATCATATAGATCTCACAGTGATGACTGGTCAAACATATCTTATTACAGCAAATGATGATAATAAGCAACTGATGTCCTAATACAGAGATTCAGTATGTCAACAAATGTTCATAATATTCATGTGAAAAAATCAACAATGAAAATAAATACAACACCTCACGATCTGAACTCTTCCAAAGTCAAATGCAGATATTCCTTAAGGGTTGTAGGTAGGGGCAGAGTATCTATTTTACTCAGCCTCCTCACTCCAATGGTGTTACGAATCACACATCTGCAGTAGTGTTGGAGGGGGCGAGGATCCTTACAAAGGTCACGGTACCATGACAACTTGGCACACTGTTCATCTGACCGATTCAAATTCATTATTCCCTGATGACCAGGATCACGAGCACCAGGGGTCAATATGTGTGCTGACACTGCACCAAGAGACTCTAACGTTGGAAGGTAAGCTTCACTTTTTACAATGGCATGTAGAATTGTTCTGTCTGTGTTTTTGTTACGGAGTTCGTACTGAAGTACGTTATCGCCTTGCCGATTTAATATTTTATATGAGGCTCCATAGGCAATCAGTAATGCAGCAGCTTCTGGTCGTCTCTCCTGCATGGAGGTTTCATGGAAACAAACATAATGGAGTGGACTGTAGCCTGAAACACATAACTTAACAATAAAGGTCTTATGAAAACACATGTTATGGAGTTGACTGTAGTCTGAAAGGCATGAAACACACAACTCAACCATAGAGGTCTCATGGAAACACATGTTATAGAGTGGACATTAGCCATAAACACATAAAACATACTACTCAACAACAGAGGTCTCATGGAAACACATGTTATAGAGTGGACATTAGCCATAAACACATAAAACATACTACTCAACAACAGAGGTCTCATGGAAACACATGTTATAGAGTGGACATTAGCCATAAACACATAAAACATACTACTCAACAACAGAGATCTCATGGAAACACATGTTATAGAGTGGACATTAGCCATAAACACATAAAACATACTACTCAACAACGGAGGTCTCATGGAAACACACATAATGGAGTGGACGTTAGCCTGAAGCACATGAAACAAAAAGCAAAACATCCTCCCAATTTTTAAGAAAAATTTACAATATTTTCCCAATATATTCAGACATTGGCAGCAGTAAAATTCCAGTAGAGTGAGACATTGAATCAGGTTTGATACTTCTCCCAACAAAATATATTAAGTATTCATCAAACAGTTTCTGGAAAGTCACTTTTAAGAAATATATCGTATATATAATTCAAGTCATTCAATCCATACATACATCTACATGGTTTCCCTAATGTATACATTTCTCAAGAATCATAAACTTACCAGGAGAATTTATACCTACACAGGGTTTTCCATAAGAGCCGTTCGCCGGCCAATTTGACCGGCTACTTTGATCATTTGGCTGCCTACACCAATCCAGTTCCGTAATAATGTTCCGTACACGACTACATGTACACGGCAGGCCAGCCTACTACTTTCACTACACAGCCTACTACTAACAAAATTATGGAAAACCCTGCCTACATCTACATATCTCTTTAGAACGATAAACTTACCAAGAGACTCTGGGATGTTGACATCAGTATTGTACCCATTCATGACCAACTGTTTCAGCATGTCCATAGAGAATGTCTTATTAGCTTGAACAACTAAGTGAAGAGGACTAAAACCAGCCATGTTCTTGTGGTTCACATCTGATCCTCGCTTCAGCAGGGACTCTACACAGGACAGCATGCCGTTCTTCACACACTCATGGAGAGGAGTATCACCTGCGACAAAAATGCAGAATTTTTATGGTAAATGCTCCACATGTTACCACACCAGGTACAGAACTGCAGTACATGTAGAGTGACCATGGAGTGATTATTTGTGATGTCAATATCCCTTATCAATAGTTAGGCATATCTAAGATTACATGTGTTAGAATAATTTAAATTGCAAGTGAATGAAAACTATAAAGGCATCGCACTATCACTGGACAGAAAATTATTGTTTTTTCATCGAAAAAAATCATGTATTTTTATTACCCAGTGGTTTACATATCTGAAGAAAACACATGTGCTTGTGGATGTCTTAAGTGAAAGATAAGCATTATGAATGTGCCATGTGACCAAATTTATTTTCATGTAGTTATCCACTTCTCTAATGTATATCTATAAATGATTTCATTTACTTGAACTTCAGTATTCAGTAACATATTGCAGTTTGGTGCCACATGGGTGGTTGTAAAGAGAAACAAAACGAAACAATTTATCGTAAATTAAGGTTCATGTTTAACCCTTCAGGCATGAATCCATAGTTCCTGTCCTCACTTACCTGTGGTTTACATGTGGGGTTTTTTTTGTGACGGTCAGCAAAATGAAGTGATATTAAGCATTGCCCACATGAAAATAAGTGACGATTTCAGATGTTGGATTACATAGAATAAATAGGAAAGAAATTAGTGTTTCAAGAAAACCATGATATTAAGTAGAAAGTGACATTAACAGACATGACATT
Organism: Ylistrum balloti; assembly: GCF_031769215.1. Classification (NCBI taxonomy): domain Eukaryota; kingdom Metazoa; phylum Mollusca; class Bivalvia; order Pectinida; family Pectinidae; genus Ylistrum; species Ylistrum balloti. Next base: position 248,914 of record NW_026782909.1, on the reverse strand, counting down.
TAGGAACAGTAATAAGTCCTGGATAAACTAACAAAATATTGAATTGATACCTGTCTGTTTAGAAGGAAGAGATAAAATGTCTTTCCATATGGCATTATTGAGATGAGCATGAACACAATCTTCAAATGTCTTCTGAGCTGCTATGTACAGACTGGTGCGGCCAAACTCGTCCACAGCATTATAGTCTGCCCCGTCCCAAATCAGCTTGGTTACACATTCAATGTGATTGTTAGCAGCTGCCAGATGCAGTGGGGTTGTGCCCCCTGCATGAGGAAAAGCTGAAGCAGAAGGAAAAATAAATTTTACCATAAAAATCCCAAATGAGACAATACATTTAAATAGCTATTTACCTGGTAGTATCATAAAACGACTAATGATTAAGTGAACCGGCTAGCAGCTTATTTTAGATGGATACTGAATGAACTGTTGTGAACTTTCTAATCATCTTTAAGCCTCATTCTAAATTTCCTCCAATAACAATATATTTAATCTTCTGTTATTTTATTCTAGAAAAGTGATAAATATAAACATGTTAAGGCCATACCAAATCAACTAATAATTTATTAGGAATCAAGCTCCTAAAGTAAAGTCAGTGATCATGGAACTACTATTCTTTTTGTATCTTAATAACAAAGATGTATCTGTTTAATTACCAGAAAGCAGTTTAGATTTATTACCTAGTTGTTTAGAAGTAATGAAATACCTGTGTAAGATCCCTGTTTAGAATATTTGGTTCCAACATTGCATAATGCTTCAGCATCCAGAAGCTTTTGTAGACAGTCTGTGTGACCCATTTCTGCTGCCATATGTAATGCTGTCACATCGAAGCGATCTTTGGCATTAATGTCAGCTGTAATGTATAAAGTCTTTAGAGGTGTACACAAGGCTAGATAATTTCATATCATTATATTCAAAATATGTTCATGTACTATACGCCAAAACAAAAGGTATATTGTGCATTTTTTTTTATGGAATGTCAACTCCATGCAAACATATGTACTTCAAATATCTAGTGTCTAGTGTATGTAGGGGCTATAGAAAACTCAATGACTAATCTACTAGATGGCTAGTGTAAAAGCAACTGTACCATTCAAACTCTCTTACACAGTACACTACTTATCTGAATTATCAGACATTCTATTATCTTTTTATAACCGTCTGGAGTCAATGAACATGTTTTGTAACCCTGGTAAAACACTATCCGCAATATACCACTCGGCTAAAGAGAACTTCTCTTTAGCTCGATTGGTTGGACGTCAGACTAGTAAGCCAAGGGTCCCGGATTTGATTCCTAGCGGAGGCATTGAAATAAATAATGACTTCTGTTACATTTGTGCCCATATAAGGACCCGGAAATAGTACTAAGCCATGCCCCACCAGCATCGCTGTAACCCCTGGAAACTCAAGGACAAGTTATTTCCTGGAGGAGGAGTATGTTACCCTGGTAAAATACTAACCACAATATACCACTTGGCTATAGAGAACTTCTCTTTAGCTAGATTGGTTGGACGTCAGACTAGTAAGCCAGGGGTCCCGGGTTCGATTCCTAGCTGAGGCATTGAAACAAATAATGACTTCTGTTGCAGTTTGATAGAATTTAAAAGAGGAATGAAAAAACACAGCCACTGTCTTCACAAAGTCTTTGACCAAAAAGATAGAAAAAGACCTTTCTATCTGTTCACAGAAAGTATGTAAAGATGACAACTTCTTTCCATATGTTTTGTCTGAATATCAACCCTGGAACTGCTCACTTATTTTACCCAACTGGTTACATGGTCTGATTTCTGAAGTTTATAGACTCCTAATCATGGCCGAGAGGAACTTGTAACTTGTAGGAAAAGACTTATTTAGGCTATAAGCCTGTTGTCCAATTCCTTTTGTTAATACATGTATACTGTACTTTCTTTTGTAAATTCAATTATTGTATTGTATATGTATTGACAAAATTGACGAAATGGCCGAGAGGAAAAGTCGATAGGACGTCGAAATAATTAGGAATAACTGCAATACCACAATGCCTTTGCCTCTTGTCAAGTGAGAAGTGTGCAACATATGTGAAGTAACTATATTTCCCCTTACCCCTATTCCACAATTTTTAAACTCCTTTAAAAATATAAGTCATATATAGTTTTAATAGGTGTTTTCAGCAAAATAGAAAGGCGGACTTTCGGATGACTATGAATTTTCTGAAATCATGCACATGTCAGTCATATCAGACACAAAGCTAGTTATAAACAGTAGTGTCTTATTGAATATAACTGACTACTTATTAAATGCTTACCTCCCTTTTCAATGAGATACTGGACGATCTGAGGATATCCCATCGCAGCAGCATTTTGTAAAGGGGTGGTGTAATTTTGTGATGCATAAAACAAATTTTTGTTGTATTCGGTTGCATCAGGTGATGCACCGAGTTCGATTAAATTTTTGACCTCTTCGAAATCGCCCTCTTTCGATGCCAACACCAACAACCTGTCCAATTCAATGTCTTTTTGAATCATTTCGGAGCTTTTCCTTTTCCTAATGTGCGCCATGACACATGGAACACTTCCGTGATGGAGGGGAGCGTTGATTATAGTAGAAACAGTGCCAAAATCTAGATATGCTAACAATAAGAAATACTTCTTTTGATTATAAAATAATAAATTATTTAAGAAGAATCTTTTTCTATCATAATTTCAATCTATAATGCCCTTTATCAATAATACAGTACAGGTTCCCATGATAATATAATAAGTTCTCCCTATCTATGTTTTTAATGTAGGAGGTAGGATTGTTATCGTAGGAAGAAGTAATGGCGGGCAATAAGAAATACGAAGACCCCGTACGTAAACAAACGCAATAGTTTGTCGTTAAACATTCCACTTTATGATATACGACCTTAATATATTGACAAAATAACTCAAACCTTGAGAGTCAATTGTTTATTTACACGTGTCATAACAGATATTAGACAATCTTGTTGATCAAACACACATGTATCCCTGCGCATTAGTTTCGGACACATTAAGAATCATTTTTTGCTAGTGACGCTATGTCGATGAACTGCCACCAAGCTAATACAGAAATGACTTGAAATGTCTTCATACTCTAATATATATTTAAAAACTGACCGATGACAGACCAGTACTTGTCTAAAAAAATTATCCACGGCTGTGATCTCAAATTTGCTCACCTGAAATGAACGACATCATTCATTGTTTGAACGGGAATGACAGTTTGGTGGAAATAAAAGTCAAAATACAATTATGGTGCGAAGGTGGTGGAAATCTGTGTTTATGTGTTTGCAGTCACTTGACAGACAACAAAAATCTGACATTCAAAGATGGATTGATTGGTTATTTCATCATATCTGGGTATTTTTGTAAAAATGTGTAAAAAACGAAACAGAAAATTGTTGATGAAATATTTATTCGTAATATTTTTAGCCCACCATCATCAGAGAATGGGCTATTCGTATCAACCTACATTAGTGGTCCATCTGTAGTCTGTATACAATATTTGTTATTGCTCATATGTAGGTTTCCCTCGGTCCCTAGTTGTACCTGTTTGATTTTTAAACTGATCAGAAAAACAAAATGACAGACAGGTGGCTATCTTGGGTTTTTGTTATCTCTATTTCTGATGAAGTTCTGGATGGATCTCTCTCAAATTTCATATGATCAGAAAAACAAAATGGCTGGCAGGCAGCCACCTTTGATTTTGCCTTGTAAAGTTTGTTATCACTATTTCTTGAGAAGTACTCAATGGATCTCTCTCAAATTTCCTTTGCAGTTTCCCCTTTGTCCCTAGTTGTGCCTGTTTACTTTTGGAACTGATCAGGAAAGAAAAAATGACTGAAAGACGGCCATCTTGGATTTTGATTTGAAAGTTTGTTATATCTACTTCTTGAGAAGCACACAATGTGTCTCTCTCAAATTTTCCCTTGAAGTGCACTTTTGATTTTGGACAAGATCAGAAATACAAAACTGACTGACAGGTGGTCATTTTGGGTTTTTACTTTGAAAGGTTGTTGGTGCTATTTCTTTAAAACTACTACATAGATCTTTCTCCAATTTCCATGTGTAATTTTCCTTGATCCCTTGTTGTTCCCATTTGATTTTAGGACTGATCAGTATGATCACAAAATGGCTTCCAGGTGATCATTTTGGATTTGACAGTTAAAGAGTATTATTACTATTTCTGCAATGGATTAATGTTCAATTTCTTATTAAGAGCAAAAACAGAGAAGAAATTGGAAAAAAGATACATCTTTCAAAGAACAAATAAAGATCAAACAATGTTGGGTGCCAAAATCCCTCTGGGATCTCTGTATGGTGAATAGTTGTAATCACAATTATCTAATTTTTTTCTGGAAATGTGACATGTTACAGTAACCAAAATCAACCGAGTGCACTGGCTATTCCAAAATATATAATGGTGCGGAAACGTTGTTGAGACGCTATATATATATATATGGACTATGGGTTTGGAATGTGTGCCAAGTTCCCGTGGTCTCATATGTTGGTAGTATGAGTTTGTTTTGACTGATGAAGCTAATATGAGTCGGGTAGTGCTTAGCAAAGCTTTACTTTGAATGTTACCACTGCTGTAACTAGATTGGATGTTTAGAAATTCAACCATCACAGATGACATCAGTGTTTGACACATACACAAGATTTGCCCTCCCCTATCCATACATCAATGCAGTTTTTCAATCTGCTGTCTCAACTCACCTTGACTAGTGGTCAAAGGTCTGGTGACAATATTTGCTATAGACCTTTATATGCTTACTTTTCTATCTCGGTTGGAAGTGCTATGGTAATGGTTTGGCCATGCTATATTAACTTCAGAGGTACTATGGAAATCCTTTGGAAATATGATGCAAACAGTACAAATATATGACTAAAATGCTACAGATGTTGCTGTGAAGATTCTCGATTTTTTTAACGAATAAAGAGCCTGTTTTTTGAAGGTTTTTTTGTTATAAAACAATATACTTTGATTTTATGAGAAACTACAATACATACCTGTATGCTTCAGTTCTCTGTGAGGGTTTTATGTCGTGAGTCACTTAACCATAACAGCTTCTGGTAGATAATAATTGTAAAAGAATTTAAAGTGATTGATAAAAATGTCAAAGTGTTCATTTATTTATAATATGTAAGTTTGCAGAGATGATCGTTTTAACCTTTACAATTAAGTCTCTACCAATTGATTGGAAACTAACAACATGATAATTGAAGTTCACTCATCAGGGCATTTAATATAATATCTATCACAGTATCTAATACAGGTTACAGGTGAACATGCAGGTGAAAAATGTTGTGATGCCCAGAGCATGTTTGCTGATCATCAGGGATGACTCCATTGAAATGATTAACCTGCCTTTCTGTGACTTTTAAGTTCATTTTCATCACTGACTATGGTTGAAGACTGTCTCTAGAATTTCAGGCTTGAATCCCAGTTGTATACATTTGCTACCTTTTAAACAAGTGCAGACTTCCTCTGCTACCACTCTATTTTTCATACCTGAATACAACCAGTGGCATACCACCTTTTTAAAAGACATTCAAAAATTTTGACAGCACATTGTCGTTTAGTTTTATTTGTCCAGAGATCTCTTCTCACAACTTTCAACAAATCTTTTACAAACTTGGTAGGATTATTCACCAGTATGTGAAGTTGTCTTTTCCTGACTGGCACATTGATTCAACTGTATTTGAAAGAGTTACTTCCCTTGATATTTCCATCATGTTAATCTTGTCCGAAGAACTCCTCTCTCAGTTTTTTAACCAATTTGTTTCAAACTTGGTAGGATTAATCACCATGAAATGAAGTTGTATTTTCCTGAATAGGTTTGATAGTATTTTGAAGAGTAACCTGTTGTTCATGATCTGTATCAGTTTTCAACCTTTTACGTTGAACCTTTGTTGGCTTAATCAACATGACATGAACTTGTGTTTTCCCTTACAACAATGTGTAATGCAAAATTCATTTTGGCAGTATGCATTAGTGCTTTTAACCATTAATGGCTGTTTGATAGTACATATTGATATTTATTTATACAAATTATATTGAAATATTCTCTTTATCTTCTTTTGATTACTTGGGCCTCTTGTTTAGGGATATATCAGGGATGGATGTATCACAACTAGAGAGACTTTGTCTGGCCCCATTGGCCTCTTGTTCAGGAATATGTCATAAATGGATGTATTACAACTGGAGGGACTTTTGTGTGACCCCATGGGCCTCTTGTTAATGATATATTATAGATGGATATATTGAAATTGTATGGACCTCTTGTGGACTCATGGGCCTTTTGTTTAGTGAAATGTATCACATCTCTGCAGTATGGTTCCATAAGGCTGAGGTCACAGCTGGGAGCAACCCAATTATATCATTATGATGCTAACATTAGATGATCTTAGTATTTTTTATGAATCTTCTGACATTTTTGTATCCTAACAGGATGGTGAACGACCTTTGCAGCTGTCGGTACCCTCTAAGTCAGGTCACAGTGTGAATTCAGTTATCAGTGAGAAATCATTTTGGTGTTAACTTTAAAATTCATCTGTTTTAAAGCAGTTGAGAATCAGGTTGTATTAATTTAAACCAGTCCATACTGTTGGTGAGATGAACATGCAAGAGGGGCCTTACTGTGGGAGGAATCTGGAGTACCTGGAGAAAACTTATGTGGTCAGATTACTGACCCCATACCTTTTTACATATTGAAAACCTTGTAGCCTACATGAAAGGCAAGTGTGCCACCACTGCACTATCTGCCAACCCATCAAGTGTCTCTCCAGAAACTACTCATTACAGTTTGGAGATGTTGAAACAGATAAGGTCAGGCAGAAACCTTGTCCATAGATGGTTTGATTATGACATCTATTAGTAAATCTCAGTGGATGCCAAGAGACTCCTCAAAACTGAAATTAATCCTTCCATTTTTCCATTTTGCATAAATTTAATTTACCAAATCTGTCCCACATGGAAGGATAAAATTTGTGATATTTCCTAGAAAATTCTTATTTCATTGTTTGCAGTTTGCGATTTTTTTGTTGATGTTTTAGTGTTATAGACACTACAATGGCTCAGACAATGATTTGCTGGCTTAATTATGTGACCTCATGTAAAGACATTAGGCTCGTGGTATGACACTATCTCCCATGGCTGTTTGTCAGGAAGCTAAAAAATGGACTGGCCTGTGGTGTGATGGTTGTGTCCTTATGTTAGACACTTTACCTATTGCTCTGAATGACATGCAATGGGCCTTCCAGGGGTTGTTCAGTAACATAGCCACCAGCTACCTCAAGAAGAGAAGGAGACTGCTTCGCAAAAAAACACAGGACAATTAACCCACAAAACAAACATAGTATTATCATTGCATTCAACCAATCAAAAATGTTTTTTTTTAACATTACAAGTAATTTATAGAAGTAAAATAGCATTTTTGGAAAAATATATTTTACTTATTAACTTAAGTAGACCAGGACCAGGTTTATAATAATCACAAATGTTTGACATGTATTAAGCAACACATTCCAGTTAGCAATGCCCTTATTGTGAAACGTATTTTGGTATGCTCCAAGCATGTAGAACCAGTAATGGTGAGATACATGTATGTGGTTAGTTTTTGAGGAATACTGTGATCAGAAATCAATAAGATACCAAATTAAAAACTCAATAATTACAACAAATCTGTTTTTAGCATTTGATATTTACATTCAAGAAACATACAGATATTTCATTTATTCCGTTGTGAATATTGTGCGTCCTATTAATCATACTTAATTTAATTTGTGGTATCTTATTTCATTTTAACTGAAAAACTACTTCACATGCATATATGATAAATTCATTATTATGGTGTATATCTTTTATTTACAAATGTATAATATACATTTTATACAGGACTGTTTTGTCATCAGAAATACACATCTTACTTTACTAGTACAATATCTGGTTGTTACTTTCTTTGTATGTTGTGTTATGATAGCAGTGTACGAAGCATAGCTCCATTATTGAAAACACAATCCAAGGTAAAAAAAAAATTTATATAATACAGGTTACTGTCATTCAGCCAGACTTGAACAACAAAACAGCAATCTTCCCGAGATAAAAGAAGATGAATGTGTTTACCTCATGTGTCACATAACTTCCATAATTTCTTCCCACAATGCAATGCCATGCTGGATTGTACTTCTTGTCAAATTCCAGTTTTACAAATGCTGCAATATCTTTTTCTATAGAGTACATACCAATTGCTTCTATTGCACTGTCCACAGCAAACTCCTGCATTTCACGATCAACCATGTCAGAACATCGTACCTTAGCTTTCTTGATTGTTATGGAATCAAGGTCGGCTGATTCCGCCATCATTAATAAATTAAAAACTGACAAATCAAATGTGGAGTATTTAATAATCTGTGAGGTTGAAGCAGGGTCCAATGTGTTGTTTAACTAAATCTGTAATGTAGAAATAGTTTGCTTTACAATATTCAACTTTTGACTTTTAAGAAAGGAGTTTTAATTATTTTTTTAACTAATGAAAATTGTCAATTAACTTCTTTAAAGGCATTTTGGTATTTAAGTTCAATGTTACAGATCTAAATTCTCAGTGAGAAATTACTGACTGAAAATCACTACATAGATTTGATCACAATTGATGAAGAACATTTTTAAATGATTGGTTTTAATGACAAATATTATCAGAGAAATGAATTACAGCCTTGATATAGTAAACAGCTTGTCTGTCTGTATTTTGGTTTCTGTACAATATCTGAAATTCTGTTGGACCCATGGCACTCATACTTTATGCCAAGCCTCCCTGAAGGAAGTGTTTGCTTGGGGAATGTAGCTTTTCATCTCCCAAGGTTAAAGGTCAAGGTCACTGTTGCTATAAATAGAAAATCAGTTTCCATGTTTAAACTAGAGTTTGCTATGGCCAATCTAACTCAAACTTCATATAGTACTGCCTTACTGAAAGTGTTGGCTTGGGATTGCTTAACAGTTTTGAAGTTCAAAGGTCAATGTCACTTTAAATTGAGAAATCAAACTCAAATTTCATACAATGCTTCCTTACAAAAAATGGCTAGCTTGGATTGCTATTCAGGTCCCAGAGCCAATGGTCCAGATTACTGTTACTCTAAGTAAAAAATTGGTTTCCATAATATACCTTGGATTCCCTTGGGCCAACCAAACTCAAACTCCATACAATGCTTTCAAACTTTTCAGACCAAGGAGTCAAAGGTTGAAGTTATTGTTGCTATAATGGAAAATCTATTTTGTGGACTAACTCAAGTCAGCTGTAGCCAATCTAACTCAAACTTTATGCAATGCTTCTTAACCAAAAGTTCTTGTTTGAGATAGATTGCCATACAGGTCCAAAGTTTAAAAGTCACTGTATCTATAAGTTAAAATCAGTTTGTGTGTGAAAACTTGAGTTTGCTTTGCCCAATTTAAATCAATTTTCATGCAGTGCTTCCTTACCAAAAGTGCTTGCTTGGGATATTGTTTTTTATATCCCAAGTTTGAAGGTCAAGATTACTGTTATTAGAAATTTAAAAAATCAAATTATTGAATGCATTTATTAGTTTTTTTTCATAACAATCTCTCTTTAATGGCATAGTGTACTTTAGGTCTTGCCAATAATTTGTCAGTCTGGGACATGTGTGTCTTAGGGTGGGTAAATCGCTGGATGGGGAACGGATTTCCAGCTACATAGCGGGGCCCATGCTGTCATTGTTCTAGTTGGCTTTCGTGCCCCAGCCATTTTGTATTAGCCATTTCTGTTGAGTTCCATCTAGTCATCAAGTCCTGACAGAAAGCATTATTACTACTCGAGTAGTAGTATCTTTGTTATGCTCCTGGAAAATTTTTTTGGGGTGGGACCGTAAAGTCACCACCTTGTCTGTCCGTCTTTCTTTCCATCTGTCCTTTCGTGTCCGGACCATAACTTTGCCCAGAGTTAAACAAGGACCATGAAACTTGGTGTATATTAGGGAAAAGTTATGCTCCAGACACAAAAGGACAGATGGAAAGATAGACAAACGGACAAGGCAGTGACTATATGGCCCCCCCCCTCAAAATTAAGTTGCCTGCATTTAAACCTTGTTGGTCATTTGGTAAAAGTTTGTGTCCAATAACATATATTTCATATTGTACTTTAAAATTACCAGAAGAATGAATTATCTATCAGTCTTATTGGTATCAGGAACTTGCAAGGAGAACAACAAAGTTTGACAAATACAACAAAATGAATTGTTGTTTTGAAATGTATAACAGCGATCATTGCCAGTCTGTGAGACAGAGAGCTCTGTCTACAAATTAACACAAATTAGTTATATACTGACCTTATTGTATGACAATGTTGTTTTTATTTCCCTGCTATCCATGTGGTTGATACTGCTGTATTTGATGTGAAGTTTATCAAACCTTTTCCTTAAAGTAAGGCACAACATATAAGGATCCTTATTCTGACTGATGTGGGGTTTTTTGTCTCTAATATTACACCATGACTATATCCTGTAAATGGGACTTGCTGTAGATTTTAGATCTTGATAGATTCCTAGTTTCCGGTTGAACGTTATCTTCAAATAAGTCTAACCAGCTCATAAATGTCTTAGGATTTGGAATGGTACTAGATAAATTGAAAACCATTAGTGGAACAGAAATTGTATTGGACATTCATTCAAAGGCCTTTCATTATGTAACATGAAGACGACTTTATCGAGAGTCCTGAAGACTTAATGTCCAGAGGTCCAAATTCTTTTGCTTTGGTCCAAGTTAGAAGTCCCTTGTACCTTCATTTAGTGGTCTGAAGTACCTTTGTCATGAAGCCTTACTTGACATTTGCTTGTATCCAGAGGTCTGAAGTCTTTAGCCCTTATGCAGATGTTCAAAGTCCCTAGCCTTTAGTTTGAGGCCTGAAAGCCTTTGCCTTTTTTCCCCAGAGGTCGAAAGACCCTAGCATTCATCCAGAGATTCATAGACTTTTGCCTGAATCCATTGATGTGAAAACTCTTGTCTGTATCTAGATGTCTGAGAACTTTTCCTTTTTTGCCTTAACCCAAATGTCAAAGACCTGTACACATTTATCTTCAGGCCTGAAGATGTCCACTTGTATCCGAAGGCTGAAAATTGTTGTCTTTATCCAAAGGCATAATGATCGTTCTCTTTATCCACAGGCACAACACCTTTGTCTTTATCCACAGGCCTTTACCTACATGTAGGAGGTCTTACCAAAGATCATGTGTGATGCTGAACATAGTTGTCTGTCTAATATATTTCCTTAGTATTGTCATTCTGATTTATGATCTGACACATTTTCAGAACAATTTATTTCTGCAGAATGATTTACCAATTATTCATTTATTGATTTGTATGATACCATTATTTTTCCTTAAATATTTTTTGTTAAATTTTTAATAATAGAATTGAAAATGGAGTTTTGACTTCATATTTGTATAATTTATAGTGTTAAGCTGACTGTTTGATACACTAATTCCCTGGAGACATCACTGCATGGCAATGTCTGGTATATATTAGTCTCGTTAGTATGTACCTATCAATGTTCTATCGCCCTGATGTTTCTGGTAAATATCACAATATACCTGTACATCTATCACATCATGTAGTCCTAATGTTATAACAAACACATAGTGATAAATTAGTGTGAACATTCATTTTATGAATGGGGTTCTGGAAGATGGAATTCAACATCTCCAAGTTATGCTACTAAAAATGATAAAGTATCATATTCTGATAAAGATATATTTTCTGATTTGCTATCTGGTGAAATATATTTTATGAATGATAAGTGCTGCTTGATGGATGGTGCAGATTGCTATGGCAGCAGCACCTTGCTCTAATTCTAAAATATGGAGGCATGATGGATAATGGATGCTTGGACCATGTTGGGTTAGTAGGAAATTAGGAGGCCATTGTAATAACACTACATGATACTAAAAATCATACTCTGGATGTTACATGACAATTTCAAACAAACATCAACTGATTATTCAGTAATCACATTAAAAATGGAATCCAGTCTTGGATATATTTAGAAGATAATAATCTGTTACCAAATTTTGTTCTGATGGATATCTTTTATCGACGTATGCTGTTTTCCCAGCTTGAATGTAGAATTGGTTGTGATGGACTATGAAAATTTCAATTTCTGTCCATTTCAAAATAGTGATTACTTGTCATAATTCAATATGACCACAACAATCAAAGGAACAATGACCTTTCTACAACATAGAAGTTACAGAATACCTTTGTATGAATGTTTCTTTTTCTAATAGTAATACATAGTGGTGGAAATTGCTTATGAGCTCTTGTGAAAAGTCTTAAACCTGTATGACTTTAAATGAGATATAAATTATGTCTGTGAGTTGTGTAAAAAGTCTTAGAACTGTAGGATTTTAAATAAGATATAAAATATATATGTAAGATGTATTTTGACCTGTTGATGTTACAGTATATTTCCATATTCCTGCCATCTAATACCAATTAGACCATGGCTGTCCATCATGTTTGATCCCATGCTTAATCAATAACGTATATTGATAACATTTCAACAGATACTTGTATGTATGGGAAAGTGGGCAGTCATGTCTTATAACATTTTCTAGTATTTTTTGCTCCTGGGTCTGTACTTTTGTATTGGATATGTAAGATATACTAGATTTCATGGATAACTGCTGATTTGACACAAAGGATAAATATAGGTGACTACAGTTCACAGCCAGCCCTTACAGTCTACTGGTCTACATTTGTCACAGCTAATCAGGTTTGACATTAATAAGAATTCTGAAGGGCATGATATAAAATCTGAACTAGTTCTATTAAATTATTCTGAAACACCTCTACCTGATACATATGTACAATATGGCAATATCTCTGACAAAATCACAAGTTGTTATCTGTGTTCCCTTATTTGCAGAGTTAGTGCCCTTGGTGTATTTCACCCAAATTATTTGGCGGTGCTCTCACAAGTTTATTTCTCATTAGAATTTCATGAAACATTATTCAAGGTGTAGCATTATCTCATACAAGTTTTGTAACTCCCATTCTCTTATTTATAGAGTTATCCCCCTTAGTGTATTGCACTCAAATTATTTCGTCAGTGCTCTCACAAGTTTATTTCTCAACAGAATTTCACGAAACTTCATGCAAGGGTTTATTTAATTTACAGTGACTGCTGTCATCTGCATCAACATTGCTTTTAAACCACTTCTCAAGAACAACTGCACAGCATTTAAACAAATTTGATCTAAATCACCTTCATGGGTAGGGGTTCCAAATTGTAAAAGTGAAGTTCACATTGATCAATCTACAATTCATTTTCACCTGTTCATGGGTACCACACTGTAAAATTTGAGTTTTTCCAGAAATTCTTTATGTACCATGAAAATTTGATGAGTATAGGACTCGTGAATCGCATGTAGATTAATCACTGGTCGATAGGCCCCATGAAGGGCTTAGGGGCAGGGCCGAAAGTGGGAAATTAGGGTTAAGGTTTGGAAATCTTCTTCAAATTGTGGGGAAAAAAAAGAAAATCCACAGCTTTGATATTTCATTTTTAGTGTGATCAGGCCCCTAGGTCCATTAACGTGGCCAGATCCAGAAATAAAGATTTCAGCTTATTAGCAAAGGGAGGTAACCTGATCTGTATTGTTATTATCATTATTAAATTTCATTTATTAGGTCATCTGACCTGCTGCTCCTTTTTAATACTTGAATGGATTTTAAAAAATGTTGGTCTGAAACATCATCGAGAGTAGGAATTATTTCTCAAACTCAGAAATTTGATCCGCCTCTAGGGACTTTGAGGCAGAGCCCAAAATAGGAAAATAAGACAATATTATGCTTCACAATGCTACTCCTTTTTCATGCTTGAGTGGATTTCAACTAAACTCGGTCTGAAACATCGCTGAGATTTGAGAATCGTTTCTGATCTTCAAAAAGTTTATTCGACCTGTTGTGACATGGAAGCAAGGGCCCAAATGGGGAAGTTGGACATGTTTTTGCTTCAAAATGCTACTCTTTCTTAATGCTTAATTGGATTTCAACCAAATTTAGACTAAAACATCACTGGGAGTGAGGAATCATTTCTTAAATTCAGAAAACTGATTCAACTCAAGTGAAAAGGAATTACCTTGACTTACTTGAATGATCACACTTAAATGACTTCTTCTCTATAACCAAAAGGCCAAAAATGATGATATTAGGCCTGTAGCATGCTGGGATGTAAGGCTGCCAACTGTGTAAATATGACTGACATCAACCCACTTTCAAGGTCACAGGTATGTGTTAAAATGTTTAAATGACTTCTTCTCAATAATCAAAAGGTCAAGGGTCTTCATATTGGGCCTGTAGCTTACTTCTACAACAAGCAATATGTCTGGTGTAATGGCAATTATGAAGTGCATGTATAAAGAATATGATTTCAAGTTTGCAGAAAATGTCTTGATGAACCAACAATGTCTTGTTGTATGTAAGCTGTAGAGTAATTGAGCTTTTTATTTTAGGCCTATTTTGCCTCTTTCATATACAGGTCTTTATAGTTAGATGACTGTCATGGCCCATGTTCCTCTTGTTTATTTATAGATTTCTTTGTGCTACCATTAATAACAATATTGTTAACTTATTGCATAATAATATTTGTTATATAATTCATTAGAAACTACTTAAAGTACTTATGGCACTAAAATTATCTACATTGTAAATTATCTACATTGTAAATTTTATATATTACTTTAGATTGCTAATGATTTTATATTTACCCACAAAAATCAATTGATGCACAAATTAATCAACACGTAATTAGAAGTATTTAAGGGACATAACTCTCTGTTTTATTTGATTTCTTTTATAAATCTGTCAATTTCTTCCACATTAATTTACATGCTTTGCCCAAGAACACAACAACACCAACGTTACAGGGTATGTTTCTCAGCTTCTCATGCTACTGTACTGACTAGTCTCCTACATCATACTGTCATGTTTTAGCCACAGTTATAACAGTAGGTAACAGTTTTGATGAGTCCATCACTACAACGTGAGAAGCACCTGATCATGAGTGTACAGTAACACATTTTGTTCCATTCAGACGTTGTGATGTATATAAGTAGTCTATTATTTGGCATCTATATGTATATATTCCTGTGATTTTACATCTGTACATTAGCTGTCACTTGATCAACATGTAGCCCAGTTATGTTTGAGATGTGTGCAGAAGTCGGTCAGTAGTTACACGACATGTACACCAACCATATAACATTTACGAAAATCACAATATCTCAGAGACAGATGTCGCTATGATGCTCAAACTTTCTTGACATTTCATTTGAAGATGTGGAGTGTTTCCTTAACTTTTGGAGTACAGTTTAAAAACAAAATAATGTCATGTAATTATTAACAAAAAAAACCCCAAAATCCTAAAAAATTAATTTTCCATTTTTATTATTTTTAAGCTTGATGATAATGAATACATACAAACTCATTTCACCCATGACTAATTATAATTTTAAAGATCAAATTCTTTTATTGGTGAAAACAATTTATAAAACTGAAATGTCTTAATTTTACATTATTTTATACAATTTTTTAAAAGTGAAACACGTTCAAAATATGCCTTGTGTTTTACTGAGATTTGTTTAGAAGTTGTCTCCCCATATTCATTTTGTAGAAAAGCGTGTGCTGTCAAATGTCCTATCCTAGTCTTATGTTTGGCTTACGAATATATTCATGGTATAACAGTATGAGATATAGTTTTAACTAAGAACAATTAATGACATAAAGATGTTGATGTCTTCACTTTTTGGACTTTTTTTCAGAAATTGATCATTTGTTCAAATGACATGATTTGGAATTTGTGTCTTTATCATGAGATATTTCTTGAACTTTAACTTAAAGCAAGGTTCCTTTCAGCTTCCTCTATATTAAGCATGCTGACCAATGATCACAGAATTCATCGCTTTTGATGCATCCTTACAAACCTATATAGCCTAGGTACCTTGTTTTGTAACTAGGTTCACTGTTCAGCAACAGACTTTACGCAGAAGCAAAGTGGGTCCTGATCAGATAGAGAACTTCCTAAATTGTTTTCGTTCCAACTAAAGGAGTACAGACATTAGATCCACAAATAGATATTTCATATCTCATCTATCTTACAATTCATTCTGCCAATGTGTTATGTTCTTACACTGCAGTAAGCCAAGGAGGTCAGTATACCAATTTTAGTCAGGGGCTGGGCTTATTGTAGGAAAATAACAATGGATAGACTTATTTCCATGCATGGGTTTTTCATATTGATAATTATGGTACAAACCATGTGAACAAATGTTACAAGTATGTGATGCAACACTAACCTTAAGTTATAATGTTGACCTAAATGACATCACTTTCCTGGAGTTGTCATGTTACAATCATTGACCTAAATGACATCACTTTCCTGGAGTTGTCATGTTACAAGCATTGACTTCAATGACATCACTTTCCTGGAGTTGTCATGTTACAATCATTGACTTCAATGACAGCACTTTCCTGGAGTTGTCATGTTACAATCATTGACCTAAATGACATCACTTTCCTGGAGTTGTCATGTTACAATCATTGACTTCAATGACATCACTTTCCTGGAGTTGTCATGTTACAATCATTGACTTCAATGACAGCACTTTCCTGGAGTTGTCATGTTACAATCATTGACCTAAATGACATCACTTTCCTGGAGTTGTCATGTTACAGTCATTGACCTAAATGACATCACTTTCCTGGAGTTGTCATGTTACAAGCATTGACTTCAATGACATCACTTTCCTTGAGTTGTCATGTTACAAGCATTGACTTCAATGACAGCACTTTCCTGGAGTTGTCATGTTACAATCATTGACCTAAATGACATCACTTTCCTGGAGTTGTCATGTTACAAGCATTGACTTCAATGACATCACTTTCCTGGAGTTATCATGTTACAATCATTGACTTCAATGATATCACAACCTTTGTTGTTGTATAAGTACTGATCAGTGTGATAACACAAACGTGGAGATCGGATGATGTCAGAAACAAGCAATTGTACTCAGCATTTAGACATCATCACAAGCAAAATGTTGTAACAAGCATTCAGATAACATTTCTGATAACACTGCAACACTTAAATTGAATTATTGTTTTGTCACTGATTTTAAAACAATATCTGGTAATATTGACTGATGTTATCCGTCTGTTACTCATTAAATCTCAGGATTTATACTCTGTTATCCCCTTACCTGTAATCCATATCTAGTCTGTCAACATCCTGCTGAGCAACAATAATGTCCTGCAGGAATAGCATAAAAAAGCATAGCCACAAAACGAGCATGACTGCAATACAGAACAATGTTCCACTTGTCATTTGCATAGAAAGGTTAAATATTTTCTCCATTGCATAAATCAGCCTGATTTGAAGAGAAGAACAGCCATTGGACCTAAATAAAAGTAGACAAAATGTTTAGTTTCATGTGTGACATAACTTCCAAAATTACGGCCTACCACACAGTGCCATGTTGGATTATATTTTTTGTCGAAAGCCTGTTTGATGTAGGCTGCGACATCTTTTTCAATACTGTATTTATCCACAGCTTCTGATGCACAGTCTACAGCATATTTCTGCATGTCCTCAGACATATCAGAGTTTTTAACAACTAGTTTTTTGTCGTTGACTCCTAATGTTTCTGCCGGTGCGGCACCCTTCACTACAGCCATTTCTCTCACAGGAAGAATTTCACTTTACGAAAGATTAAATAAAAACTAAAGCA
Source organism: Ylistrum balloti (assembly GCF_031769215.1). Lineage (NCBI taxonomy): Eukaryota > Metazoa > Mollusca > Bivalvia > Pectinida > Pectinidae > Ylistrum > Ylistrum balloti. Next base: position 231,122 of record NW_026782909.1, on the reverse strand, counting down.
CAATTTGTCCCTAGTCACAATAAGCACTAAATATCAGCTACAAGTTTCTCTGCATTTGATATTTTCATGAAATTCTTCATCTAGTTCCATTTACCTACACTAAATTGTTTCACAAATTTTCTTCACAAAAATTCACTTTTCTTCCTTAAAACAGCTGTATCAAATTCCTGATATTAACTTTGTTGTAATGACCACAGGGTAGTTTGATTGACAGTTTTTAGGTAAATGGTATTTGCAGCCCACACTGACTAGAGTACTTCCAGCCGTGGCTCAGCCTCTGTAGCTACGGTACTCCACCTTATTGTCTAGTGAATAATTCCCGCAGGTAAAGCGTGTAACCAGGAAGTTTCTGGTAAGATACCCACACACTGTCTATACTTTACACAGTCTTGTCACTGATGACTGTCGACAAGGACGGATAGACAATGCATAGATGTTCTGAGTCCTACACTTAGTACTTATTGTTGTATTAGCAGACTGGCTAAAACTTTCTAGACATACCAACAAATCAGTGCCTTCTCCATATATCTGTGGGTCTCTGACACTTAACTGTTAATATCAGCCTGGTGATCTTTTTTTATCAGATATGTACAAAACACTTCCCTAGTGTTTCTTATATAACTGGAATGCTTAAATTTCTCTTTTGGTTTTTTTTTTCATGGTTACTAGATCACCTGTTAAAAATAACATGATTCCCCCAAAAAAATTCATTTGAGATTAAATTTCAATGTATTTAATTTTCCTTCCATAGTCAAAACTTAATTCTGAATCCTAATTGATAAACAGTTTTAATAAGACAAAGCAGTGTCTACTACTGTATACACATGGTGCTTGATTAGAGTGAATATAGCACTTCCTACACAGAAACCACAGAACTCTAGGGTATTTACCTAGAAATGTCTGACATACCTACACGTGTACTGAACATGTAGTTAACGGAAACACAGTCATTATGAGTGGGAGTTCTCCACAGTTTAACAGTATACTTTCCATCCTTCCTACAGTCAATTAATGCCACATAGAAGAACATAATTGAAGTTGCAATGATGACATAATCACCGTAGTAACCAGTGGTTTATCTTTTCATTATCTTTAAACAACTTAATGTCAAAGTTGGAAATATTTATAATTCATTTTGTAAACATACAGTATATAAAAATGTCTATTATCTCTGCATTAATCTACCTACATAACTCTGTAAACATGTACATAACTCAATATCTCTCATACTGTATCTACACAATTCTACCAGCATATACATACCCCTACTATAACATCCCATATCTACATAATGCTAGCTACATATATATAGCTCAACCTATATAATTCTATATCTATATGATCCTACCTACATATGCATAGCCCAATCTATATAATCTTATATCTACATAATTCTAGCTACATATATAGGCTACAGCCCAACCTATATAATCAAATATCTTCATCATCCTACCTATATTATCTGCATAATCCTACCTATATAATCCTATATCAACATAATCATACCTACATCTACATATCCCTACCTGTACAATCCTACATCTACATATCCCTACCTGTACAATCCTACATCTACATATTCCTACCTATATAATCCTATATCAACATAATCCTACCTACATCTACATATCCCTACCTATATAATCCTATATCAACATAATCCTACCTACATCTACATATCCCTACCTGTACAATCCTACATCTACATATCCCTACCTATACAACCCTACATCTACATATCCCTACCTATATAATCCTATATCAACATAATCCTACCTACATCTACATATCCCTACCTATATAATCCTATATCAACATAATCCTACCTACATCTACATATCCCTACCTGTACAATCCTACATCTACATATCCCTACCTATACAATCCTACATCTACATATTCCTACCTGTACAATCCTACATCTACATATCCCTACCTATATAATCCTATATCTACATAATCCTAGCTACATCTACATATCCCTACCTATACAATCCTACATCTACATATTCCTACCTGTATAATCCTACATCTACATATCCCTACCTATATAATCCTATGTCTACATAATCCTAGCTACATATATATAGCCCAACCTATATAATCATATATCTTCATTATCCTACCTATATCTACATAATCCTACCTACATCTACATATCCCTATCTATATAATCCTATATCTGCATAATCCTTCTTGCAACTACATACCCCTACCTATATTATCCTATATCTACATAATCCTACCTGCAACTACATACCCATACCTATATAATCCCTTATCTGCATAATCCTACCTACATCTACATATCCCTACCTATACAATCCTACAGCTACATATCCCTACCTATATAATCCTATACATACATAATCCTACCTACATCTACATATCCCTACCTATATAATCCTATGCCTACATAATCCTACCTACAGCTACATATCCCTACCTATACAATCCTACATCTACATACCCCTACCTATATCATCCTATATCTACATAATTCTACCTATGATAATGATGTCTGTACAATTTATGTTTATGCATATATATTCCAGTATGGAACACTTTTATAATCATTTGTCCAACAGCCATTGTCCTTTCAAGTAATAACTAGAACTATTTATTACAAATGTATTTCCCAAGCCTCTCCCAAGATAAGATATATCTACAAACAGAAAAAGAGATATTACTTTTATAAATATAGTTAAGGTGAAACAATATTGAATTGTACTGTTGTATCAAACTACCAAACTTGTAACAAGCTTCATTCTGTTTCATACTTCACCTTTTTGAAGTAAGTCCTATTGATGTTTCATTTCATATTGTATGTGTAAGCTATACATGTACGCAGTATATCAGAAACTTCAGTACAATAAAGATTCTTTACCAGTTACCGATCACTGGAACCAGGACATTAACAGAAGTGGGTTGTTTCATCCTTACAGCTTGTGTATTGTATAAAAGTGTTTATATATCTCTAAACACTCACAAAAAGTTTGGTGATTAATGTGTCTCATATTACCTATGTTGGATATCTGATGGAGCTTACCTTTCTCCCCTAAAACACAAAGTAGACCCTTTTGTCTCTTTAATCCTGGTTAGACAATTTAGTTTTGTAGGGAAGAATTGGCTGGAGTTTATTTTCTGTTATACTGGTCTGTATGTGACTTTATTTTAGTCCTGATTGTTTACACTCCCTGAATTGTTTCGGTAGTGTTGAAGTGGTTTCATGGTTATCATATCCAGCTAAATTTACTACTGTTTAACTTCATATTCCAGGTAGTGATAAAGAAACATGTTTATAGTTTTTGAGGTTTGAAATATATTTAGAAAGCCTGCATGCAAAAGTTAAAAAAAAAAGGGGGCCTTGGCGAATATTTGATAGGAATAGCAGGTAAAAAATGAAGTAATAAGTGTCTTGAGGATGACATTTTATACAGGTGATAAGTAACCAGTTGTCTCAAATTCATTTGTGGAATGTTGCTGTGAAACTTGTACATCTGTTGTAGATTTAGAATGTAAGATCTTTGGGACCAAAAACATCCATAATAACATCTCTGAATCTTGTACTGTTTTTAGCTCTACTTTCAGAATTGATACAGAAATCTTGTGTTTAGTTGTTTCCGTGGTTACATCATGCCCCACACAGGATTAACACCTCCTACTCATGCATGCTTAAACTTTTGTTAAGTGTCCATACACACTGTCTGTGATATCACATTTAGTCACAACCATCAGGCATTTTGTACACTTACTTAGGCTTTGTAATTAGCTCTGTTGTCATCAATTTTCTAACAGGTACTTTTATATTACCCTTTTTCCTTTACATTTTTCTAAGTTAATATAATTTCAATGTTGCTAAGGACTTTGTATGGGCCAAAGTGTTTGATCGCCTGATTTGTTTGGAACAGTAAGAAAGTCTTCAAATTTTGGCAAAGTACAATAATGAATTTTTCTTTTGTCTGGAATCTATATAAGCTTTCAAAACATTTTGCACACGCTTAAAGAAGACCTTGGATTAATTTCGGGTTAACCAAAGAATATTTGAAAAGTTGAAAACAAATAAAATGACAGAAATGAAGACTTTGGCTAGAAAAATGAAAAAACAGATACAAAGGCGAATGAAATTTAATTTTTGCAACCATAGACAGATATAGTTGATATCTATAAGCATCAGAAAAATTTGTCTGTCTGACTAAAACATGTTTAGATGCTGCAGCGTTCCACTTAGTAAGTCACTGAAACTTCAAATAATCCAGATTTACCGTTGTCATCAGAGCCACTTTTTAGTCTCTTTGCTTTTTATCCAGCGGTACCTGCTAATTGGAGGACTGATTCACAGAGAAAGTGAACAAAGATGTGTCAATTACCTTAAGTCAACAGTGGAATGAACATCAAGAGCAATAGGAACTCTGGAACAATCCGATGACTCCATCAAGTCTATTTATTAGACAGAGAAACTCCAGGGGGTATGTAAGATATCCTCAATATACAGAAAATAGCAGGGATGTCTATTGTATTTGTCCAGTAAATTCAAATGATTAAGGATTTGAATAATACCTACACTTGCCGACTGGGCCCCTTGCTTTGTATAATGCCTACACTTGCCCACTGGGCCCCTTGCTTTGTATAATGCCTACACTTGCCCACTGGGCCCCTTGATTTATATAATATCTACACCTGCCCGCTGGGCCCCTTGATTTGTATAATACCTACAATTGCGTGTTGGCCCCTTGATTTGTATAATACCTACAATTGCCTGCTGGCCCCTTGATTTGTAGAATACCTACACTTGCCCACTGGGCCCCTTGATTTGTATAATACCATCACTTGCCCACTGGGCCTCTTGATTTGTATAATACCTACACTTGCCCACTGGGCCCCTTGATTTGTAAAATACCTACAATTGCCCGCTGGGCCCCTTGATTTGTATAATACCTACAATTGCCTGCTGGCCCTTTGATTTGTATAATACCTACAATTTCCCACTGGGCCCCTTGATTTGTATAATACCATCACTTGCCCACTGGGCCCCTTGATTTGTATAATACCTACACTTGCCCACTGGGCCCCTTGATTTGTATAATACCTACAATTGCCTGCTGGCCTTTGATTTGTATAATACCTACAATATTTCCCACTGGGCCCCTTGATTTGTATAATACCTACAATTGCCTGCTGGCCCCTTGATTTGTATAATACCTACAATTGCCTGCTGGCCCCTTGATTTGTATAATACCTACAATTTCCCACTGGGCCCCTTGATTTGTATAATACCTACAATTGCCTGCTGGCCCCTTGATTTGTATAATACCTACAATTGCCTGCTGGCCCCTTGATTTGTATAATACCTACAATTTCCCACTGGGCCCCTTGATTTGTATAGTACCTACAATTGCCTGCTGGCCCCTTGATTTGTATAATACCTACAATTGCCTGCTGGCCCCTTGATTTGTATAATACCTACAATTTCCCACTGGGCCCCTTGATTTGTATAATACCTACAATTGCCTGCTGGCCCTTGATTTGTATAATACCTACACATGCCCGCTGGCCCCTTGATTTGTATAATATCTACACTTGCCCGCTGGGCCCCTTGATTTGTATAATACCTACAATTGCCTGCTGGCCCTTGATTTGTATAATACCTACACATGCCCGCTGGCCCCTTGATTTGTATAATACATACAATTGCCCGCTGGCCCCTTGATTTGTATAATACCTACACTTGCCTGCTGGCCCCTTGATTTGTATAATGCCTACACTTGTCTGCTTGCCCCTTGATTTGTGTAATACCTACAATTGCCTGCTGGCCCCTTGATTTGTATAATACCTACACTTGCCCACTTGGCCCCTTGATTTGTATAATACCTACACTTACCTGCTGGCCCCTTTGAATTATATTTGGTTGATAAAGGCTTACTGAGCCAGCTATTTTATATTTGAGTTAAACAGGCCAGCTAGGCCCTTGTCATGTTTGTCTTGTGCAAGCCTATTTTGGCTTTATGATTGACCTATGCAGTCCAACTGGACCTTTGACATGTTTACTGTATAAAGGCCTATTTGGTCAATTGCTGTATATTTAACCTATACAGGCCAACAGGAACCTTGACATGTTGATTCATAGAGGACTGCCAGGCCCATTGCTTTATGCATGACCAATACAGGCCAGCTAAGTCTACGACAGATATAGACCTACTAGATCCATTGCTTTATGTTTGACTCATACAGGCCTACAAGGTCTTTTTTTATTTTGGACTTATACATACAGGTGTAGTGGATCCTCGCTGTTATGTTTGACTTCTACAAGCCTACTAGGCCCCTTTGTCTGTGACAGGTCTGTGTACAACCTGGTGGAGAATGGAAGTTCTGATTAAACAAGACTTGATCAAGAGAAGGACCTTACAAAAACAGCCTGTATATCAGCTCCTGTCCATAGGAATGGAGGCTGTCAAGCATCTTAAAACACATTTTACCTACCCATCAGGCTCTCATACAATGACTTTCTGTTTAAAAGTTGCCATTGTTTATTTCTAATCATAGATGGCTTGGATTGTAGCTCTGAGATTCTACTTTTTCTCAAGTCAAATTATTTTTTGTAAAGAAATTTTCTTTTTTTTTTTCACCCCAAATAACTCTAAATCAACAGTTATAACCTATTGGTACAGGTGTAATTTTCCAAATAGACCCAAACCAGAAAACTTTGAATTCTGGAGGACAGAACAGCTACTTTTATACAAACGACAAAGGACTTGTTGGGTCAGTTGATGTAGAAATTTAACATAACCTTGATAACTGTTAACAGTTATAATGATGTTTTTTTTTTAAAACTTCAAACAAATATTTTGAATAAAATCCTTAATTGTAGTAAAAGGAAGCATCTGTTCATGTAAACCAGTGTTGCTGCCATCATCATCTGGTGCTACGTCAGAATCTTTGTTCTCTGCCATTGTGAAAATATCATCCTTGTCAACATTAACATGGTCTTGTGTACTTCAGGGAGCCTCATTTTAAAACAAATTTAGATCATAGCAATAATTAAGTATGATTTACATACCATTGCAAACCATATTCTGTATACAAGGAATAAATACAGAATATTAAAAATATCAGCAAAATTTTTTGTTTCATTTCTAATTGGAGTCCTGAATTTATATCGAACTGAAGTTTATAAGGGAAAACTGACAAATTTGTGAGATGTTTTACTTCAGCAGACCTAAGAATTACTTCAAAATAAGCAGAAATTGTTATAAGCAAATTTGTTATACACACCAAAGGTTACAATGAATGTATAATCATTTGACCGGGGACAAGATTTGTTATTGTACGAAGTCAAATTCACCAAATTATGTTTATTATAATTGTGTATAGACATGTGCAATACTTGTGAACATGCATTACCTGGAAGTCCACAAAATATTAGCCCTGAAAAATATAGCAATTATACTGTAAACAACAAGACATTGATGTTCAATGATGTAGGCAGGATATTGTGCGGTTTACTTTTTTACATAGTAATACTACAGGTAGATCACAGGGAACTTGGTGGTGATTGCCTTGGTCTAGGACTGGTAGGTCTTAGTTCTGTCTTATCACAGAGAACTTGATGGTGATTGTCTTGGTCTAGGACAGGTAGGTCTTAATTCTGTCTTATCACAGGGAACTTGGTGTTGTTCGTCTTTGTCTAGGACAGGTAGGTCTTAATTCTGTCTTATCACAGGGAACTTGGTGATAATCATCTTTGTCTAGGACAGGTAGGTCTTAGTTCTGTCTTATCACAGGGAACTTGATGGTGATTGTCTTGGTCTAGGACAGGTAGGTCTTAGTTCTGTCTTATCACAGGGAACTTGGTGATAATCGTCTTTGTCTAGGACAGGTAGGTCTTAGTTCTGTCTTATCACAGGGAACTTGGTGATAATCGTCTTTGTCTAGGACAGGTAGGTCTTAGTTCTGTCTTATCACAGGGAACTTGATGGTGATTGTCTTGGTCTAGGACAGGTAGGTCTTAATTCTGTCTTATCACAGGGAACTTGGTGATAATCGTCTTTGTCTAGGACAGGTAGGTCTTAGTTCTGTCTTATCACAGGGAACTTGGTGGTATTCGTCTTTGTCTAGGACAGGTAGGTCTTAGTTCTGTCTTATCACAGGGAACTTGGTGATAATCGTCTTTGTCTAGGACAGGTAGGTCTTAGTTCTGTCTTATCACAGGGAACTTGGTGATAATCGTCTTTGTCTAGGACAGGTAGGTCTTAGTTCTGTCTTATCACAGGGAACTTGATGGTGATTGTCTTGGTCTAGGACAGGTAGGTCTTAGTTCTGTCTTATCACAGGGAACTTGATGGTGATTGTCTTGGTCTAGGACAGGTAGGTCTTAGTTCTGTCTTATCACAGGGAACTTGATGGTGATTGTCTTGGTCTAGGACAGGTAGGTCTTAGTTCTGTCTTATCACAGGGAACTTGGTGGTAGTTGTCACTGTCTAGGACAGGTAGGTCTTAGTTCTGTCTTATCACAGGGAACTTGGTGATAATCGTCTTGGTCTAGGACAGGTAGGTCTTAGTTCTGTCTTATCACAGGGAACTTGGTGATAATCGTCTTTGTCTAGGACAGGTAGGTCTTAATTCTGTATTTTCTCCTGGTACTTGGTTATAATCGTCTTTGTCTAGGACAGGTAGGTCTTAGTTCTGTCTTATCACAGGGAACTTGATGGTGATTGTCTTGGTCTAGGACAGGTAGGTCTTAGTTCTGTCTTATCACAGGGAACTTGATGGTGATTGTCTTTGTCTAGGACAGGTAGGTCTTAGTTCTGTCTTATCACAGGGAACTTGGTGTTGTTCGTCTTTGTCTAGGACAGGTAGGTCTTAGTTCTGTCTTATCACAGGGAACTTGGTGTTGTTCGTCTTTGTCTAGGACAGGTAGGTCTTAATTCTGTCTTATCACAGGGAACTTGGTGATAATCGTCTTTGTCTAGGACAGGTAGGTCTTAATTCTGTCTTATCACAGGGAACTTGGTGGTGATTGCCTTGGTCTAGGACAGGTAGGTCTTAGTTCTGTCTTATCACAGGGAACTTGGTGATAATCGTCTTTGTCTAGGACAGGTAGGTCTTAATTCTGTCTTATCACAGGGAACTTGGTGGTGATTGCCTTGGTCTAGGACAGGTAGGTCTTAGTTCTGTCTTATCACAGGGAACTTGGTGTTGTTCGTCTTTGTCTAGGACAGGTAGGTCTTAATTCTGTCTTATCACAGGGAACTTGGTGTTTTTCGTCTTTGTCTAGGACAGGTAGGTCTTAGTTCTGTCTTATCACAGGGAACTTGGTGGTGATTGCCTTGGTCTAGGACAGGTAGGTCTTAGTTCTGTCTTATCACAGGGAACTTGGTGATAATCGTCTTGGTCTAGGACAGGTAGGTCTTAGTTTTGTCTTATCACAGGGAACTTGGTGTTGTTCGTCTTTGTCTAGGACAGGTAGGTCTTAATTCTGTCTTATCACAGGGAACTTGGTGATAATCGTCTTTGTCTAGGACAGGTAGGTCTTAATTCTGTCTTATCACAGGGAACTTGGTGGTGATTGCCTTGGTCTAGGACAGGTAGGTCTTAGTTCTGTCTTATCACAGGGAACTTGGTGTTGTTCGTCTTTGTCTAGGACAGGTAGGTCTTAATTCTGTCTTATCACAGGGAACTTGGTGGTGATTGCCTTGGTCTAGGACAGGTAGGTCTTAATTCTGTCTTATCACAGGGAACTTGGTGTTGTTCGTCTTTGTCTAGGACAGGTAGGTCTTAATTCTGTCTTATCACAGGGAACTTGGTGTTGTTCGTCTTTGTCTAGGACAGGTAGGTCTTAATTCTGTCTTATCACAGGGAACTTGGTGGTGATTGCCTTGGTCTAGGACAGGTAGGTCTTAATTCTGTCTTATCACAGGGAACTTGGTGATAATCGTCTTTGTCTAGGACAGGTAGGTCTTAATTCTGTCTTATCACAGGGAACTTGGTGATAATCGTCTTGGTCTAGGACAGGTAGGTCTTAGTTCTGTCTTATCACAGGGAACTTGATGGTGATTTTCTTGGTCTAGGACAGGTAGGTCTTAATTCTGTCTCATTGCCCAAATTTCAGCTGAAGCATTAATGTGAAGATTACTTAATGTCTTATAAAGAGATGCTCTAACTCTTCTGGAGCCAGAGAGGACCAGGCCCAATAATGGAAAACATTAAGAATATTTCATTGGTAAATCAATAACAGCCTTCTTCTGTACAAATGAACAGATTATGACCATATTTGATCTGTAGCATCAATGTTTAATGGAAATCATTGTTGTATAAACGCAGGGTGTGGCTTCTCACAGCCCAGTCAGAGAACTAAAGGTAAAACATCCTTCACCGTTAACATTGACAATAATGTTTAGAAGTTTACTAGTTTTTTGTTTTCTCCGTTTCTTAGCTATGTGACCTCCTCGTGGGCGAGGGCTGACCAATAGAACAAGGCTGTAGATAACTGGCGACTACCAGTAGTTGTGACAATATGAGGGTCATGAGCATTAACATGAAGGTATGTTTGATGTCAGTCAGGAGTGTGATCTTCTATGTGTGGACGAGCATAAACATGCAGACTACCAGTTTAAATAAAACCTTTCAATTATTATGAAACAAAACAAAGAGGGTAAAGGAATGAAAGGTAGAGGTATGTAACTCTGTAAAGTAAAATATTAATATTGTATATATATACTAAAAGGATAAAGAAATGCAGGGTGAACTTTAAACCAGAAATTAAGTATGATATCGGGCTTCATTTAAAACGAAATTTTGTATACTTACAGATAAATTAAAGCTTAAAAATTTCCGAAGTCTGTATTTTGCATCTGACAATTGGTTTAGAGGTACTAACGATTGAATTGAATGGACCCATAGGATTTTGAAATTGAAATTGTACTGAGTCATCAATATCTTGTGTGTCCGCCGTTTGCTGTGGTCACGGCCCTTATTCTTCTGGTCATAGAGTTCATGAGAGCGTTAATCCGTCTTATGGGGATGTTGTCCCACTCTTCAATCAGAGCTCTGGTCAACTGCTCTCGAGTAGCAGGGGTGGCTGGCGCCTTCGAACCTGTCTATCCAACTGGTCCCAAAGATGCTCGATCGGGGACAAATCAGGGCTATATGACGGCCAATCTAGTGGTTGAATGTTGTTGTTGGGCAGAAAGACTTGGCAAATCCTTGCTACGTGGGACCTAGCATTATCCTGCTGGAGGGTTAGATTATGCTGCTGTAAGAAAGGGATAATATGGGGTCAGAGGATCTCATCTCTATACTTAGCTGCTGTTAAATTGCCATCAATAACAACCAATTGTGATTTTAACCCGTGTGAGATTCCTCCCCACACCATTACTGAACCGCCCCCAAACCTATCCCTCTCTACAACGCAAGCGTCCGTAAAACGTTCGCCACAACATGGGTAGACACATTGACGGCCGTCAGATCGAGAAAGACAGAATCGAGAGTCATCCGTGAAGAAAACTTGTCTCCACTGCCTCAGTGGAAACAGTCGTGGAGCATGTGCAGCGACCCAGGCCATATGATGCTGATGTCGAGTAGGGGTAAGGTGTGGACCTACGTAGGGGCGACGTGCTCTTACACCAACTTCTCGTAATCGATTCCTTACAGTTTTTGAACTTAAAGGACACCCATGATTTCCAAGAACATTAAGTACACTATCAACAGGAGTAAGGCGCCGATTACGCACATGAGAGACGACGATATAGTGATCCTGACGTCGTGACGTTACGCGCGGACGTCCTGACCTAGGTCGATCGGCCAATTGCCCAGTTTCCTGAAGACGTCTTACAAGATGTTCTGTGTTGGAAACATTAACACCAAAGTGCCTAGCAACCTGATTTTGCAGCTGTCCTTGCATCAGCATCTGAATGGCCAGACCCCTCTGAATTTCTGTGAGTCGTGCCATTCTTAAAACGAATCAAATTCTCAATTAATTTTAGGGAAGCAGTTGGTCTGTATAAAGACGAACGAAGAGTGACTTGACCAACCCTGCACGAGACCAGAACAACACAGTGCACGAGTTTCTTGTTTTTTCCCTCCTCCATTTACCAGAGCTGCGCACTGTACCGTGACTAAATTTTCGATACATGACAAGGTGTAATATGACCTAATTACTCAATCCACAAAGTTTCACTTTATTTGGAGAACGCGTTTTCAAAATATCGGAATAAATATTACCCTGTGTTTCTTTATCCTTTCAGTATATGTGTGTGTGTGTGTGTGTGGGTGTGGGTGTGTGAGGGTGTGTGTGTGTGTGTGTGTGTGACAGTGTGTGTGTGTGTGTGTAAGGAAAAAAAATCTATTACCAGATGATATGCCTAGAATCCTGAAGGAGGGATGGTTCTGGACACAGGTAAACAAGATGAAGGCATTTAAGTCTGAGTGTGAAGAGAGAGGGGTGGCTTGTGCAGTTTACTACCATGTAGAAGGACACCCAGAGAACTATGTTGTCAGATGTTGTAACGGTTGTCAGGGAGTAGGCAGATATGGTTACCCCTCCCTACAGCAGGTCAAGGTATATATACAAACTAAGCCCTCCCTACAGCAGGTCAATGTATATACACAAACTAAGCCCTCCCTACAGCAGGTCAATGTATATACACAAACTAAGCCCTCCCTACAGCAGGTCAATGTATATACACAAACTAAGCCCTCCCTACAGCAGGTCAATGTATATATACAAACTAAGCCCTCCCTACAGCAGGTCAATGTATATATACAAACTAAGCCCTCCCTACAGCAGGTCAATGTATATATACAAACTAAGCCCTCCCTACAGCAGGTCAATGTATATACACAAACTAAGCCCTCCCTACAGCAGGTCAATGTATATACACAAACTAAGCCCTCCCTACAGCAGGTCAATGTATATATACAAACTAAGCCCTCCCTACAGCAGGTCAATGTATATACACAAACTAACCCCTCCCTACATATATACAAACTAAGCAGGTCAATGTATATATACAAACTAAGCCCTCCTTACAGCAGATCAATGTATATATACAAACTAAGCCCTCCCTACAGCAGGTCAATGTATATATACAAACTAAGCCCTCCCAGGTCAATGTATATATACAAACTACAGCAGGTCAATGTATATATACATACAAACTAAGCCCTCCCTACAGCAAGTCAATGTATATATACAAACTAAGCCCTCCCTACAGCAAGTCAATGTATATATACAAACTAAGCCCTCCCTACAGCAGGTCAATGTATATATACAAAACTAAGCCCTCCAAGTCAATGTATATATACAAACTAAGCCCTCCCTAAAGCTACAGCAGGTCAATGTATATATACAAACTAAGCCCTCCCTACAGCAGGTCAATGTATATACACAAACTAAGCCCTCCCTACAGCAGGTCAATGTATATATACAAACTAAGCCCTCCATACAGCAGATCAATGTATATATACAAACTAAGCCCTCCCTACAGCAGGTCAATGTATATACACAAACTAACCCCTCCCTACAGCAGGTCAATGTATATATACAAACTAAGCCCTCCCTACAGCAGGTCAATGTATATACACAAACTAACCCCTCCCTACAGCAGGTCAATGTATATATACAAACTAAGCCCTCCTTACAGCAGATCAATGTATATATACAAACTAAGCCCTCCCTACAGCAGGTCAATGTATATATACAAACTAAGCCCTCCCTACAGCAAGTCAATGTATGTATACAAACTAAGCCCTCCCTACAGCAAGTCAATGTATATATATACAAACTAAGCCCTCCCTACAGCAAATGTATATATACAAACTCAATGTATATATACAAACTAAGCCCTCCCTACAGCAGGTCAATGTATATATACAAACTAAGCCCTCCCTACAGCAGGTCAATGTATATATACAAACTAAGCCCTCCCTACAGCAGGTCAATGTATATATACAAACTAACCCCTCCCTACAGCAAGTCAATGTATATATACAAACTAAGCCCTCCCTACAGCAAATGTATATATACAAACTAAGCCCTCCCTACAGCAGGTCAATGTATATATACAAACTAAGCCCTCCCTACAGCAAGTCAATGTATATATACAAACTAAGCCCTCCCTACAGCAAGTCAATGTATATATACAAACTAAGCCCTCCCTACAGCAAGTCAATGTATATATACAAACTAAGCCCTCCCTACAGCAAGTCAATGTATATATACAAACTAAGCCCTCGCTAAGCCCTCCCTACAGCAGGTCAATGTATATATACAAACTAACCCCTCCCTACAGCAAGTCAATGTATGTACACAAACTAAGCCCTCCCTACAGCAAGTCAATGTATGTACACAAACTAAGCCCTCCCTACAGCAAGTCAATGTATATATACAAACTAAGCCCTCCCTAAAGCAGGTCAATGTATATACACAAACTAAGCCCTCCCTACAGCAGGTCAATGTATATACACAAACTAACCCCTCCCTACAGCAGGTCAATGTATATATACAAACTAAGCCCTCACTACAGCAGGTCAATGTATATATACAAACTAACCCCTCCCTACAGCAGGTCAATGTATATATACAAACTAACCCCTCCCTACAGCAGGTCAATGTATATATACAAACTAAGCCCTCACTACAGCAGGTCAATGTATATATACAAACTAACCCCTCCCTACAGCAAGTCAATATATACAAACTAAGCCCTCCCTACAGCAGGTCAAGGTATATACACAAACTAACCCCTCCCTACAGCAGGTCAATGTATATATACAAACTAAGCCCTCCCTACAGCAAGTCAATGTATATATACAAACTAAGCTCTCCCTACAGCAAGCCAATGTATATATACAAACTAAGCCCTCCCTACAGCAAGTCAATGTATATATACAACTCAATCCCTTTCCTTTTACAGGTCAAATGCACAAATCAGCAACCCCCTAAAGCAAGTTAAGACAGCAGGTTTACTAGTTATAATGCCTTGAAACAGGACAAATTCAATTTTAAAACATTTATCAGATCTTATGTTTGTGTTTTCCAATATGTGCAATTAAAACTTTTTCTATCCTTGGTACATGAATGTTGCTAACATATAGATATGCAGATATAGAAATATGTACATAGTCATTTGTCTACATTTTATTATCAGTGTGCATTCAGAGAATTGAAAGGGGACAAAGATTTGGTAGCCTAAGCAACAGAAGATCTCAGGGCTACTGTGGCTGTCATTGCAACTATAACCACTGACCCTCAGCAAAGTTTGTTGACATTCAACTTTCATTGTGTTTGTGTAAATGTTCATTATGAAAAATGTAATAGTGAAAATTATTTGATAAGATAGATCATTGACCAATATGGATGGAATTGGTAAGTTGTGAGTACAGTTATACGATAATGTTTACCTCTTTTTCACATTTAAGTTGTGTGTATACAGTAACATTATATTCCTTACATTTCTTTTATCATTCAGTTGATGTGAGCATGGTAACATTTTGACCCTTACCTCTCTTTCACTTTTGCGTTGTTTTGAGTACAGTAACATTGCCATCCTTGTCTCTCTTTTCCCATTCAGTTTGATTTTTATACTTTTATTTTGTAGAATCAGAAAAGGAGAGTTTGACCATCTTGTTACCTCAGAACGTGACCAATCCTATGAGTCCGAGATGAAAGTTTATATGCTTTAAAAATATGAGGATTCATGTAAGTCAAAGGTCACTCTTGGAGAACAACTGGTATTTGTTGATAGTGACAGCAGTGATTCTCTTGACTTTGGATTACATCATCAGAAATCATTAGGGTCAAAGGTTAAACAAACAGAAAAATCACCAAAGAAAAACACAGAGATATCATCAAGGTCTAGAAATAGACACTGTAAGGAAAACACTAAGTGACACGTTTTCTAGTCTGAAAGTTGACATCAAGGTGACAGAGATGATGGTGCCAAACCTTATCTAGACCAATACGATAAGTATTACAACTGGTCAAAAATTTCAAATCAGACATGTGATGATGACTCGATCCAAACAGAGTCTGTTTCTGACCTAAGCATGCCTTATCATGGTTTGTGTAAGATTGATAACCATGAAGACAGCCAGCCTCAGTCTTTTACAAGAAACACTCAGTCTCAGTCAGCCAGGAGTCAGGAATGACCCCCTTTGGAGCCTCTAGTACAGAATCATTGTATTGAGTCCTTTGCTGGCTCCTCACCTTCCAAGAATTCTAAGGAAACATCAGTGACTGTCTATAAACCTAAAATGACCAGGCTCTGCAACAATAATGTTGAAAGGATCAACAGAACAAATACACATGACTGGTCACAGTTGCGTGTGAGTGAATCAACTCATTATAGACCAAAAATCTCCACCAATCAGAGAACAGATGATACACACAGACCAAAAATATCAACCAATCAGAGACCTGAGGATACATACAGACCAAAAATATCAACCAACCAGAGACCTGAGAATGCATACAGATCAAAATTATCAACCAATCAGAGAATACATACAAACCAACAACATCAACCAATCAGACATTATCTTCTTATTCATCTCAATATGGTGGTTTTAAATCATACTTAAGTACCTCAAACATGTATAGACCTTAATTTGTTTCGACCAGGAATGTAGCAGAAGTAATTAAACTGAACCATTCCTGTCATACAGATGAATATGCAGTAAGTGCCAACTATCGCACCAAAATGTCCACCAGCAAAGATCAAATTTATGAATCGAAATATCACTATCAATATACAGGGCCTGATAACAGAAGTTATTCTGGTGGGAACCCCTACACCTCGGATGACAGAGACAACTTTTGGTACACATCACAAACATCAGAGCATTGGCCTCCTGGGAAAAGGAAAATGATACACCTTGATACAACTAAACAGACCAAATACAGAGCTCAACAAGTTACAACAAGAAAAACTGCTACAAAGAAAATCACACACACTAAGACAATTAAATTAACTGCAGACAGTGCATGGTTGAGTGAACACAGTTTTGATAGCTTCAGTGATCAGGTTACAGATGAGGCACACAAACCTGTCTTATGGGAAGTAACTCCTAAATCCAAGCTTTGGATAGACAGAGAAACAGGTTCAGACAGTGATGGTTTACCACAGTGTAGTCTGAGGCAGGAGGAAGATTACAACTCTGACCTTGCCACCCAACTTGGCAACCTCCATCCAATGAAGGACTTGATCACAGGATTTCACTGACCTCCCTCAGTCAGGGTCATGATCTGAATAGCTCTAAATCTAGTCATGATTATAGAAATGGTGGTACTGCTTTAAAATTAGTGGAACCAAGGATAGTGACTAGTGGACAAATAAGTTCTAGTCAGAGTTAAGAACAGATCCAATTGGTCAATTCTGTGTTACCTCGTGTCAAGGGACATGATTTTGTTGGCACTTGAAAGTCACGGAGGAAATGTAGACTTATAGTCTGGCGAGTCTGCTGGATATCCAGTGACATGATAAATGTGAATTTATTGTCTGGGGAGTCTACTAGATGTCAAGTGACAGGGGATATGTTGACTTAGGTCTTGTGAGTCTGCTGGATATCTAGAGACAGGGGATTTGTAGACTAATTATCTGGGGAGACTGCTAGATAAACAGTGAAGGGGATATGTTGACTTGGGACTTGTGAGTCTGCTGGATATATAGAGACGGGATATGTAGACTAATTATCTGGGGAGACTGCCAAATATCCAGTGAAAGGGGATATGTGGATTTATATCTGGCAAATCTGGTTGATAGCCAGTGATATATATGGCAAGTCTACTTGATATTCAGTGACAGGGAAATGATATCCAGTGATGGGGAAATGTGGGCTTGTGTCTTGTGAGTTAAATGGATATCCAGTGATGGGGAAATGTGGCCTTGTGTCTTGTGAGTTAAATGGATATCCAGTCATGGGGAAATGTGGGCTTGTGTCTTGTGAGTTTCCTGGATATCCAGTGATGGAGAAATGTGGGCTTGTGTCTATAAGTTAAATGGATTTCCAGTAATGGGGAAATGTGGGCTTGTGAGTTAAATGGATATCCAGTGATGGGGAAATGTGGGCTTGTGTCTTGTGAGTTAAATGGATATCCAGTGATGGGGATATGTGGGCTTGTGTCTTGTGAGTGTACTGTATATCCAGTGATGGGGAAATGTGGGCTTGTGTCTTGTGAGTTAAATGGATATCCAGAGATGGGGAAATGTGGGCTTGTGTCTTGTGAGTTAAATGGATTTCCAGTCATGGGGAAATGTGGGCTTGTGTCTTGTGAGTTTCCTGGATATCCTGTGATGGAGAAATGTGGGCTTGTGTCTTTAAGTTAAATGGATTTCCAGTCATGGGGAAATGTGGGCTTGTGTCTTTAAGTTAAATGGATTTCCAGTAATGGGAAATGTGGGCTTGTGTCTTGTGAGTTAAATGGATTTCCAGTAATGGGGAAATGTGGGCTTGTGTCTTGTGAGTTAAATGGATATCCAGAGATGGGGAAATGTGGGCTTGTGTCTTGTGAGTTAAATGGATATCCAGTAATGGGGAAATGTGGGCTTGTGTCTTGTGAGTTAAATGGATATCCAGAAATGGGGAAATGTGGGCTTGTGTCTTGTGAGTTAAATGGATATCCAGTAATGGGGAAATGTGGGCTTGTGTCTTGTGAGTTAAATGGATTTCCAGTGATGGGGAAATGTGGGCTTGTGTCTTGTGAGTTAAATGGATATCCAGAGATGGGGATATGTGGGCTTGTGTCTTGTGAGTTAAATGGATATCCAGTCATGGGGAAATGTGGGCTTGTGTCTTGTGAGTTAAATGGATTTCCAGTAATAGGGAAATGTGGGCTTGTGTCTTGTCAGTTAAATGGATTTCCAGTAATGGGGAAATGTGGGCTTGTGTCTTGTGAGTTAAATGGATATCCAGAGATGGGGAAATGTGGGCTTGTGTCTTGTGAGTTAAATGGATTTCCAGTAATGGGGAAATGTGGGCTTGTGTCTTGTGAGTTAAATGGATATCCAGAAATGGGGAAATGTGGGCTTGTGTCTTGTGAGTTAAATGGATTTCCAGTAATGGGGAAATGTGGGCTTGTGTCTTGTGAGTTAAATGGATATCCAGAGATGGGGAAATGTGGGCTTGTGTCTTGTGAGTTAAATGGATTTCCAGTCATGGGGAAATGTAGGCTTGTGTCTTGTGAGTTTCCTGGATATCCTGTGATCGGGAAATGTGGGCTTGTGTCTTGTGAGTTAAATGGATTTCCAGTAATGGGGAAATGTGGGCTTGTGTCTTGTGAGTTAAATGGATATCCAGTGATGGGGAAATGTGGGCTTGTGTCTTGTGAGTTTACTGTATATTCAGTGATGGGGAAATGTGGGCTTGTGTCTTGCGAATCCAGTTATCCAGTTACCATGGCGATACATATAACATGTTTTTTTAACAAGCCTTCTGAATATATTGCAAGCATATAACCTTAATTATTCCTAAAATTATATGTTTTTAGTACAATTCACAACCTGATATCAGAAATTGTTAGGGAAGAAATGTCTACAACTTCTTTTTAATATCTCTAGTTTGCTTTTAACAGATACCAAATATCAAACCGCCCATAACTTCAGGTCAGGGTAAAAGGAAACATTTGAAGTGATGATATGTGTAGACTATCCTTTATATATCTTACTTTCATGGTTTTCCTTTATTTCTTTGTCAGTATAACATGCTACTTACCAGAGATCCTATTTAAACCCTTCATTGTTTCCATGGAGTGTGGTTCCATTACTCCAGAAAAAATTGTGTACATCAGAAAATCAGGAATCACACATGTCAGCTTTCTTGCAGAAATCTGGAATACTAATATTCTGTCTTAGATGAATGTGTTTTATGTTTAAGTTTAAGTTTTCAATTTTGTAAATAAATCTTAAAATGCTATAAAGTGTACAAACAAAGATGTTGCACTAACTTTCATTTGCATTGTTGAAATATTTCTGCACTCTTCACTATACTTATTCCATATCAAAAAACTTTTTTTTTAAAAAAGAAATATTAAACATGTTTCAAAAATTTCTGAAATATTACAATGTTATACATATGTTGTAGAACATGTGTTAAACTGTAGAATATTTTATAATAATGGATGGTGTATAACACAAATGACTGATTTTATCTTCATTGTCAAAATATTACAGTACGAAACACTACTTACTTTTATAAAGAATATTAGATGCACTAGAAAAACTGCTGTACAATGATGGCATTGTGAAAATTATACTGTACACTGTAGTGATGCTATTCCATTAATGAGTTTGAAAAATACTAAATGTTTTTCAATATACAGCAATTGTTGTTTCTGAATGTTCACTGTCAACATCCTATACTTACAGTTAATGAATTCACTCCTGAAAATTGTTTTACCAGTCAATACGTTAGAGTTATTCCTCTTCCTACAGGACTTATAAAAATTGCAAAGTCTGTAAATTACAGGTTAAATACTTCTTGGAAGTTGTTTTTTCTATTTTGTTAGTAAATGTATTTAAATTAAATTAAAACTGCTGGCAATTTTTTTCTAAAGAAAATAAAGGTGAAAGATATATAAGATTGTTACATCTCTGTCACTGCAGTATATAACACCAAAACTATTATATATGCTTCTGTAGTGTTTGAAAAGCCTCAGTTTAGTGCAGTTCTGTGACTGTGCTCGTCTTAAAATTGAAAAAAAAGACGGAAATTCATTGACAGTTTCCTAATAACAAATTTCATTAACAGATGTTTTCAGAGTACATGTGCATTAAATTTTATCATTTTCTTTCAACTTTGTTTTTATTCTAGTAATGGATTTCCTCTGAACACTTTTCTTTTATCATTTTAATGTAACAGGGAGTTGTTGGAGAGATTTTTGTTCATGTGTGTTGATTGATGGCAGCTATGTAGGTCAGAGACAAACTATTGATTTAACTCGGTGAGGAATCCTAGTGTGTGCAATCACAGACATCAATCATAATGACATTGATTTCTTAAGGAAACCTTTCCATGTTAACATGTCTCCTTCATATTCATTTCAAGTACATGGTACAATTAAATGTCTGTTTACATCATTGTGTGGAATCCTGATTAAAGTTTGTAAGCACTTAGATAATTACTATTATCATTAAATGCAATCTTAATTTGCTTCCATTAATCAGACTTTTCCAGGATTTCTTCAGTTAAATGAAACTACTTAAACAACGGATATGGTATTTACATTCATCAACATTGGATTATTGTGATATTAAGTACTATAACAGATCAGCATTGGGTTATTGTGATATTAAGTGCTATAACAGATCAACATTGGGTTATTGTGATATTAAGTGCTATAACAGATCAGCATTGGGTTATTGTGATATTAAGTGATATAACAGATCAGCATTGGGTTATTGTGATATTAAGTGCTATAACAGATCAACATTGGGTTATTGTGATATTAAGTACTATAACAGATCAGCATTGGGTTATTGTGATATTAAGTGCTATAACAGATCAACATTGGGTTATTGTGATATTAAGTGCTATAACAGATCAACATTGGGTTATTGTGATATTAAGTACTATAACAGATCAACATTGGGTTATTGTGATATTAAGTGCTATAACAGATCAACATAGGGTTATTGTGATATTTGGTGCTTTAACAGATCAACATTGGGTTATTGTGATATTAAGTGATATAACAGATTGACATTGGGTTATTGTGATATTAAGTGCTATAACAGATCAACATTGGGTTATTGTGATATTAAGTGCTATAACAGATCAACATTGGGTTATTGTGATATTAAGTACTATAACAGATCAACATTGGGTTATTGTGATATTAAGTGCTATAACAGATCAACATAGGGTTATTGTGATATTTGGTGCTTTAACAGATCAACATTGGGTTATTGTGATATTAAGTGATATAACAGATTGACATTGGGTTATTGTGATATGTGATACTAGAACAGATCAGCATTGGGTTATTGTGATATGTGATACTAGAACAGATTGACATTGGCTTATTGTGATATGTGATACTAGAACAGATCAGCATTGGGTTATTGTGATATGTGATACTAGAACAGATTGACATTGGGTTATTGTGATATGTGATACTAGAACAGATTGACATTGGGTTATTGTGATATGTGATACTAGAACAGATTGACATTGGGTTATTGTGATATGTGATACTAGAACAGATTGACATTGGGTTATTGTGATATGTGATACTAGAACAGATTGACATTGGGTTATTGTGATATGTGATACTAGAACAGATTGACATTGGGTTATTGTGATATGTGATACTAGAACAGATTGACATTGGGTTATTGTGATATGTGATACTAGAACAGATTGACATTGGGTTATTGTGATATGTGATACTAGAACAGATTGACATTGGGTTATTGTGATATGTGATACTAGAACAGATTGACATTGGGTTATTGTGATATGTGATACTAGAACAGATTGACATTGGGTTATTGTGATATGTGATACTAGAACAGATTGACATTGGGTTATTGTGATATGTGATACTAGAACAGATTGACATTGGGTTATTGTGATATGTGATACTAGAACAGATTGACATTGGGTTATTGTGATATGTGATACTAGAACAGATTGACATTGGGTTATTGTGATATGTGATACTAGAACAGATTGACATTGGGTTATTGTGATATGTGATACTAGAACAGATTGACATTGGGTTATTGTGATATGTGATACTAGAACAGATTGACATTGGGTTATTGTGATATGTGATACTAGAACAGATTGACATTGGGTTATTGTGATATGTGATACTAGAACAGATTGACATTGGGTTATTGTGATATTTGGTGTTATATCACTTATGTTTTTTCTGTTAAAACCTTATATTTCACTGGCAAAATGTAAAGAATAAATGAAAGACAATTTCAGCTGTTTTCTGTCATAATGCAAAATTAGTTCCATGTATTTATAATTAGATTCATTGTTTATGGTATGTAGATGTTTTTAGCGGTGGGAGAATACAACTTCATAATGTCCAAACCTCATGGTGGAGTTTACAGATAACAGTCTGATGACAGCTGATTGTTATCAATATATTCATTTGCCCTTGTGATAGGGTTGTGTTGTGTTGTTGTAGATATGAAAGTGAAAGGACATTATTGATAAAGATAAGAAAATAAGTTTTTATAATCCGTCTAAAGATGGGTCATATTGTCTTATCATGTGTCAAGGTGGGCGGTCAGTTGGGTGGGCGGGCTTGCACATGCGATGTCCATTCAATAACTTGAGTAGGTTTTGAAAGATCAATTCTAAACTTTATAGAGAGGTTCATTATCGTGGACAAGGACAACACCATAATTTCTAACTATAATCCATGGAGTTAAGGCCCCATATTTAATTACTAAAACAATGTCTGCTCGATATTGCAAGTAATTAGTAACAGATCAACTTCAAACTTTACAGTGTTAACTTGATATCGAAAGCAGTTTTCACCAGATCAGCTTTACCTTTATAGGATGATTCATTACCCTGTAAGTTTTCCGACTGTCATTCATGGAGTTATGGCCCTTTATTCAATTATCAAAACAGTCTTAGTGTGTTGATTGGACATTAAACATTACTTTCCTTCCCTTTCCTGGTGCAAAATGCTGTGACGAGCATATCATTACTACCTCGTGGAACACTTGTTTTTTAGGATTATTTCTGAGAGTAATTTAATGTGTCATTTATATTTCTGAGCCATGGGTGTAAAAGAAAGGAATAACAGCCTTTGACTACAGGAAAATTCTGATGAGCTGACTCTGCTAAGACAACTCTCAACTTCTACAAGAGAATCAACTAATCTTTATCTCTGGATATGCTAATCTTCTCTATCCAGGTGTGCTAATCTTCTTTAGCCAGAAGTGCTAATCTTCCCTATCCAGGTGTGCTAATCTTCTTTAGCCAGAAGTGCTAATCTTCTCTATCCAGGTGTGCTACACTTCTCTAGCCAAGTATGCTACACTTCTCTAGCCAAGTGTGCAAATCTTCTTTAGCCAGGTGTGCTAAACTTTTCTATCCAGGTGTGCTAATCTTCTCTAGCCAGGTGTACTACACTTCTCTAGCCAAGTGTGCTAATCTTCTCTATCCAGGTGTACTAATCTTCTTTAGCCAAGTGTGCTAATCTTCTCTAGCCAGGTGTGCTACACTTCTCTAGCCAAGTGTGCTACACTTCTCTAGCCAAACATAGATTTTTCTTTTGTGAAGAACAGAACAACAGGAATTGTGCATACATGTGACACTGTTGAGCTGATTATACACCACACCTGTGGGTTTTCCAGCAAAGCAAATGTCATTTTGATTTTATTGGAGTGGTTTTTCTTTATAATTACTCGCCAATAAGTCAGACATATTCAGCTCTCCCACATCTGATTCAAATGATTTTTTTTGTTTTTTAGTTTCCTTTATAGCTCTAAGCAGCAAAGAATAATTAGAAACAGAGGAAAAACTTCTACTTGATATAGATACGTAGGTGTGATGAGCTGGTTTGTCCTGTATTTTGAAAGATTTATGAGGTGAAATAATTAACATGTAATTATAATATTTGTTATTGATGACTTGTTTGTTTTCTTTTTTGACCTTGAGGACTGCACATGTTATCCTGCGTTATATCTGCATGAAGACAGTATTTGATAATTAAAAACAGAGACAGACTGTCTGCTTTCACTTTTCTTTCCTCTTTCGAGCAGTATGTAAGCTGCTCATACTTACCATTACCTATGAATAATTTTGAAAATGCTTCACATTGAGGAGAACTAGATTTTTTTTCCAAATACACATAATCTATCTTATATTCAGGGAACCATTTACCAAATCAGTAACATTGTGTTGTTTATTATGCTTCTAGAAAATTTTCGTGGTGAGCAAATAGTCACCACTTTGTCAGTCTGTCCTTCTGTATCCATTATGCCCACAATTACACAGCAACAATTAAACTTGGTGTATACATTGGTCATGCTAAAGGGATGTACAGTGATACAGGGCCCTTGATCCCTCAGTTTCAGAGTTATTGCCCTTTGTTAGAATTTCGTGTCTGTAGCATAAATTTACTTGCATTTGAACTTGGATACTGAAACTTTGTGTTTACATTGATCATACCAAAAGGATGTGCAGTGTAACAAATGCATGGCCTGAAGCCCTTTAATTATTGCCCTTTCTTAAAATTTTGTGTCCAATAAAGCTGTTTTTAGGAAATAGTCAATAGTTTTACTGATACACTTGTCTCTATAGGATAGATAAGATTTCCAGTGTAAATGGTGCCTCATAGCACAGCTCAAGTCCTATCAATGTAGACGTTCCTCAATAAGACAGCCCAAGTCCTACCAGTGTAACCTGTCCTCTAGGAGACAGCCCAAGTCCAACCAGTGTAACCTGTCCTCTAGCAGACAGCCCAAGTCCCACCAGTGTAACTTGTCCTCTAGGAGACAGCCCAAGTCCAACCAGTGTAACCTGTCCTCTAGCAGACAGCCCAAGTCCCACCAGTGTAACCTGTCCTCTAGGAGACAGCCCAAGTCCCACCAGTGTAACCTGTCCTCTAGGAGACAGCCCAAGTCCCACCAGTGTAACCTGTCCTCTATTTGACTGCATAGGTCCCACCAGTGTAACCTGTCCTCTATTAGACAGCATGAGTCCTACCAGTGTAAACAGTCCTCGATTAGACAGCATGAGACCTACCAGTGTAAACAGTCCTCTATTAGACAGCATGAGACCTACCAGTGTAAACAGTCCTCTATTAGACAGCATGAGTCCTACCAGTGTAAACAGTCCTCGATTAGACAGCATGAGACCTACCAGTGTAAACAGTCCTCTATTAGACAGCATGAGTCCTACCAGTGTAAACAGGCCTCTATTAGACAGCATGAGACCTACCAGTGTAAAAAGTTCTCTATTAGACAACATTAGTCCTATCAGTGTAAACAGTCCTCTATTAGACAGCATGAGACCTACCAGTGTAAAAAGTTCTCTATTAGACAACATTAGTCCTATCAGTGTAAACAGTCCTCTATTAGACAGCATGAGACCTACCAGTGTAAAAAGTTCTCTATTAGACAACATTAGTCCTATCAGTGTAAACAGTCCTCTATCAGACAGCATGAGACCTACCAGTGTAAACAGTCTTCTATTAGACAGCATGAGACCTACCAGTGTAAAAAGTTCTCTATTAGACAACATTAGTCCTATCAGTGTAAACAGTCCTCTATTAGACAGCATGAGACCTACCAGTGTAAACAGTCTTCTATTAGACAGCATGAGACCTACCAGTGTAAACAGTCCTCTATTAGACAGCATGAGACCTACCAGCGTAAACAGTCCTCGATTAGACAGCATGAGACCTACCAGTGTAAACAGTCTTCTATTAGACAGCATGAGACTTACCAGTGTAAACAGTCCTCTATAAGACAACATTAGTCCTACCAGTGTAACCTGTCCTCAAGGAGACAGCCCAAGTTCCACCAGTGTAACCTGTCCTCTAGCAGACAGCCCAAGTCCCACCAGTGTAACCTGTCCTCTAGCAGACAGCCCAAGTCCCACCAGTGTAACCTGTCCTCTATTTGACTGCATAGGTCCCACCAGTGTAACCTGTCCTCTATTAGACAGCATGAGTCCTACCAGTGTAAACAGTCCTCGATTAGACAGCATGAGACCTACCAGTGTAAACAGTCCTCTATTAGACAGCATGAGTCCTACCAGTGTAAACAGTCCTCGATTAGACAGCATGAGACCTACCATTGTAAACAGTTCTCTATTAGGCAACATTAGTCCTACCAGTGTAAACAGTCCTCTATTAGACAGCATGAGACCTACCAGTGTAAAAAGTTCTCTATTAGACAACATTAGTCCTACCAGTGTAAACAGTCCTCTATTAGACAGCATGAGACATACCAGTGTAAACAGTCCTCTATTAGACAGCATGAGTCCTACCAGTGTAAAAAGTTCTCTATTAGACAACATTAGTCCTACCAGTGTAAACAGTCCTCTATTAGACAGCATGAGACATACCAGTGTAAACAGTCCTCTATTAGACAGCATGAGACCTACCAGTGTAAACAGTCCTCTATTAGACAGCATGAGACCTACCAGTGTAAACAGTCTTCTATTAGACAGCATGAGACCTACTAGTGTAAACAGTCCTCTATTAGACAGCATGAGTCCTACCAGTGTAAACAGTCCTCGATTAGACAGCATGAGACTTACCAGTGTAAACAGTTCTCTATTAGGCAACATTAGTCCTACCAGTGTAAACAGTCCTCTATTAGACAGCATGAGACCTACCAGTGTAAACAGGCCTCTATTAGACAGTATGAGACATACCAGTGTAAACAGTCCTCTATTAGACAGCATGAGACCTACCAGTGTAAACAGTCCTCTATTAGATAGCATGAGACCTACCAGTGTAAACAGTCTTCTATTAGACAGCATGAGACCAACCAGTGTAAACAGTCCTCTATTAGACAACATTAGTCCTACCAGTGTAACTTATCCTCTAGGAGACAGCCCAAGTCCCACCAGTGTAACCTGTCCTCTAGCAGACAGCACAAGTCCCACCAGTGTAACCTGTCCTCTAGCAGACAGCCCAAGTCCCACCAGTGTAACCTGTCCTCTAGCAGACAGCCCAAGTCCCACCAGTGTAACCTGTCCTCTAGGAGACAGCCCAAGTCCCACCAGTGTAACCTGTCCTCTAGGAGACAGCCCAAGTCCCACCAGTGTAACCTGTCCTCTAGCAGACAGCCCAAGTCCCACCAGTGTAACCTGTCCTCTAGCAGACAGCCCAAGTCCCACCAGTGTAACCTGTCCTCTAATTGACTGCATAGGTCCCACCAGTGTAACCTGTCCTCTATTAGACAGCATGAGTCCTACCAGTGTAAACAGTCCTCGATTAGACAGCATGAGACCTACCAGTGTAAACGGTCCTCGATTAGACAGCATGAGACCTACCAGTGTAAACAGTTCTCTATTAGGCAACATTAGTCCTACCAGTGTAAACAGTCCTCTATTAGACAGCATGAGACCTACCAGTGTAAAAAGTTCTCTATTAGACAACATTAGTCCTACCAGTGTAAACAGTCCTCTATTAGACAGCATGAGACCTACCAGTGTAAACAGGCCTCTATTAGACAGCATGAGACATACCAGTGTAAACAGTCCTCTATTAGACAGCATGAGACCTACCAGTGTAAACAGTCTTCTATTAGACAGCATGAGACCTACCAGTGTAAACAGTCTTCTATTAGACAGCATGAGACCTACCAGTGTAAACAGTCCTCGATTAGACAACATTAATCCTACCAGTGTAAACAGTCCTCTATTAGACAGCATGAGACCTACCAGTGTAAACAGGCCTCTATTAGACAGCATGAGACATACCAGTGTAAACAGTCCTCTATTAGACAGCATGAGACCTACCAGTGTAAACAGTCTTCTAGCAGACAGCATGAGACCTACCAGTGTAAACAGTCCTCTATTAGACAGCATGAGACCTACCAGTGTAAACAGTCTTCTATTAGACAGCATGAGACCTACCAGTGTAAACAGTCCTCTATTAGACAACATTAGTCCTACCAGTGTAAACAGTCCTCTATTAGACAGCATGAGTCCTACCAGTGTAAAAAGTTCTCTATTAGACAACATTAGTCCTACCAGTGTAAACAGTCCTCTATTAGACAACATGAGACCTACCAGTGTAAACAGTCCTCTATTAGACAGCATGAGACATACCAGTGTAAACAGTCCTCTATTAGACAGCATGAGACCTACCAGTGTAAACAGTCCTCTATTAGACAGCATGAGTCTTACCAGTGTAAACAGTCCTCTATGCGTCAGCCTGTGTGAGTTCTCCTGTACTGATGTTTCTGTCATTCCAAGGTCATCAATGTATCTCACCTTATATTCTCGCTATGTAAACAAGTTTGATACATTACAACAGTCTAATACATTGGTTTATTGATCTGAGAAACCATTTTTTTAAACAATTGCGTTAAGTTTGACCTACATTGAAGCATATGGTCTCTTAGCTGTACAGATTTCAGGAGAAATTTTAAAACATACATCTCCATTAGCTGCCAGCAAGCATTTTTATTGCTAAAGGGAAAAGTGGAGATAAAAGAATTTGATAGATTGATTCGATAGCAGTACAAGGATAGATATCTTACAAGTCTGACAACATGAAATAGCAATGTTGGCTGATTAATCTGTTGTATAAGGAGGAGGGGGCTGTCACACAATCTTCATACATAACAGTTACATAATCAATAGTCAGGTAGAATAGGATGTGGAGAGGCTTCTTGGTTGTTTATGAGTATGGAACATGGAATTTCAGTAAACAATAAAATTAGGATTTTATAACTCTACATCAGACTTCTGATATCTGTGACAGTACACAACCATCAGTCAGGCTAAACAGCTCAGTGACATAACAGTCCTTAGACATAGCTCACTGTTGTCATCATACATTTCTCCATCAGATCAGGCTAAACAGCTCAGTGACATAACAGTCCTTAGACACAGCTCACTGTTGTCATCATACATTTCTCCATCAGATCAGGCTAAACAGCTCAGTGACATAACAGTCCTTAGACACAGCTCACTGTTGTCATCATACATTTCTCCATCAGATCAGTCTAAACAGCTCAGTGACATAACAGTCCTTAGACACAGCTCACTGTTGTCATCATACATTTCTCCATCAGATCAGTCTAAACAGCTCAGTGACATAACAGTCCTTAGACACAGCTCACTGTTGTCATCATACATTTCTCCATCAGATCAGTCTAAACAGCTCAGTGACATAACAGTCCTTAGACACAGCTCACTGTTGTCATCATACATTTCTCCATCAGATCAGTCTAAACAGCTCAGTGACATAACAGTCCTTAGACACAGCTCACTGTTGTCATCATACATTTCTCCATCAGATCAGGCTAAACAGCTCAGTGACATAACAGTCCTTAGACACAGCTCACTGTTGTCATCATACATTTCTCCATCAGATCAGGCTAAACAGCTCAGTGACATAACAGTCCTTAGACACAGCTCAGTGTTGTCATCATACATTTCACCATCAGATCAGGCTAAACAGCTCAGTGACATAACAGTCCTTAGACACAGCTCAGTGTTGTCATCATACATTTCACCATCAGATCAGGCTAAACAGCTCAGTGACATAACAGTCCTTAGACACAGCTCAGTGTTGTCATCATACATTTCACCATCAGATCAGACTAAAAGTTTTAAAAAAGATGTCAAATACCATACAGTTTTTGCACAAAGCAATGTTGGGATTTAGGACTTTCACTTGGCAGTGATTTAAGGTTTAAGTTGCATGAATCACAAACATCCTTATTTGAAACTTCTTTCCTTTTCTAATATTGAAGTGTTCCACAAAGGAGACAGATTAAGTGCACGTGGATTGATATATCACCATTAAACATCATGTAAGGAAATTTGTTATTTTGACTCAATAAAACCAAAAAGAATGTTATGAACTAACAAAGATTTATAAAAATAGGACCAGGTGTTCTGGAAGGGTATGCATTTTATTCATCAGTGACACCTTCCATATTCACATGTCCAATTAACAGTTTTTACTGGGGTTTTTTTTCAACAAAATACCTTGGCCATCTCCCATGGTCAAGAAAATGTTATAGAAGAAACTGGATATATCGAAACATAGTGGTACTTTTCTATAATAAAATTTTGTATTCAAAAACAAGCAAAGCAGTTCATCAAATTACAAGCTTATGTAATTTTGACAAAGTTTTCTATTCATCATCATGTTTCTTTTATAATTACTTCACAATGGCAGAAATTACTTGTAAAACTATCAATATTTATTACCTTTCAAATTAAATACAACCATGCAATCTCACAGATGAATCAGAATTACTTTTGAAACTTGAAGATATTTAAAGCTAGCAGATATCAATCCATTCCTCCGAGATGAATTTCAGTCCTTAGATTGGAACTTGTAACTTAATTACTGTGAGATACTTTCAGGGCCCAATCTTCCCCTCCGCAAGGCATCGTGTTTTATTGATTTTACCAAAGATTTGAATTCGCTTTGCACATTGCAAGCTTAGCAATTTATAATTACATTTGCAAGTTAATGTAACTTTGAAGGAAAATTGTCATTTAAGCTTTCAAACCTATTTTTGAATAGAATCTCCCTTTAAGGATGCATGCACCACAAAACTGTTAAATAGATGGTGCTTTATGTGTTACTAGTAACTCCTGTGATAGGACCAAGATAGTTCAGTGGTTCAGCCTTTGCCTACGTGACCTCAGGTGAACAACCAAGGTCTATGGTTGGGCATTCTCTACCCATAGCAGCTTGTGTTTCTCAGGAAGCTAAACATCATACCAGTCTGTGTTGACATGGTTGTTTCTAAAGGGGAGCCATTTTACCTTCAATCTCTGGATGGAAGCCTACCATATGTTGTTCAGTGAAGTGGCCATTAGTTACTACAAGGAGACTCCACCTTAAAATGACCCTGTCTGTTCGCCTGGTGATAGACCTAGTAAACAAACAATCCTATGACAGCAGTTGTACTTGTGGGATGTTTTATCAATTTTCAGTCAATGAAATAATCCATGGATGTTTTCGGAGTAAAGGTTTATTGTTAAGGATGACTTAGGAGTTAGACATGGAGGAGAAATGTGTCCTACAATTCTGTTGCTTTGTTATTTGAACCGATATCAAAGCTACCATACCAATAGTACTCAGGAGGCAATATAATGCTTGAACTTTCTTGAAATTTGGAGATTTGCTTTTTGTTGAGAGGGACTTGCATGGTATTGAAGAGTCACTATATAAGAAGTATGCAAGCCATGCACACATTTTAAGACACACAGGATGAGGTATATGGGTCTCTTGCAGAAGGAGGTTGTTCCTTGTTTGGAACAACAAGGGGTTATTTATAGGTTACCTCAGCAATACTTATCCTGATAGGTGTGGAGTAAGATGCATACTCCCCCTGATCTGGTCGATGACTGTCATTTGATTACAGAAAGGACCAGTCATATAGCTTCTGTGGATTCAGCATTAGAAAGGACAAGAAACAAATTTTTTACAACCACATCATAGACAGGAACATCTCGAGGGTACTTGAAAAAGAGGATAACTGAGCATTGGGAGAGATCAAAGAATCCATCTGGATCAGGAAGAAAAGAAAATTGATGAACAGAGCTGAGGGGGACCAGCTGAGTCATCTTTATGACTCCATTTTAACACATAAGGTTGGAATGGATGAACATCAACTGTCCCTAAGACTGTCTGCAGTGTAAGCTAGTGCTATTTGAACAAAAATTCATCATGACAATTGACAGATGACTTTACACGTATGTCCAATCACTGAATATTGAACTGTCATCAAGACTCAGTAGTATACACTCTTTGCTTGTTAAAGGAAACATACAGTTTTGGTTATTCTAATTGAGTAATGTCCAGACTACTGGTTGGTTATTGTGACTGGGTAATGTCCAGACTACTGGTTAGTTATTGTGACTGGGTAATGTCCAGACTACTGGTTAGTTATTGTGACTGGGTAATGTCCAGACTACTGCTTAGTTATTGTGAAAGGGTAATGTCCAGACTACTGGTTGGTTATTGTGACTGGGTAATGTCCAGACTACTGCTTAGTTATTGTGAGTGGGTAATGTCCAGACTACTGGTTAGTTATTGTGACTGGGTAATGTCCAGACTACTGGTTAGTTATTGTGACTGGGTAATGTCCAGACTACTGGTTGGTTATTGTGACTGGGTAATGTCCAGACTACTGGTTAGTTATTGTGACTGGGTAATGTCCAGACTACTGCTTAGTTATTGTGAAAGGGTAATGTCCAGACTACTGGTTGGTTATTGTGAGTGGGTAATGTCCAGACTACTGGTTGGTTATTGTGATTGGGTAATGTCCAGACTACTGGTTGGTTATTGTGACTGGCTAATGTCCAGACTACTGGTTAGTTATTGTGAAAGGGTAATGTCCAGACTACTGGTTGGTTATTGTGATTGGGTAATGTCCAGACTACTGGTTAGTTATTGTGAGTGGGTAATGTCCAGACTACTGGTTAGTTATTGTGAAAGGGTAATGTCCAGACTACTGGTTAGTTATTGTGATTGGGTAATGTCCAGACTACTGCTTAGTTATTGTGACTGGGTAATGTCCAGACTACTGGTTGGTTATTGTGATTGGGTAATGTCCAGACTACTGGTTAGTTATTGTGAGTGGGTAATGTCCAGACTACTGGTTAGTTATTGTGACTGGGTAATGTCCAGACTACTGGTTAGTTATTGTGACTGGGTAATGTCCAGACTACTGCTTAGTTATTGTGAGTGGGTAATGTCAAGACTACTGGTTAGTTATTGTGAAAGGGTAATGTCCAGACTACTGCTTAGTTATTGTGAAAGGGTAATGTCCAGACTACTGCTTAGTTATTGTGACTGGGTAATGTCCAGACTACTGGTTAGTTATTGTGACTGGGTAATGTCCAGACTACTGCTTAGTTATTGTGAGTGGGTAATGTCAAGACTACTGGTTGGTTATTGTGACTGGGTAATGTCCAGACTACTGGTTGGTTATTGTGACTGGGTAATGTCCAGACTACTGGTTAGTTATTGTGAGTGGGTAATGTCCAGACTACTGCTTAGTTATTGTGAGTGGGTAATGTCAAGACTACTGGTTAGTTATTGTGAAAGGGTAATGTCCAGACTACTGCTTAGTTATTGTGAAAGGGTAATGTCCAGACTACTGCTTAGTTATTGTGACTGGGTAATGTCCAGACTACTGGTTAGTTATTGTGACTGGGTAATGTCCAGACTACTGCTTAGTTATTGTGACTGGGTAATGTCCAGACTACTGGTTAGTTATTGTGACTGGGTAATGTCCAGACTACTGGTTAGTTATTGTGACTGGGTAATGTCCAGACTACTGCTTAGTTATTGTGACTGGGTAATGTCCAGACTACTGGTTGGT
The DNA here is from genome assembly GCF_031769215.1 of Ylistrum balloti. Classification (NCBI taxonomy): domain Eukaryota; kingdom Metazoa; phylum Mollusca; class Bivalvia; order Pectinida; family Pectinidae; genus Ylistrum; species Ylistrum balloti. The sequence goes on along the minus strand of NW_026782909.1, from coordinate 197,115 downwards.
TATTGTGAGTGGGTAATGTCCAGACTACTGGTTAGTTATTGTGAAAGGGTAATGTCCAGACTACTGCTTAGTTATTGTGAAAGGGTAATGTCCAGACTACTGGTTAGTTATTGTGACTGGGTAATGTCCAGACTACTGCTTAGTTATTGTGACTGGGTAATGTCCAGACTACTGGTTGGTTATTGTGAGTGGGTAATGTCCAGACTACTGGTTAGTTATTGTGAGTGGGTAATGTCCAGACTACTGCTTAGTTATTGTGACTGGGTAATGTCCAGACTACTGCTTAGTTATTGTGAGTGGGTAATGTCCAGACTACTGCTTAGTTATTGTGAGTGGGTAATGTCCAGACTACTGGTTAGTTATTGTGAAAGGGTAATGTCCAGACTACTGCTTAGTTATTGTGAGTGGGTAATGTCCAGACTACTGGTTGGTTATTGCGAGTGGGTAATGTCCAGACTACTGGTTGGTTATTGTGACTGGGTAATGTCCAGACTACTGGTTAGTTATTGTGACTGGGTAATGTCCAGACTACTGGTTAGTTATTGTGAGTGGGTAATGTCCAGACTACTGGTTAGTTATTGTGAGTGGGTAATGTCCAGACTACTGGTTAGTTATTGTGACTGGGTAATGTCCAGACTACTGGTTAGTTATTGTGACTGGGTAATGTCCAGACTACTGCTTAGTTATTGTGAGTGGGTAATGTCCAGACTACTGGTTAGTTATTGTGAAAGGGTAATGTCCAGACTACTGCTTAGTTATTGTGAAAGGGTAATGTCCAGACTACTGCTTAGTTATTGTGACTGGGTAATGTCCAGACTACTGGTTAGTTATTGTGACTGGGTAATGTACAGACTACTGCTTAGTTATTGTGAGTGGGTAATGTCCAGACTACTGGTTGATTATTGTGAAAGGGTAATGTCCAGACTACTGCTTAGTTATTGTGAGTGGGTAATGTCCAGACTACTGGTTAGTTATTGTGACTGGGTAATGTCCAGACTGCTTAGTTATTGTGAGTGGGTAATGTCCAGACTACTGGTTAGTTATTGTGAGTGGGTAATGTCCAGACTACTGGTTGGTTATTTTGACTGGGTAATGTCCAGACTACTGGTTAGTTATTGTGACTTGCTAATGTCCAGACTACTGGTTAGTTATTGTGAGTGGGTAATGTCCAGACTACTGCTTAGTTATTGTGAGTGGGTAATGTCCAGACTACTGGTTAGTTATTGTGACTGGGTAATGTCCAGACAACTGGTTGGTTATTTTGACTGGGTAATGTCCAGACTACTGCTTAGTTATTGTGAGTGGGTAATGTCCAGACTACTGGTTAGTTATTGTGAGTGGGTAATGTCCAGACTACTGGTTAGTTATTGTGACTTGCTAATGTCCAGACTACTGGTTGGTTATTGTGACTGGGTAATGTCCAGACAACTGGTTGGTTATTGTGACTTGCTAATGTCCAGACTACTGGTTGGTTATTGTGACTGGCTAATGTCCAGACAACTGGTTGGTTATTGTGAGTGGGTAATGTCCAGACTTCTGGTTGGTTATTGTGACTGGGTAATGTCCAGACTACTGGTTGGTTATTGTGACTGGGTAATGTCCAGACAACGGGTTGGTTATTGTGACTTGCTAATGTCCAGACTACTGGTTGGTTATTGTGACTGGCTAATGTCCAGACAACTGGTTGGTTATTGTGAATGGTTAATGTTCAGACTACTGGCTACAAAGTTTGTTCAAGTGAATGACCTTTACCCTTTTTCAAGGTCACATGGTTCAAATATTTGAGTTTGTGTATACATCACAATGAAATTACAAAACAAGTTGGCATTTCTTTGTCAAGAATGTTGAGTGTTTTAAAAACTTCAGTGCAGGGCCTAAGAGTTGGATTTGTTCAAATTTCATCAATGTCCTTTAAATCCACACTTCCTGCAAACAACAGTCTGCAAGGTAAAGACATGGCCTTATTCGTATAAAAAGGAGGCATACATACAAATATACCACAAATTCCATGATGGCTTGATTCTGAAAGTGCTACATCCCAGCTGAAGAGGATCACCTCTTTATCATAGAAATGTCACTTTTATCTTTTATGACATAACTACTGCCAAATTATGGACATGTCAGATGACCTTTACAGTGTGAGTATAACATTCCAGTTCATGCCTATTCATCTAATAATTATCACTGATGTACAATGCAGGAGATGGGGGATCCAGTTGATGAAGACTGGGATGTGGGGAGATCCAGTTGATGAAGATTGTGTGCTGGGGAGATCCCGTCGATGGAGACTGTATGCTGAGGTGATCCAGTTAATGAAGCATAGAAGGTGGGGAGATCCAGTTGATGAAGACTGGGATGTGGGGAGATCCAGTTGATGAAGATTGTGTGCTGGGGAGATCCAGTCAATGGAGACTGTATACTGAGGTGATCCATTTAATGAAGCATAGAAGGTGGGGAGATCCAGTTGATGAAGACTGGGAGGTGGGGAGATCCAGTTGATGAAGAGTGGAAGGTGGACACATCCAATTAATGAAGTCTGGAAGATGGAGAGATCCAGTTGTTGATGCCTTGAGAATGGTGAGATCCAATTGATGAAGCATGGAAGGTGGGGACATCCAGTTGATGAAGCCTGGGAAGTGAGGAGATCCAGTTGATGGAGACTGTTTGCTTGGAGATCCAGTTGATGAAGACTGTATGCTGGGGAGATCCAGTTGATGAAGCCTGGGAGATGGGGAGATCCAGTTGATGAAGACTGAGTGCTGGGAAGATCCAGTTGATGAAGAGTGGAAGGTTGGCACATCCAATTGATAAAGTCTGAAAGGTGGGGTCATCCAATTTTTGAAGTCTGGAAGGTGGAGAGATCCAGTTGTTGATGCCTTGAGGATGGGGAGATCCAGTTGATGAAGCCTGGGAAGTGATGTGATCCAGTTGAGGAAGACTGGGTGCTGGGGAGATCCAGTTGATGAAGACTGGGAGGTGGGGAGATCCAGTTGATGGAGACTGGGAGGTGGGGAGATCCAGTTGATGTAGACTGGGAAGTGGGGAAGTCCAATTAATGAAGCATAGAAGGTGGGGAGATCCAGTTGATGGAGACTGGGAGGTGGGGAGATCCAGTTGATGAAGATTGTGTGCTGGGGAGATTCTGTTGATGGAGACTGTATGCTGAGGTGATCCAGTTAATGAAGCATAGAAGGTGGGGAGATCCAGTTGATGAATACTGGGAGGTGGGGAGATCCAGTTGATGAAGAGTGGAAGGTGGGCACATCCAATTAATAAAGTCTGGAAAGTGGAGAGATCCAGTTGTTGATGCCTTGAGGATGGTGAGATCCAGTTAATGAAGCATGGAAGGTGGGGAGATCCAGCTGATGAAGCCTGGGAATTGAGGAAATCCAGTTGATGAAGACTGTGTGCTGAGGAGATCAAGTTGATGAAGACTGAGTGTGAGGGAGATCCAGACAATGAAGCATGGAAGGTGGGGACATCCAATTGATGAAGCGTGGGAGGTGGGAGATCCAGTTGATGAAGACTGGAAGGATTGGGGATCTAGTTGATGAAGCTTGGGTGATGGGGTCATCCAATTGATGAAGTCTGGAAGGTTGGGAAATCCAATCGGTGATGACTGGGAGACAGAGATTTCCTACTGATGAAACCTGAGAGGTTGGGAGATCCAGTTGATGAAGCCTGGGAGGTGGGGAGATCCAGTTGATGAAGACTGGAAAGTGGGGAGACCCAGTTGATGAAGCATGGAAGGTGGGGACATCTAATTGATAAAGTCTGTAAGGTGGAGAGATCCAGTTGTTGATGCCTTGAGGATGGTGAGATCCAGTTGATGAAGCATGGAAGATGGGGAGATCCAGTTGATGGAGACTGGGAGGTGGGGAGATCCAGTTGATGAAGATTGTGTGCTGGGGAGATTCTGTCGATGGAGACTGTATGCTGAGGTGATCCAGTTAATGAAGCATAGAAGGTGGGGAGATCCAGTTGATGAATACTGGGAGGTGGGGAGATCCAGTTGATGAAGAGTGGAAGGTGGGCACATCCAATTAATAAAGTCTGGAAAGTGGAGAGATCCAGTTGTTGATGCCTTGAGGATGGTGAGATCCAGTTAATGAAGCATGGAAGGTGGGGAGATCCAGCTGATGAAGCCTGGGAATTGAGGAAATCCAGTTGATGAAGACTGTGTGCTGAGGAGATCAAGTTGATGAAGACTGAGTGTGAGGGAGATCCAGACAATGAAGCATGGAAGGTGGGGACATCCAATTGATGAAGCGTGGGAGGTGGGAGATCCAGTTGATGAAGACTGGAAGGATTGGGGATCTAGTTGATGAAGCTTGGGTGATGGGGTCATCCAATTGATGAAGTCTGGAAGGTTGGGAAATCCAATCGGTGATGACTGGGAGACAGAGATTTCCTACTGATGAAACCTGAGAGGTTGGGAGATCCAGTTGATGAAGCCTGGGAGGTGGGGAGATCCAGTTGATGAAGACTGGAAAGTGGGGAGACCCAGTTGATGAAGCATGGAAGGTGGGGACATCCAATTGATGAAGCATGGGAGGTGGGGAGACCCAGCTGATGCAGACTGGGAGGTGGGGAGATCCAGTTGATGAAGTGGAAGGTGGGCACATCCAAATAATAAAGTCTGGAAGGTGGAGAGATCCAGTTGTTGATGCCTTGAGGATGGTGAGATCCAGTTGATGGAGCATGGAAGTGGGGAGATCCATCTGATGAAGCCTGGGAATTGAGGTGATCCAGTTGATGGAGACTGTATGCTGGGGAGATCCAGTTGATGAAGTCTGGGAGGTGGGGAGATCCAATTGATGAAGACTCGGGAGTGGGGAGACCCAGTTGATGATGCATGGAAGGTGGGGACATCCAATTGATGAAGACTCGGAAGTGGGGACATCCAATTGATGAAGCGTGGGAGGTGGGGAGATCAAGTTAATGGAGACTGGGAGGTGGGGAGATCCAGTTGATGAAGACTGTATGATGGGAGGATCCAGTTGATGAAGACTGGGAGGTGGGGAGATCCAGTTGATGAAGACTGGGAAGTGGGGAGATCCAGTCAATGAAGCCTAGAAGGTGGGGAGATCCAGTTGATGAAGAGTGGAAGGTGGGCACATCTAATTGATAAAGTCTGTAAGGTGGAGAGATCCAGTTGTTGATGCCTTGAGGATGGTGAGATCCAGTTGATGAAGCATGGAAGATGGGGAGATCCAGTTGATGGTGACTGGGAGGTGGGGAGATCCCGTCGATGGAGACTGTATGCTGAGGTGATCCAGTTGATGAAGACTGAGTGCTGGGGAGATCCAGTTGATGAAGCCAGGAAAGTGAGGAGATCCAGTTGATGGAGACTGTTTGCTGGGAGATCCAGTTGATGAAGTGGGCCAATCCAATTGATGAAGTCTGAAAGGTGGGGTCATCCAACTGATGAAGTCTGGAAGGTGGGGAGATCCAGTTGATGAAGAATGTGTGCTTGGAAGATCCAGTTGATGAAGCCTTGAAAATAGGGAGATCCAATTGATGAAGCATGGAAGATGGGGAGATCCAGTTGATGAAGCATGGAAGATGGGGAGATCCAGTTGATGGAGACTGTATGCTGAGGTGATCCAGTTGATGAAGACTGAGTGCTGGGGAGATCCAGTTAATGAAGACTGGGAGGTGGGGAGATCCAGTTAATGGAGACTGGGAGGTGGGTAGATCCAGTTGATGAAGACTGTATGATGGAAGGATCCAGTTGATGAAGACTGGGAGGTGGGGAGATCCAGTTAATGAAGCATAGAAGGTGGGGAGATCCAGTTAATGAAGCCTAGAAGGTGGGGAGATCCAGTTGATGAAGATTGGAAGGTGGGCACATCCAATTGATAAAGTCTGGAAGGTGGAGAGATCCAGTTGTTGATGCCTTGAGGATGGTGAGATCCAGTTGATGAAGCATGGAAGATGGGGAGATCCAGTTGATGAAGACTGTAAGGTGGGGAGATCCAGTTGATGAAGACTGTGTGCTGAGGAAATCAAGTTGATGAAGACTGAGTGCTGGGGAGATCCAGTTGATGAAGAGTGGAAGGTTGGCACATCCAATTGATAAAGTCTGAAAGGTGGGGTCATCTAATTTTTGAAGTCTGGAAGGTGGAGAGATCCAGTTGTTGATGCCTTGAGGATGGTGAGATCCAGTTGATGAAGCATGGAAGGTGGGGAGATCCCTTCGATGGAGACTGTATGCTGAGGTGATCCAGTTGATGAAGACTGAGTGCTGGGGAGATCCAGTTGATGAAGCCTGAGAAGTGAGGAGATCTAGTTGATGGAGACTGTTTGCTGGGGAGATCCAGTTGATGAAGAGTGGAAGGTTGGCACATCCAATTGATAAAGTCTGAAAGGTGGGGTCATCTAATTTTTGAAGTCTGGAAGGTGGAGAGATCCAGTTGTTGATGCCTTGAGGATGGTGAGATCCAGTTGATGAGGCCTGGGGAATGAGGTGATCCAGTTGATGAAGACTGAGTGCTGAGGAGATCCAGTTGATGAAGACTGTGAGGTGGGGAGATCCAGTTGATGGAGACTGTATGCTGGGGAGATCCAGTTGATGATGACTGTATGATGGGAGGATCCAGTTGATGGAGACTGGGAGGTGGTGAGATCCAGTTAAAGAAGACTCTGAAGTGGGGAGATCCAGTTAATGAAGCCTAGAATGTGGGGAGATCCCGTTGATGAAGACTGGGAGGTGGGGAGATCCAGTTGATGAAGAGTGGAAGATGGGCACATCTAATTGATAAAGTCTGGAAGTTGGAGAAATCCAGTTGCTGATGCCTTGAGGATGGTGAGATCCAGTTGATGAAGCATGGAAGGTGGGGAGATCCAGTTGATGAAGAGTGGAAGATGGGCACATCCTATTAATGAAGTCTGGAAGTTGGAGAAATCCAATCTGTGATGACTGGGAGGCAGAGATTTCCTACTGATGAAACCTGAGAGGTTGGGAGATCCAGTTGATGAAGCCTGGAAGGTGGGGAGATCCAGTTGATGATGACTGGAAGGTGGGGAGATCCAGTTGATGATGACTGGTAGGTGGGGAGATCCAGTTGATGGAGACTGGGAAGTAGGGAGATCCAGTCGATGAAGCCTGGGAGGTGGGCCCATCCAATTGATGAAGTCTGAAAGGTGGGGTCATCCAACTGATGAAGTCTGGAAGGTGGGGAGATCCAGTTGATGAAGAATGTGTACTTGGAAGATCCAGTTGATGAAGCCTTGAAAATGGAGAGATCCAATTGATGAAGCATGGAAGATGGGGAGATCCAGTTGATGAAGCATGGAAGATGGGGAGATCCAGTTGATGGAGAATGGGAGGTGGGGAGATCCAGTTGATGAAGCATGGAAGGTGGGGAGATCCAGTTGATGAAGCATGGAAGGTGGGGAGATCCAGTTGATGGAGACTGGGAGATGGGGAGATCCAGTTGATGGAGACTGGGAGGTGGGGAGATCCAGTTGATGGAGACTGTATGCTGAGGCGATCCAGTTATTGATGCTTTGAGGATGTGGAGATCCAGTTGATGACGCATAGAAGGTGGGGAGATCCAGTTGATGAAGAATGTGTGCTTGGAAGATCCAGTTGATGAAGCCTTGAAAATGGGGAGATCCAATTGATGAAGCATGGAAGATGGGGAGATCCAGTTGATAAAGCATGGAAGATGGGAAGATCCAGTTGATGGAGACTGTATGTTGAGGCGATCCAGTTGTTGATGCTTTGAGGATGGGAAGATCCAGTTGATGAAGCATAGAAGGTGGGGAGATCAAATTGATGAAGCATGGAAGGTGGGTAGATCCAGTTGATGAAGACTGGGAGGTGGGAAGATCCAGTTGATGAAGTTCTATAACTAACATGAACTCTAAAGGCAATAATATTTTACTTGCGCAATATGATACCAGGTTAACAAGCCTGGTTGTTTCGTTGTGCGATATGATGTAAGATGTATTCAATGGCCGGTTAGTAAGTCTGGTGGTTCCGTTGTGTGATATGATGTAAGATGTATTCAATGCCCGGTTAGCAAGCCTGGTGGTTTCGTTGTGTGATATGATGTAAGATGTATTCAATGCCCGGTTAGTAAATCTGGTGGTTTCGTTGTGTGATATGATGTAAGATGTATTCAATGCCCGGTTAGCAAGCCTGGTGGTTTCGTTGTGTGATATGATGTAAGATGTATTCAATGCCCGGTTAGTAAGTCTGGTGGTTTCGTTGTGTGATATGATGTAAGATGTATTCAATGCCCGGTTAGTAAGTCTGGTGGTTTCGTTGTGTAATATGATGTAAGATGTATTCAATGCCCGGTTAGCAAGCCTGGTGGTTTCGTTGTGTGATATGATGCAAGATGTATTCAATGCCCGGTTAGTAAGCCTGGTGGTTTCGTTGTGTGATATGTTAGTAAGCCTGGTGGTTTCGTTGTGTGATATGTTGTAAGATGTATTCAATGCCCGGTTAGCAAGCCTGGTGGTTTCGTTGTGTGATATGATGCAAGATGTATTCAATGCCCGGTTAGTAAGCCTGGTGGTTTCGTTGTGTGATATGTTGTAAGATGTATTCAATGCCCGGTTAGCAAGCCTGGTGGTTTCGTTGTGTGATATGATGTAAGATGTATTCAATGCCCGGTTAGTAAGTCTGGTTGTTTCGTTGTGATATGGAATTAGCCGTGTTCAAATTAGTAACCAGGAGGTTTCGTTTTGTGATATAAAATTAGATATGGTTGATGTTCGTTAGTATGTCTGATAGTTCCATTGTGTGGTGTGAAGTATGGTGTGTCTTATAGAAGATTTACACGGCGGTTGTCGTCGATGAAACAACCTTAACCTCACGGAACACCTGGTCGTATTTCCCTCGTCCCATCCATTTTCATCTAGTTACGATTTTGTTGACATGTCTGTATCAGTTGTTTCTGGTAATTGCTGGTGTGCTTCGTGATTGTCTTTGAGAACATTACATTAGATTTTACCTGAATTATTAACAGCCAGTGTCATTTAAGGATGCGCCAGGTTTGGATGATGAAGGAAAGCCCGAGTTCCCGGATAAAAATCACCTGCCTGCGGCCAGTGGAATTATGGGAAGGATTTTACATTGGAAGCAGAAGACGACCATCTCTAGAACACGATGTCTTATATTTCTTTGACCTAAAGTCCCAGTTTAAATTGTCTGTGTTTAATCTTATAATCCGTTTCTTAGATTCTTCGGCTAAATAACTGTAGGAAACAGCATCATTAGGGATAAACGAAGGGACTGGATATGATACAGCGTTGGACTACGACTACAGACGACCTTGTCATCAATATGTAAGACAAGATTTCTCTAGATACGGATTTGGTTTTATTGTTTGATAGAGAAACGGAAATAATAGAACTGTTATCGATTTGATGATATCAAAATACTTCCAAATATTGATTAGTTACAAAGTATGGATTTGTTCCAAAGTATTGACTGGTTCCAAAGCACTTTCAACTGATTCTGTAAAGCTGTTACGGTGTCTAGTGACAGTGGATAACGACTCACAACATATTTTCCAACACAGATTATATTTAGGGTTCGATGGTACATTTACTTAACACAGAGGAAGCCATAACTATAATACCAAATACATTTCAGGGTTTGTCACCTTCCACAGGAAACAAAAGTCCTGATGTCGGGCACATTAAACCTGCTGATGGTCCATCATATCTACCACAGGAAACATCAATAGCGTTACCAAGTGGACACAAAATATCAATCCCGTTACCATGTGAAGCCATTGGCCTTACCACTCGAAACACAGATCCGTTTATCATGTCGGGCACCCGGAAGTCATTGATCTTAAGGAACAGAGTGTAGAGAATTAGAAGGCACGACGAACATTTTTATTTATTTTCTTCCTGTTTTGAAAAAGAAAAAAATAACAAATTTCATATTGAAAAGGTGTTGTTTACGACAGTACGGATTGTGTTGTAAAACATTGATTTATTAATGGTTTCTGTGTCCCCTGGTCTTGATAAAGGCACTGTATTATCTCCTCGAATCACTCCTACCAGCATAATAACGTATTTACATTACACAAATGTTGTGCTTACTTTCGATTTCCTGTCTGCATTCAAATTATTATTTCTGTACAGTCCCATTAAAACAATTAAATTACGTGTGAACCAGATATACAATAACGATTGATTTATGATATAAAGCTAGCGCGTGGTGCGATGATTACGTCTAGCTTCAACTTCTCTATATACATTCTATTGTACACAAAATGTAAATAAATACAAACATTTATAGCTATAGAGTCCTCATTTTCAGACTATATGGACACTTTCTCCTGTCACTTTGTATGTAGACTAGATTTCAGCGATCAGTTGAGTGAGCGTAATTACCACTAAGAGATCCTATCTCTGTCACACCACTTTCATTATGTGATGGCTTTTAGCCAAGATTAAAAACTATCCATCAATGGAACGTGTAAGTACGGGTTTAGACTTTGATCGATTACATTTGACGACACCAGAATTGTCCACGGTAACCATGCTCGGTTAGAGAGCAAAAATTTCTTGTTGGTGATTGTTGACCTTGACTGCAATGCTGAATAATAAAATTTCAAGGATTTCTCAAGGTTGTATCACCGGGAACAAAACTGTTACTTGTGAATCGCTGGGCTTTGGTAATTTTCAGATTCATCATTTAATATATTTGTATTTATGGTTGATTTCTAACGAAGAGCGACACGTTATCAGGATCAGACAGCGGGTAAACTGAAGTCAAGGTCAGTGAGACTTCTATTCAACACAGCAGCTAGACGAACGGTGTTGTTTGGTATCAAATTAAGGAGAAATTTCGAGATGAAAGTCGAAGAAGGATGTTTCCAGTAAACCTGAAGTCAATGCACGGGAGGAGGAGGTCAAAGTCATGAGTACATACCGCAAATGTGATTAATTTGGCACAATCAAATTTTAGCGCATAATCACTTTTAAGCAAATTAGAGCAATAAATTTTCGCATCCCCAAAAATTGCTATGGAGGCATCATATAGAAACTGTAATTAACATTGTACTTAAAAGCAATATTTTCATCGTAAAAGGGAGTTAAAATAAGATAAACACTAAAATAGGCTGGTTGTAACGATCACAGAGATTGTATATACAATGTATATATTGGTCTACTAAGGCTGTAAAGTGTCTGAAGATTTTATATGGAAGTGCTTTACTAATAAGAAGTGTTTCCAGTTTTATGATATAGTAACAATACCAGAAATCGGATCCTGGTTGGAGACATCAATGAACGAAGGTATTATTTGTGAGCTACTTTCAAATTCTACCTCTTATTCCATTCATCACATCGTGATAGACAAATTATGGCGTTAGACCGTATATGTTTAAAAAAATATTTCTCGTGTTAAAAAGGTTATAGGCTTAAGCGAGACAGGGTTGTTTACAAGGAACGACAGCGATCAGACCAAAACATTCTTAATGGCCACCACAGCCACAATCAAAGTACTGAAAGTACTGAGAGGCTAAACGTATTGAAAAATGTTCACAAATAACCGCTAAGCTATATTACTTTCCCCATACTCCTACACTTTGGAATGCGAAAATTACTAAAATAAGAGAACCAGAGGCTGTTTTTCTTAATTTTAAGCGATTTTATATCTTCTTTAATTCCTATTTCAAATTTGACGACAATAATGTGAATAAATCAAAATAGGTTAAAAAATAATAAAATAACAAAATAAACACAACCATATATTCATCGCTAACAAGCCAAATGATAAATAGCTCTATGATAAAGTTGACTAAATAAAACCTTTGAAATACCCAAGATGTTGCAATTACTATCCTATCAATATGAGGATTTAAACAAATAGAAAGGACTTTATACCTACTTCTTTATCTTGAATGTATTGCAAAGTAATAATCCTTACTTATTATAATTATATTTGTAGTTGAGGAAAGTAGATAAGGTATACACAGCATTTCAGATAGATAGAAGTGTAAGTAATTACATTAAATGTATTTACATGCCTATCTTCCTTGAAGTATCATGGTTAGACTTTTCTTCCAGTAATAATATCTATAAAGGCATAGTTCTATGAGATTAGACCAGACTTCCATATATATATACAAAATTTATAATATTTTCACTATAGCTACTACTATTTCTGATCTCCAATGCATTAGCTAATGTCACCATGACACGCTAAATGAATAAATATGTTATGCAAATATTTCGTTTTAGTTAATTGATAATTATAAACATGAATATTTTGGGGTTTTTTTATACGCGCTTTGTTTGAAGGAATATTTTCATTTCAAGGAACTTTGATACACATTAACAAACCTTGAGAAATCAGCACAATCAACCTTCATCAAATAAAACTAAAAGGTAAAAAATATATGTTATAACAGAGTCAACATCATGATCAGTACAGTATTGGAAATATTTTATTCATAAATCATGAGCACCAAATGTACCTTGCCTTCTAAGCGCAAACTTTTTATCTTCAAAAACTTGAAAAAGTGTCATGGCGATGGGTGTGAACATCCTGAAAAAGTGTCATATCGGCGGGTGTGCGCGTGGGACGAACAGTCCAATTTTGTGACATCTAATGAGGTAAAGTGATATTAAGACGATCTTGCCACAACAAGGATTAAAGCAAAATTGATGTTCTGTTTGTAAGTTTTGTTTGTTTATAAGTGCTGTTAGTTGATAATTCAAACCAAGCCCCCAGACTAGCTTCTTATCATGGCGCCAATTCGCACGTACAGTGTTCTTTCTGTACGCTTACGTCATGTCGAGAATTCCGTAAAATATATTGTTCAAAATTTCTCAATAGTTCAACCACACTGTGCTTCTTTTTTGAAATATATAGTAATCGTACTCTTATTAAAAAAATAAACTAATTTTGGATGCTTTTAAAATAGCGATTTGAAAAATCGCGGCATTATTTACGCAGAAAATTGCCGCTAGAGGGCTCTAACTCTTTTCGATATTTCAGCCAATGAGAAGGCCAGGATCGGTAAATTTTGTCTGAAAGGCCGTCACAATAGGCTATGCGTACTGAGTACGTTTAGCCTAAAAACGGTGAGAATAGTCAAATAGATGCTTGAAATCATTTGGAAATAACGCAGTCGTGGATATCACAATACATGTTGTTGGAGTTTACAACCACCATGATCACAGTCAATTTCACACCTAAGTAAATCCGGTTTAAAGTTAATCATTCGGGTAACCAGTAAGCCAGGAAGTCGTCTTTGATCTCGTGAAAGTCAAAACGAAGCCAACATAAGGTTCACTTCAAGTCGACGTTGCTTTTACCGATTTCTTCGACGTTTTTTGTTGGTTTTCTCTTTTAATTTATACATATATATATTTATTTCTCGTCAGTGTCAAGATTTCGTTATTTTCGCCGTAATGGTGAATAATGAAATTTGAGAAATGTCAGAATTTAAGAATCAAGACAGAGTTGTACTTTATAGTTTTAGTTTCTGCTATTCAATATGACACTTTCCACAACAAAATGGTGTGTGTATGTCGACACAACCGCTGTAGTTTCTCAAGGCCGTGTTTTGTATAACCTTGAGGATGTGGTCAAAGTTTATAAGGGAAAATACTTTATACAACAGGACCTGCGTCGGCACGATAGGTTGAAGGCCGACATGAAAGGTTAAAGGTCGGCACGATAGGTTAAAGGCCGACATGAAAGGTTAAAGGTCGGCACGAAAGGTTCAAACAATTGTCGAAACGTCGGTTTACATTTGCAAACGTATGACGTCTTCCTTTGAACAAATTAAATGAATTTAAGAGCAAAACAAAAGAATGGGGCATTCAAACCGAATTCATATCGGACTATCAAGGACTGTTATGGACAAGCAAAAAATCCTTCTTTGTTGATTTCAGAAAAAGAATTATTGAACGTATGTAAATTCTGTGTAAACAATTCTATGGTCATTCTAAACAACTTCCAACAGACCATTTAATCCACGAAATTTCACGACACGAAGCTTCAGACCAGATATCCGATTTGAAGGTACGCACTTCATACCTAGTACCTACTACTAAAGTACAAGTCAAATATACTGACAACCAGCCTGTTAAAGACTTGGCTAATCGCAAACCTTCTTGTGTGGTTGTACACATAAACTCTTCTCTATTTCATTATACATGTAACCATGTACGACAAATCAATGATTAATTAAATGTCCCATCAGGTCTCGGGTAGAGCAAGATTATACATCTGCTGAAAAACAATTAACTCGATAAGGAAGCACTATAGAGTTACCACCCTGTTTCACACCTGGTTTTCTTCTTCTTCTTTTTTACTATAGCTGAGAGCTGCTTTGTCGAAATATCAATGTACTCCATATCATGTAAACCATTGAAAAAGTACAAGAAGAATTAGACCAGGAGTTTTGGAAGGGTAAACATCTGCCATAAAATGTTCTTCTCTCTAAGTAAGCAATGTCACGTGCTCAAATAGGAGCAAGGACACAACAACGAAAGCTCCGTGCAAACTATCTAGCATCAGTCACATCTAACTACATGATATTATAGCTGTGCATATAAAAATGCATCATCTTTATCAAACTGCAATATCTCAGCTATTTTCACAGAAATCTTGAAATACAGGATGAGGTCGAGGAAACATCTCTGTGCACACACGCAAAAAGGGTTAACATCCTCCTGTTCAAAGGAAAATAATGATTTTCAAGAGAATTCACATTAATTTTTGTAAGAAGCGTTCGATTAATTGTGTGATATGGAACCATTTTATCAATTAATGGTGTGCTTTATAATGAATACAGAAATGTATCACTACACACGTCAACGTTCTGCTCGGGGACCTAAACAGAAGATAAACGACGTATTAAGGTAATGTGCTGCTATGCATTCTATAAATTATAAATAATGCAGAACCATTATTTTTCATAAGAGACGTATGGAATGTTAGATCACACGTTGACAGCGGCGATATTGGGGGCGTGTGATGAACTGATTATCTCCGCCTACATGGTATCAATCTAGTCGTTTGTGTGACAGGCTAATGAATACTTAACCTGCCAATAATTACCTGTCTGCACAGTTGGTGTTGGGTCCCAGGCATCCTGCGATATAGGATTTAGATAACGGAGAACTCTCTAGTGAGCATGTTACTCTAGTTCTATAACATATGTTAAGTGTATATAAATCTATATATTTCGTGACTGCAAGAATGTTTAATTACGACAAATTGGCCCAACTCAAACAAATTCAAGGAGAAGCGTGTAAGGGGAGGGAACGCGGGGGTGCAGCATTGAGGAGAATTATTTTGTCACCAAAACACACAAATTTTCCGGTCGATTTTCCATTAGATAACTGACAAAATTGCTGTTGAATGCAAGCTCAAGTAACCTTGAAACTAATGGGAAATGTCACTTATCATCAGTTTATTATTTCACATGTGGCTCTCATTTTCCATACAACCGGAGTTTTTGTTTGTGAGGACGTGGTTTTGTTAGGCAATCCAGTGACGATTCTGTTTCTAAATGTTTCTAATGTCTGCGGAAATTCAGGATGAAAACAAAGTCTGAGCCAAGAAGAAACAAACACTAAGGAGGAAGATATCAGGAGGTCAAGGTCAATAGGTGAATAGGTACACGAAACCGACTGGGGGAAACCTTGCCCAAAATCTGTTTAATGGGACTATGGATAATCTAACTTAGGATACCGACACCTAATTAAGGAATTCCACGGCGAATCTACATGTTATCATTGCTGGGCAAACGTCATGTTCGCACGTGCTATACATGGTGCACCTTCTACCTGCATATAACGCACACGTGCGTTTGAATAAAACTTCATACTAACAAAAGGAACAAAAAGCATGAGTAAATACCTAAGAGGAGGGATATTACAGACTACTAACGTCGCTTGATACAGTCGCGTAAGTGTGTGTGCCTTACTGGCACGTCACGTAAAAATGAGACACAAGAATGTTAAATTAGGAACAGCTTACTTCAACAGACAAGTCTTAGGACGTCACTTATGCATAGAGATTGTGCAATAGACATCATTTACAGAAAATAAGAGTTCTAGAGGTCAATTCCTTCACAGAACAGTATACAACTTAATTCGAATTCCAACATACCAACGCACATATGGTACCAGTGTGTCTATGTTCATCAGGAAAGAGAAGGGATATAGTTATCAGGTGGCCTTAAGAGATAGACAGAGATAGGGCATGGCTATCAGAGGACCTTGAGAAAGTCTGGGCCATAAAAGACAGAGATAGGGCATGGCTATCAGAGGACCATTGAGAGAATCTGAGACCATAATACACAGAGATAGGGCATGGCTATCAGAGGACTTTGAGAGAGTCTGGGCCATAATAGACAGAGATAGGGCATGGCTATCAGAGGACCATTGAGAGAATCTGAGACCATAATAGACAGAGATAGGGCATGGATATCAGAGGACTTTGAGAGAGTCTGGGCCATGATAGACAGAGATAGGGCATGGCTATCAGAGGACCTTGAGAGAGTCTGGGCCATGATAATAGACAGAGATAGGACATGGCTATCAGAGGACCATTGAGAGAATCTGAGACCATAATAGACAGAGATAGGGCATGACTATCAGAGGACTTTGAGAGAGTCTGGGCCATAAAAGACAGAGATAGGGCATGGCTATCAGAGGAACATTGAGAGAATCTGTGACCATAATAGACAGAGATAGGACATGGCTATCAGTGGACATTGAGAGAGTCTGGGCCATAATAATAGACAGAGATAGGGCATGGCTATCAGTGGACATTGAGAGAGTCTGGGCCATAATAATAGACAGAGATAGGGCATGGCTATCAGAGGACCTTGAGAGAGTCTGGACCATAATAGACAGAAATAGGGCATGGCTATCAGTGGACCTTGAGAGAGTGTGGAACCATAATAGACAGAGATAGGGCATGGCTATCAGAGGACCTTGAGAGAGTCTGGTCCATAATAGACAGAGATGGGGCATGGCTATCAGAGGACCTTATGAGAGTCTGTGCCATAATAGACAGAGATAGGGCATGACTATCAGAGGACCTTGAGAGAGTGTGGAACCATAATAGACAGAGATAGGGCATGGCTATCAGAGGACCTTGAGAGAGTCTGGTCCATAATAGACAGAGATGGGGCATGGCTATCAGAGGACCTTATGAGAGTCTGTGCCATAATAGACAGAGATAGGGCATGACTATCAGACGACCTTGACGGAATCTCTAACCATAATAGACAGAGATAGGGCATGGCTATCAGAGGACCTTGAGAGAGTCTGGAACCATAACAGATAGAGATAGGGCATGGCTATCAGAGGACCCTGAGAGAGTCTGGGCCATAATAGACAGAGATAGGGCATGGCTATCAGAGGACCTTGAGAGAGTCTGTGCCATAATAGACAGAGATAGGGCATGACTATCAGACGACCTTGACGGAATCTCTAACCATAATAGACAGAGATAGGGCATGGCTATCAGAGGACCCTGAGAGAGTCTGGGCCATAATAGACAGAGATAGGGCATGGCTATCAGAGGACCATTGAGAGAGTCTGGGCCATAATAGACAGAGATAGGGCATGGCTATCAGAGGACCTTGAGAGAGTCTGTGCCATAATAGACAGAGATAGGGCATGACTATCAGACGACCTTGAGAGAGTCTGGGCCATAATAGACAGAGATAGGGCATGGCTATCAGAGGACCTTGAGAGAGTCTGTGCCATAATAGACAGAGATAGGGCATGACTATCAGACGACCTTGACGGAATCTCTAACCATAATAGACAGAGATAGGGCATGCCTATCAGACGACCTTGAGAGAATCTGTGACCATAATAGGCAGAGATAGGGCATGGCTATCAGAGGACCTTGAGAGAATATGTGACCATAATAGACAGAGATATGGCATGGCTATCAGAAGACCTTGAGAGAGTCTGTGCCATAATAGACAGAGATAGGGCATGGCTATCAGAGGACCATTGAGAGAATCTGTGACCATAATAGACAGAGATAGGGCATGGCTATCAGAGGACATTATGAGAGTCTGGGCCATAATAGACAGAGATAGGGCATGGCTTTGAGACGACCTTGAGAGAATCTGTGACCATAATAGACAGAGATAGGGAATGGCTCTCAGACGACCTTGAGAGAATTTGTGACCATAATAGACAGAGATAGAGCATGGCTATCAGAGGACCTTGAGAGAGTCTGGACCAAAACAGACAGAGATAGGGCATGGCTATCAAAGGACCTAGAGAGAGTCTGGGCCATAATAGACAGAGATAGGGCATGGCTATCAGAGGACCTTGAGAGAGTCTGGACCAAAACAGACAGAGATAGAGCATGACTATCAGAGGTCCTAGAGAGAGTCTGGACCAAAACAGACAGAGATAGGGCATGGCTATCAGAGGACCATTGAGAGAATCTGTGACCATAATAGACAGAGATAGGGCATGGCTATCAGAGGACATTGAGAGAGTCTGTGCCATAATAATAGACAGAAATAGGGCATGGCTATCAGAGGACCTTGAGAGAGTCTGGGCCATAATAGACAGAGATAGGGAATGGCTCTCAGACGACCTTGAGAGAATTTGTGACCATAATAGATAGAGATAGGGAATGGCTCTCAGACGACCTTGAGAGAATTTGTGACCATAATAGATAGAGATAGGGCATGGCTATCAGAGGACCTTGAGAGAGTCTGGAGCAAAACAGACAGAGATAGAGCATGGCTATCAGAGGACCTAGAGAGAGTCTGGACCAAAACAGACAGTGATAGAGCATGGCTATCAAAGGACCTAGAGAGAGTCTGGACCATAATAGACAGAGATAGGGCATGGCTATCAGAGGACCTTGAGAGAGTCTGGACCAAAACAGACAGAGATAGAGCATGGCTATCACAGGACCTAGAGAGAGTCTGGACCATAATAGACAGAGATAGGACATGGCTATCAGAGGACCTAGAGAGAGTCTGGACCATAATAGACAGATATCCAGTTACATGTTAAGACATAATGATGTGCTTAAACATTTGCTAAAGCTGTTTGTCATAGGGAAAGACTGAAATACAATGTCTCCTAGTTTCATACCAAGACAAAGATCGTTAAAATAATTTCACACTTGTTAAAGCTGTTTGTGTTAGAAAAATATATCGTCTCCTAGTTCTAACTACGGTTAAAAGTATCTCAAGTCTTCTCTTTTAGAAACAAACCACACCGTATGGCGCGTGTTCTTTCTTTAAAAGGTTTTAGTCAAACTTTGTTTATTTTTACAACAATTTTAAATAACTTTTGTTGGACCGGATGGGAGCGTGTCAGGGAGGAAATCGGAGTACCCAGTGTCGGGCAGGTGGGCCCATACCTTTTAATGTTCATTCCGAGAATCCAACCCCGAAGGGCTAAGTGAAAAGCGAGTGGCTTGCCACTGTGCCACCCGACCACCATACATAAGTTTTCGTGATAAATGTACTGATGACATAAAACTACGACACCCGTTATCGATAATATCCCAATATCATTGCCGCCCTGTTAACGCTGCTGATAACGTGCACTCTCAATCTTCAGAATATATCAGGGGTACATCATACAGAGGTCTCGTTACTTTGGAGAGAACGAAATCTTTATATCAAACGTAATTAAACTTCCCGCCATGCACAAAGAAAAAATGTACAATTTTACAAATGTGATTGGAGGATGCACTCTTAGAGACAAAAACGGAGTTGAGGGTTAATGCCTTTCACCCAATATGTTGTTTAATCCGTGTTTGGATTGCATGATGTGTTTCATCTTAATTGATATGCAAGAGGAGCTGTTGGCAAGTCAGTATGAGGAAGAGGTTCAGGGAGACAATAGGGTGTGTCATCACCTTGACTTCCGCAGTGGAAGGGTGGCTGTAGGAGAGAGACTCAAAACTAGGTACAGTGTAGTGCTATAGTGAACTTGAATCAGGAATGTGGATGTGCAATACAACTGTGCCCTCGTCACTGTAAACCATGAAACAGCTGTGACATGTGATCGGTGTTGTCAGTCACACGGCAAACAACTTGCTTTGATGAATGCTTCGGTGGATGGTAATACTGTTTCTATGTCATCAGACAGTGAATTTCAAAGTGAACATTTGACAAAGTTTGACGCGGTATCTATTGACGAACTTCGCAAGATTATCATCAGTGCGCCTTCCAAATCCTATGAACTTGACCCTATTCCTACATACCTTTTGAAACAGTGTGTGGAACACCTGCTCCCGCTGATTTCTGCTATCAGTAACAAGTCTCTGGTTGAGCAAAAGGTACCGATTTGTTTTAAAACAGTCATCATTCGGCCATTGCTAAAAAAACATGGTTTGGACAAGGATGTGATGAAAAACTACCGGCCGGTATCAAACCTGCCATTCATGTCTAAAATTCTGGAGAAGGTAGTGGCAAAGTGTCTAGAAGCACATCTCGATGTAAACCATCTTAACGACAGCCATCAGTCAGCTTAGCGTCCATTCCATTCAACAGAGACTGCTCTTTTGAGGGTACACCATGACACAGCAAATGCGTTGGACTTCAATTGTTCAGCTGTTCTTGTACTGTTGGACTTATCCTCCGCGTTTGATGTTATTGATCACGGTATACTGTTTAAGCAGTTGGGACATACATACGGTGTGTCCAATGATGCACTCTCCTTGATACAGTCTTACTTAACTGACAGGAGGCAAAGTGTGGCTATAGGCAGTACTACTTCCAAGGATAGAACACTGTCTTTTGGTGTACCCCAAGGATCAGTACTTGGGCCAAGAAAGTACTGTCTTAACTCCAAACGGATCGGAGATATTTGTCGCCGTCACAACCTGTCCTATCATTGCTATGCGGATGATACCCAATTGTATATGGTTATAAGACCCACTGACAATTTGGTTGACCTATCTGCACGGATGGAAGCATGTCTATCAGACATTAGTTCATGGACAGTTTCGAATATGTTAAAACTGAATCAAGACAAAACGGAGGTCATTGTGTTCACTCCAATTCACAAAATGAAAAACATCCCAGCATTCCAGGTTCAAGTTGGCAACAACTCTATCAGGGCTGTCCCATTTGTAAATAACCTTTGAGTTTTCATGGATAGCTCTCTGAGTATGGAAAAACGAGTGACTTCTGTAACAAAGTCATGCCACTTTCAAATAAGGAATATCGGGTGTATTCGGCAATTTCTGTCCACAGTTGCCTGCAAGACACTAGTGCATTCACTCGTAACAACCAGACTGGACTATGGGAACGCTTTGTTATATGGCATTCCAGGTACATTGGCTAAGCGTCTCCAGAGAGTGCAAAATACTGCGGAGCGACTCATTACACGAACTAAAAAAAAGACACCATATAACACCTGTGCTGGAGTCGTTACATTGGCTTCCGTTTGAATATCGCTGTCAGTATAAGCTGCTCAGGACTTTGTTTAAGGCTCTCCATGGGAAATCACCAGAGTACCTCAAGGAACTTGTACGTCCCTATAAACCAACTCGGACACTGATGTCACAGTCTGGTGCATTGCTTATTTCCCCTAAAGCAAGGGCTGCCACATATGGACACCGCTGCTTTGATACAGCAGCAGCACACTTGTGGAATAATCTTCCATTTTCCATGAGGAACATAGAATCTCTGTCTGCTTTTAAATCCACACTGAAAACACATTTTTTTTAAAACAGCCTTTAAATTGTGATAGGATTTCTATTGATAGACAGTGTATGACATACTTTTAATGTTTTAGGTTTTTTGCGATGGACATTTTACATTGATGGATAATGAACGATATACTTTTATGCTTAATTTCTTATGTTATTCTATGTAAAGCGCTTTAGTGTAATCCTAACGAATTAGGCGCTATATAAATTTAGTATATTATATATTATATTATAAACAGCCTTCCTTTCTTGTTGGTTCAATAGAGAAGGTATTAGATTAATTAACATAGGGTACTTTCTCTTGTTGGTGTGTATATCGTAGCGCCCTGTGTGATGAAACGTTACTCGGCAAATGGGAGAGTGCATTTCGTTTTATAACAACGGTAGTGTTGTTGAAGACGTCATGTAAGTCAAGAGAAAATGTTGATATATTGATTTACACCAGAACAAATAGACTGATACGGACACAAGGAATTAATTTGTTTATTCGCATGTAAAAATAACTAAAACAAAATTTCTTATCGTATTGCCCGACATTAAAATTCACACTATATCAAATTACGTGGCCGGTGAAGACTACGCGAGTCGCTTTTGGTAAAAACTCGCAGTTGATATGTGATAGATTTGTATTGTAGCTTTGTTTTGCGGAAAAGTACCGGAAAGACAAAAACAAAAACAAAACAACGACAAACAAACAAACAAACAAACAAACAAACAAACAACAACAACAAAACGAAAATACCACCAAAATGTAACACACAAGGAAAAATTACGACATTTTTTTAACGTATTTTCGCTTCGGTTTGACTTGTCTTCGTTTCTTCGCGTTCGTAGTTTTCGTCTCGTCGTTTCTTCCTGTTGGTAGTTTTTCGTCTCGTCGTTTCTTCGCGTTGGTAGTTTTTCGTCTCGTCATTTTGGCGCGTTGGTAATTTTCTTCTATTCGTCTTTGGTGGGGTTTCTTTTCCCATAACCACATCATCGAAAAGTAGAAATCAAATCAAAATTTAAATCTAATCATTTAAAGCGAAGCAAAGTTTTTTAGTGGCATATTTGTAAAAGGACTCGTAATTCACCATGACGACCGGTTCTTAGATTCGACTTCCCGAGAAATATATGAGGTTATCTGCCTGACCACGTGGTTTTATCTGGTTACCCCTGCTATCTCCCACACTATGGACCCCGCGTAATCTAATTAAGATGTTTTAAAGCGCGTGACATTTGAAAGGCATGAAGATTAAAACCAACATGAAGTGCACTGGATTAGAGAGCTATTTCGTTACATTTGTTACATATAAATCACTCAAAAACGGTAACGGTACAGTAACAGAGAAAATAGTTTGCAATTATAAAAAAAATTGCTGACATTTCATTTAACTGATCGATGATTATAGATGATCACCAAGAATTTTCCTGCGCTCAAGGAAATTAATTTTAGCACCGATATCCGATGTTATTTAAATCTTAGTTTCCCTTACCACAGCCTTTCACCTTTTCACTTTTTTTTTTACACAAAACGACGTCATCCCCTCCCCTCTCAGGTAATGCTTATCTCTTTTACAGAGTTCTGAATTTTTGTAACGGTATTTTGTAATTTTTTAGATATTCCAATAACTTTTCCTGATATCCATAAATCAATGAATATAATTAGAATTCTCTTGCAAATGTCATTTTAATTATTTTTTAATTCTCATTAATCTATATCATGTTTTTTTTTATCTATTCGTTTATTTTTTTAATACACATAACATTTTTCCATTAAGATTTTTTGTTTTCATTTTTCCAGGTTTGTCCAATTTAAGGGAGTTGTTGATACGTTCTCGGTGTGTATCTTGGGAGCACATATTAGATAAATATGGAAGGTAACCGCGGCAAAGGTATGACGTCATGGACACAACATATTGAGTCGTAAACAAAGTGGGGCTAAAAGTTATGGTAACGTGTCCTAGTGTTCACAAAAATGTCACGTGGTGAGGTTATTCGGTAGGAATTCCGGATACAGCAGGGAAGCGTGTTAAATGACAGGATGAGATACAAGGACAACTGATAAAATACATACATTTTTTACAGAAACTCTGTGTAACTTGGTGCAAGGACGATCGAACTAATTTAAAACATTGAAAAAGAAGAGAAAGGGTAACTCTAGTGCAATAATAACGAACAAAACAGATGATGGAGATATAATTGCCATTGAATGTAAACCTTGGCTCTTTAATAAATGATTTTTTTTAAATCTGATAACCGTAAACTGTAAATTCTAAGAAATCCCAATATCAAAGGGGGCACAAATAGGGAACAAGGGCGAACAAGCCGATATATGAAATCTAAGAACGATCCACTTTGTACTATCAAAGTAATAGTGATTGTGATCGCGGAATTTGGTATGGTAACAAATAACGATAAACAAATCTGTCCAGAGTGCAGAGTCCCTCTCTCTCTCTTTCTTTTCATTTCCTTTTTCGCAACTTTCCATACAAATGGGTTCCAATATAAGCAATACTAAATGCTGAATTGTACCTAATCCAGTGACCGATGGAGCGAGAAGACCAAGCAATTATCTCCCATCTCTTCACCCATTACATATACACAACATCCCTCCTAAAAAAATTACAAAATTCAATTTTCAATGGGTGAGAGATGAAAGGAATTATTTGGTTGACAGAAGAAATTTAGATTGCAATAAACAAAGAATATCCAATTCCATATTAATTATTTGACAAAAATTTTAGGTAATACTATTATGGCAATTTTTACGAAGGGAGATAACTACAAGTAACAATGAGAAAAGAATGTTCTGCACTAGAAGTTGACAATAAAGTAAACAATTACCTAGCAGAAAAAAAATAAACTCTAAAAGGTTATTGTTATATGCAATGTAAGATCTATAGGTAGAAACGAATCAGATCTCCGAAGGAATATATTCAAACGGATAGAAAAAAAATTACTACATGCAAAACTTAGTTTCATCAAGTTAAGAAAGATGAAGTTAATTCAATAATGGAAACCTTGACTTTCCAACTCCATGAAGCGAACTTAAAAGTACATTGTACTCAGTTTGTTTAGGATAATCTTTTTACAGGTAGTTATGCACATCTTATAAAATCCAAAATACATATTGACATCAATTATTAAAATTGTTCAACAAACAATCTCCATGAAAATATAGGAAGCTATCAGACTCAATCATACAACCTAATTACCTCCGTACCAGCAGTTATTAACTCTTCATTTTCTGAATTCTTGGCAAAGCATGAAAAATCACGAGGATCAAAATGTCATACATACAATCATTTATACGAATCTAGATTTGCTTAAGCTTCAAAAAATCTCACAATCTCGCACTCTCCTGCCATCACAACAATTTGTCAAAACACTTCACCAACAAACAGGATAAAGTAAGGCTGGCATATTAATTCAAAGAAAATTGAAAGTAGAACTTCTTAGTAACATTGGAATTTTAGAATGACCTTGTCTAAGAAAATACAGAATACTTGTCCTGATGAACAAAGGCACACACGTTTTCCTTGGAGTTTATATTCTGTCATATGATTTGAAAAGTGGACACAGTTATAATTAATAACTTCCAAACCGAATTAATCAGTTCAAATGAGCTACACATATTTGAAGTCTACGTAATATACACAACTTCATCATAATCATCAATTATCAATACTACAAAAATTATGCACGAATTCAATTATATAGAAGTGACATTTCTCCAACTTCACAATCCATGTCAAACTGCATACTATTGGTCCTAATCCATCATTAATATCAAGCAGTAATAAGGCAATTCTCTAAGGAAGTAAATGTTAGCATCAAATTTAAGTAATTAATTATTTCATATTTATGAACACAAATGGAATTGCAAAGCATCCAATATATATATATATACTATAGAAGTGTAAGTAAACTTATCGCGATACAAGTCCAATTTTATCCATCTAACCTTTTTTGAATATGGCAAAAATGTATTCAAACAATTTATCAAAACAATTTATCATAAACCTTGTAGAGGTCACAGTGTCTTCTATATAAATGTCCATAATCATAACATACGCGA
This sequence comes from Ylistrum balloti, assembly GCF_031769215.1. Classification (NCBI taxonomy): domain Eukaryota; kingdom Metazoa; phylum Mollusca; class Bivalvia; order Pectinida; family Pectinidae; genus Ylistrum; species Ylistrum balloti. Next base: position 171,397 of record NW_026782909.1, on the reverse strand, counting down.
AGAAATCTTCAGGTCTATACAAATGGTAGGATGGCTCTCCAACTCAGTGAATCAGATATTCCTTTCCAGTTTTGGATTGTCTTTGGGTTTTGATCCTCTTTATCTTATAATGTTTGTCTCTGACTCAGAAGAGCTTTCCTGAAAACTGCAGTATCGGAGAGGTTTGCCAACATTCCGTACAGGTCGTCCTTGAACAGGAGCTAAAGGTTTTGGAATGGAAGACATGACATCACTACTAGTATCATTTGTATGTGATTCATCGTCATTTTCAGAGATAACACTATCCTGAAGCTCGCTTGACACTGGATCTGTTTGAGTTGCTGATTCCACTTTCACTGTTGAAATCGAAATTGGTTGGAGTAGGAGCACGTACAAATGCACGTGTGAGTCGGTCGATGTGAACAGGACGTGATAGAAGTTTGGAAGTTTCAGAATCCTCCAGTGTCACTAGGTGAGGTGATACTAATAGAATCTTCCCCTACCCTGAGGGTGTGATAGAGAAATCTCCAACCCGAGGGTGTGATTTTCGTTGTTGTCTAACCCGAGGCTCTGCCGAGGGTTAGACTACAAAAAAAATAACCCCGAGTGTTGGAGATTTCTCTGTCACATCCTCTGAGGGTAGGGGTTGATTATTTTTCTCCTACCCCATTAGAAATATTTATTTTTTGGAAATTAAATATTTTAATTAGCGATAGATACATGGAAATACTTGTATTGAACAACATTTAACTCTGTATCATTTATTAAGGTAGGGTAGGCTTGCCGCGATGTCATGGACAAAAAGGGGATTTCCCAGTTTATAATGACGTCAATTGTTTCTGCGCGCGAAAAATTGCAATGGTGTAAGTGTCACGCGAGTGTTCATTCAGAATCAGAGTCATAGATGATCCTCCGACGTTTATTTGTGTTCACTGGACAAGGATTGTTAACTGTGATGTTACAGTCGCGCATTACGGAACCTGCAAACAAAGCATCCACTCGTCGGTTTGAGTCAGTTGTGAAAGCCGACTGAGGTCACCGAGTACAGTCATGTGGGATAGATTTATCCTCCATGGGTGTTCCACATGGGACATGTCTATCCTACATGGGCAGAGGTGGGAGAAAACATCATTGACAACATAGACACCTTTGTAGATGTTCTGGAGCTTCTGTCCTTTTCCTGTGGGTTCATGATACAGGAAAACATAGTAAACTTTCTCGAACACTAGTGGCTTGGCTTTCACATAGCTTTGTTCTTCATGGCAATTTGAGATTTCCCAACATTGACAAGTAATTATTCACGAATCATGTTGATCATCTAAGTCCAAGCAATTATCCCCCATCTCTTCACCCATTACATATACACAACAGTGATAATAAATGTTCATAGTTCCAATCCGAGATGACCGTCTTTCAAAAAGGACACATCAAGGTTCCGAAAGGAACTTACAAATGGTCTTACACATGAAATGTTGGAAAGAACCTTACAGTAAACAAAAATGCCCGTCTGTCAACATTCTGTTTTTGTTATTTGCTTTTTTTTTTCTCAATTTCAAATGGATCAATCGAATACTTCTCGAAGAAAAAACGATAACACATATACAATAGAAATCAAAGATGTCCACTTGTGAGCCATTTTAATTTTTGCATCAGTCGCAAAATGAGACAATGCACTACTAGGGACCGAGGGAAACATGCATATGTAATTTGAAATTATCCAAAAAGTTTTCTCAAGATATACCGATAACTTAATGCAGTCAAAAGCCAAGATGGCTGTTTAACAGCCATTTTCGTTTTCGGATCAGTCCATAACTGGAACTAAGAGACTAAGGGAGTCTACCTATGAAATTTGAAAATGCTCCTTTCAGTTCTTCCCAAGAACAATTCTTGAACGACAGACAAAAGGCTGACTATGGACGAAGGGCGATTAGCACAGCCTACCATCTGATCATGGTGGGTAAAAATAGGTCACGGTGTTGAGACATATACAGAAAACAGCACATGTCGCTTCCTTGTGTCTCAACAAGTCAGTATTTGTATAACGATACTTTTATAGGACAGCAGCAGATTTGATGACAAATTCTAACAGCACTTTTAAGAGTTTAACGATATGCACTTTGTCAGGTTTAATAACCTAAGGAAAACTTCTGCAGGGAAATAAAATTTGTTTAAGGGATGTAAAATTTCCTTACGAAATAGAAATGAAACGCTATCTTGATTACATCTAATGAACACAGAAGTACGCATGCCTATCAAATGACAGTTCTATACATCTCTCACAAGTACATGTAAACTTTGACCTTAGAACTCAACGCTTACCACGTTAAAGTGCATTCATTCTTGAGATGATATCAAATTGAAATACTTAATTTCTGATTAAAATTCGCTTGCAACAGTAAAGATTAGAATTCGTTGTTTTACGATATTTCCATGGTCCTAAACTTTCACTTCATCGTGAAATTATCTAAGCTGTGTATTTTTTAACAGAATAAGGTACATAATACATGATTTTATGGTAGATTCGGTTTGATGACTGACTTCAATCAGACGTATATGTGATATGATACGTCTGGGGCGATTGTAAGGAGATCAGATTCTGTCTAGAGAGAAGAATAGATTTGATGAATTCTGGAAGTTATTGTTAAAGATAACATACAGTACATTATGAGGTAATGAAGTTTACCTGGTATATATTAGCTAATAAATCGAGACTTTCCAATGGTGTCTTCTAGGATATCTTGTATGCAGACGGATACGGTAACTTCTGGAATACCACATAATGATGACGGATACACCTCGTGGTGACCTCTGGAATACCACATAATGATGACGGATACACCTCATGGTGACTTCTGGAATACCACATATTGATGACGGATACACCTCGTGGTAACCTCTGGAATACCACATAATGATGACGGATACACCTCGTGGTAACTTCTGGAATACCACATAATGATGACGGATACACCCCGAGGTGACTTCTGTGATATGAGGTAATGATGACGGATACACCTCGTGGTAACTTCTGGAATACCACATAATGATGACGGATACACCTCGTGGTAACTTCTGGAATACCACATAATGATGACGGATACACCTCGTGGTAACTTCTGGAATACCACATAATGATGACGGATACACCTCGTGGTGACTTCTGTGATATGAGGTAATGATGACGGATACACCCCGAGGTGACTTCTGTGATATGAGGTAATGATGACGGATACATCCTCGTGGTGACTTCTGGTATACCACATAATGATGAAGGATACAACTCGTGGTGACTTCTTGTATACCACATTTTGATAACAGATACTCCTCGTGGTGACTCCTGGAATATCAAATAATGATGACGGATACATCTCGTGGTAATTTCTGTGATATGAGGTAATGATGACGGATACATCCAGTGGTGACTTCTGTGATATGAGGTAATGATGACGAATACATCCCCTGTTAACTTTTAATGTATGTGAAATGATGACGGGTACATCCCGCGTAGACCTTCGTGATATGAGGTGTGATGACGGATACATCCCGTGGTGATTTCTGGTATACCAAATAATGATGACGGATACATCCTCGTGGTGACTTCTGGTGATATGAGGTAATTGACGGATACATCCGTGGTGACTTCTGTGATATGAGGTAATGATTACGGATACATCCCGTGGTGAGTTCTGTGATATGAGGTAATGATGACGGATACATCCCCTGTTACTTTTGATATGAGGTGAAATGATGACGGATACATCCCACGGTGACTTCTGTGATATGAGGTAATGATGACGGATACATCCCGTGGTGACTTCTGGGATATGAGGTAATGATGACGGATACATCCCGTGGTGACTTCTGGGATATGAGGTAATGATGACGGATACATCCCGTGGTGACTTCTGTGATATGAGGTAATGATGAAGGATACATCCGGTGGTGACTTCTGTGATATGAGGTAATGATGACGGATACATCCCGTGACTTTTGTTATACTTTTGTGATATGACTCCTGGAATATCAAATAATGATGACGGATACATCCCGTGGTGACTTCTGTGATATGAGGTAATGATGACGGATACATCCAGTGGTGACTTCTGTGATATGAGGTAATGATGACGGATACATCCCGTGGTGACTTCTGTGATATGAGGTAATGATGACGGATACATCCCGTGGTGACTTCTGTGATATGAGGTAATGATGACGGATACATCCGGTGGTGACTTCTGTGATATGAGGTAATGATGACGGATACATCCCGTGGTGACTTCTGTGATATGAGGTAATGATGACGGATACATCCCGTGGTGACTTCTGGGATATGAGGTAATGATGACAGATACATCCCGCGGTGACTTCTGTGATATGAGGTAATGATGACAGATACATCCCGCGGTGACTTCTGTGATATGAGGTAATGATGACGGATACATCCTCGTGGTGACTTCTGGTATACCACATAATGATGACGGATACACCCCGAGGTGACTTTTGTTATACCACATTTTGATGACGGATACTCTCCTGGAATATCAAATAATGATGACGGATACATCCAGGTGACTTCTGTGATATGAGGACGGATAATGATGACGGATACACAGATACATCCCGTGGTGACTCCTTATGTGATATACCAGGTAATGATGACGGATACATCCAGTGGTGACTTCTGTACCATATGATAATGATGACGGATACATCCCGTGGTGACTTCTGTGATATGAGATGTAATGATGATATGAGGTAATACATCATCCAGTGGTGACTGGTGACTTCTGGTGACTTCTGTGATATGTAATGTAACTTTTAATGATGTGACGGGTACATCCCGCGTAGACCTTCGTGATATGAGGTGTGATGACGGATACATCCCGTGGTGATTTCTGGTATACCAAATAATGATGACGGATACATCCTCGTGGTGACTTCTGGTATACCACATAATGATGACGGATACACCCCGAGGTGACTTTTGTTATACCACATTTTGATGACGGATACTCCTCGTGGTGACTCCTGGAATATCAAATAATGATGACGGATACATCCCGTGACCTCTGTGATATTAATGATGACTGTGATATGAGGTAATAATGATGACGGATACTCCTCGTGGTGATTTCTGTGATATGAGGTAATGATGACGGATACATCCAGTGGTGACCTCTGTGATATGAGGTAATGATGACGGATACATCCCGTGGTGACTTCTGTGATATGAGGTAATGATGACGGATACATCTCGTGGTGACTTCTGTGATATGAGGTAATGATGACGGATACATCCCGTGGTGACTTCTGTGATATGAGGTAATGATGACGGATACATCCTCGTGGTGACTTCTGGTATACCACATAATGATGACGGATACACCCCGAGGTGACTTTTGTTATACCACATTTTGATGACGGATATTCCTCGTGGTGACTCCTGGGATATCAGATAATGATGACGGATACATCCAGTGGTGACTTCTGTGATATGAGGTAATGATGACGGATACATCCAGTGGTGACTTCTGTGATATGAGGTAATGATGACGGATACATCCCGTGGTGACCTCTGTGATATGAGGTAATGATGACGGATACATCCCGTGGTGACTTCTGTGATATGAGGTAATGATGACGGATACATCCCGCGGTGACTTCTGGGATATGAAATAGTGATGACGGATACATTCCGTGGTGACTTCTGGTATACCAAATAATGATGACGGATACATCCTCATGGTGACTTCTGGTATACCACATAATGATGACGGATACACCCCGAGGTGACTTTCGTTATACAACATTTTGATGACGGATACATCCCGTGGTGACCTCTGGGATATGAGGTAATGATGACGGATACATCCCGCGGTGACTTCTGGGATATGAGGTAATGATGACGGATACATCCAGTGGTGACCTCTGTGATATGAGGTAATGATGACGGATACATCTCGTGGTGATTTCTGTGATATGTGGTAATGATGACGGATACTTCCCGTGGTGACTTCTGTGATATGAGGTAATGATGACGGATACATCTCGTGGTGACTTCTGTGATATGAGGTAATGAGTACGGATACATCCCGTGGTGACTTTTGTGATATGAGGTAATGATGACGGATACATCCCGTGGTGACTTCTGTGATATGTGGCAATGATGACGGATACATCCCGTGGTGACTTCTGTGATATGAGGTAATGATGACGGATACATCCCGTGGTGACTTCTGTGATATGAGGTAATGATGACGGATACATCCCGTAGTGACTTCTGTGATATGAGGTAATGATGACGGATACATCCCGCAGTGACTTCTGTGATATGAGGTAATGTTTACGGATACATCCCACGGTGACTTCTGTGATATGAGGTAATGATGACGGATACATCCCGTGGTGACTTTTGTGATATGAGGTAATGATGACGGATACATCCCGTGGTGACTTCTGTGATATGTGGCAATGATGACGGATACATCCCGAGGTGACTTCTGTGATATGAGGTAATGATGACGGATACATCCCGTGGTGACTTCTGTGATATGAGGTAATGATGACGGATACATCCCGTGGTGACTTCTGTGATATGAGGTAATGATGACAGATACATCCCCTGTTAACTTTTAATGTATGTGAAATGATGACGGGTACATCCCGCGGTGACTTCTGTGATATGAGGTAATGATGACGGATTCATCCCGTGGTGACTTCTGTGATATGAGGTAATGATGACGGATACATCCCGTAGTGACTTCTGTGACATGGGGTAATGATGACGGATACATCCCGCGGTGACTGCTGGGATATGAGGTAATGATGACGGATACATCCCGCAGTGACTTCTGTGATATGAGGTAATGATGACGGATACATCCCATGTTGACGTTTAATGTATGTGAAATGATGACGAATACATCCCGCGGTGACCTCTGGGATATGAGGTAATGATGATAGATACATCCCGTGGTGACTGAGAGGACCAAACTGCCTAAATCCTGTAGACGGAGACGTTTACCATTGGTTTTGATAGTGATGAATGTTTCCCGTACCGTTTCGATACTCAAGCCTCCTTTCCTGTCGATTCTGGGCTGATGGAAGAGCTTTGTCTCGGCACCACGCCACATATTTTGTTCTTTATCTCATTTGTCGTGCTATTCGCACATTTTTCGTCTATTATCGTTAGAACATGCTGGGGAATGTTATGATTTAGATGTTGTACTTTAAGAATGTGTTCACTTACGTTTGTCAGTTGTGTGTTGTAGACGAAAGTGCCATGCTGAGCTAAGTGTCATTATGCCTTCGCTCAAGATAAAGTTATCGGTTTCACAATATCATGTTTTTTATGTTTTTTACTTTTGTTCGACAACCACTATCAATCTTTCTACTAGATGTAACTTTTCACGTCTGTGGACGTTTTTTTCTGTGTTTTTCGTGTGAGTACATACAATTTTATAGCCAACGTTACCAGTGTATGACTTCAGAGTCTGATGAGAAATGAAATGTACAGATGATGATGAAGTGGTTCCCTCTCAGTGTGAATATCTTAAATGTAGTTTACAATAATTGTGAAGGAAGCCTTTTCGGCTGATATTGATTACACTCGTTGGCGCGAATGAAAGCGCGCGAGGGGTCCTACTGGGTACCCAGAGAATTCGCACATGGCCAGGCAGGTACGGAAGCGCGTTGTAGCTTAAAGAACTTAAATTTTGAAAAAAATGAAGCTGATGTCATACAAATGCAACATAGGTAAACTCAGTGAGTCCTATATATATTTATATGGCGGCCGTTAGATAAATATGTGAGAGCCGACAGACAATTAAGCGGCGTCCGCCAGGTAAAATATTTTCGAAATCCGACAAAAATATATTATAATGTGACCCTAACACACGTATGGAAGCTGGTGACCCAATACTGGTACCTTTCCACATCAGTTCGGCGACATTCTTTCTGAATTCAAAGTTCAAAATCGACAGGAATTGGGAGCGTCTGGGTTGTGGGTTCACTACGGTAACTAGACCTATTAGATTCCTCTGTCCATTGTTCAGTTTTAAACGAGAATAAAAGTTCAAATGAATCGGCTATTCTTGACAAAATGATAACTTATACAGATACTATTGGACCATTACTTTTGTCAACGTGTGACACATGCACATCTTCTTATATCGCATAGTAATATAGTACCATAGCATAATAACAATTGGTAGTACATCGAATAAAAAAGGTCAAGGAAATGTGTCTGAAATGTGTCCGAAATGTCGTTTAAAAGACGGGTTCAGGGGAATGTTTTAAAATGTATTCAAAAGACTGACACAAGCCAATGAACATTGAATAATTCTGGGAAATGCGTCCAATTTTTCCAAAAGACGGAAAACAGTCAATGAACAATGAAAAAGTGAGGAAAATGTTTACAAGACGGACTCAAGCCAAAAAATCGGTCAGGAAACGTGTCTGAAATGCGTACATGATAGACAGCAGCTAATGTGTCCATAGACAGATAGGGTAAAAGTACATGATGTGCCTTTTAAGTGGACACAAGGTGTAACCGCAACTCATTTTTTCTAATTTATTTAACACAATGAGATATTGAAGATAAGATGTCGTGAAGGGCTGCGAGCTTTACCATATAAAGGGAGGTAACTCTAGTTGCGTGACACCAGATCTCACGGCTGTAACCTTCCAGATGGATCAAGGTCATATTATCATGTGCCTTCCTGTCAAAGTCCCTATCGTCATTTTAACAAATACTATCTCTTTTCCCTCTCACGTTAGAAAAAAAAATTGCTTTTCGAATGGACCATATGGGAGCAATACTTGACAATTAGGCCTCTTGTTTGTAATTTTATAATTATGAGTAGTGACTTACCGACAGCCCGCTACATGCCACACACACGTACACTTGACGGACAGACGGACATACAAACAGACCTTGAAGACACTTTTGCAGTCAGTCACTGCCAATTAGCACACTTGTATTAGCATATGGACATGCAGACAGACCAGATCGATTTAAAAATAACTTGGCAATTTGACATACATGTACGAACAGGACATGCAGACAGACAGATAATCAGACCCACGAGATAGACAGACGGATATGCAGACATAAAGGACAAATAGATGAACAATCAACCACAACCAGACAGAACAAAGAAGAACACAGACAAAACAAGCCCCTATGTTGTGAACCTGTCAGACCTCTAACCATTGGCTGTGTGGAAAATGTCATATCTTTCCCTCCATAATAAAACAGGCACAACCTGCCATCAATCACAGGCGTGACTCACACAACTAGGGGACTTCTCAAAACCAAACTTACTGGCGAGTAAAAGCAGTTGCACAAACATGGACTTCTCAAAAGCAAACTTAGTGGCGGGTAAAAGTGGGTCACAACAAAATCCCATACGGTGTCATGTATGGCTATTACCGAACTAAATTACAAAAAAAAAGAAAAAGAAAAGCATAATCTCAAGGTTTAAACAGGCGATTTGAATGCATTTTCGGTATCCGGATTACATGATACGAAATGTAATGTGTTCTCTCATTTAAGCTGATACATCATGCAAAGCACATAATACATTATAACAAACACCATCCATACTTTCACATTATATACACATCTCCCCTTCTCAGCGTCATATCATACATCCGTCCCCTTTCCCCACCCTCACATCATACATTTGTCCCCTTTCCTCACCCTTACATCATACATTTGTCCCCTTTTCCCACCCTCACATCATACATTTGTCCCCTTTCCCCACCCACACATCATACATTTGTCCCCTTTCGCCACCCTTTCCCCACCCACACATCATACATTTGTCCCCTTTTCCCACCCTCACATCATACATTTGTCCCCTTTCCCCACCCACACATCATACATTTGTCCCCTTTCCCCACCCTCACATCATACATTTGTCCCCTTTTCCCACCCTCACCACATACATTTGTCCCCTTTCCCCACCCACACATCATACATTTGTCCCCTTTCCCCACCCACACATCATACATTTGTCCCCTTTCCCCACCCACACATCATACATTTGTTCCCTTTCCCCACCCTCACATCATACATTTGTCCCCTTTTCCCACCCTCACATCATACATTTGTCCTCTTTCCCCTTCCTCACATCATACATTTGTCCCCTTTCCCCACCCTCACATCATACATTTGTCCCCTTTTCCCACCCACACATCATACACATTTGTCCCCTTTCGCCACCCTTTCTCACATCATACACATTTGTTTCCCCACCCACACATTTCATACATTTGTCCCCTTTCCCCACCCTCACATCATACATTTGTCCCCTTTCCCCACCCACACATCATACATTTGTCCCCTCTCCCCACCCTCACATCATACATTTGTCCCATTTTCTCATCCTCACCACATACATTTGCCCCCTTTCCCCACCACACTACATACCTTTGTCACCTTTCCCCACCAACACATCATACATTTGTCCCATTTCCTCACCCTCACCACATACATTTGTCCCCTTTCCCCACCCTCACATCATACATTTGTCCCATTTTCTCAACCTCACCACATACATTTGCCCCCTTTCCCCACCTCACTACATACCTTTGTCACCTTTCCCCACCAACACATCATACATTTGTCCCATTTCCTCACCCTCACCACATACATTTGTCCCCTTTCCCCACCCTCACATCATACATTTGTCCCATTTTCTCATCCTCACCACATACATTTGCCCCCTTTCCCCACCTCACTACATACCTTTGTCACCTTTCCCCACCAACACATCATACATTTGTCCCATTTCCTCACCCTCACCACATACATTTGTCCCCTTTCCCCACCCTAACATCATACATTTGTCCCCTTTCTCCACCCTAACATCATACATTTGCCCCCTTTCCCCATCCTCACATCATGCATTTGTCCCATTTTCTCATCCTCACCACATACATTTGCCCCTTTCCCCACCCTCACCACATACCTTTGCCCCCTTTCCCCACCCACACATCATACATTTGTCCCATTTCCTCACCCTCACATCATACATTTGTCCCATTTTCTCACCCTCACCACATACATTTGCCCCCTTTCCCCATCCTCACATCATACATCTGCCTCCCCTTTTCCCATCTCGCTCACATCCTGTTCCCTCTCCTCACAACCCTCCCCATGCCAACAGAATTCATACCTCCCATAACCCCATTCCTATCCGCAGTCACTCCTCATAACTTCATATGTTAATGTCGCCATCAATCTTTACCTTGGTGTACGCCCCCGCCCCTCACCCCCCCCCCCCCCCCCCCAACTCCTACGTCTGACATCTCTGTACTTCCACCAAACTTTTATCCCATAACTTACTCTGACAGTCTCCACTGTGGCTCTACCGCTATCATTCCTTCACAAAAGCTCACTTGTGTCCTGGTCAAACATTGTCATTGTGTCTCGTAACCTCATCCGTGTATACAGACCACATGGGTCAAGGTCACCGTCACGATTCTATTTCCATATCGACAGTTTTGACAATTTGTGTTTAGTAGGTACGTCATTGAAGTGTGTTTAGTATATACACATGTTAATAACCCCGTCACTGTCGGTAAGATCATCTCTTTATCTGAACAATATCGTGTGACATTAACTCTAATCAATGTTCTCACCGCTATCGTTATGACATTCAAATGACCTATTTGTATATCCCCGCCTTTCTCATCCTCCACAGAGACTATAACACTCTATCACTCCATGGGTATATATTTACATCTTTCTAATTAAAGACAATTACAGACCATAGACATTCACTAGCTTATTTTGTAAGTGCCAAGTCGGTGTCTCATACCAGTCCTACCCCACATCATTTGTGATAACTTCTCCCTCTCCTCACAACAGTACACACTCTTTATATATTACTTTCACTTCATACAAAACGTATCCCCCCCCCTTAATGCCCTCACTTCATACCATATTGGTCCCCTTCCCACACCCAACCCAAACATCACGCACAGTCTTTGGTTATGTAACACTGTAGACTTGCCAACAATTTTTTGGGAGTGTAGATTCATGTGAGAATAAAAGAAAACAACATTGTGCACGTTTTCCTTTGCGATGCCCTCCTTACTTTGAGACTGCACGCGGTGATACATGCCATACACTCATGTTCATCGACTTTTTAAAATCTCTGTTATACCACCAAACTACTTTGATTAATGCACTAAGTAAGTTACAGACGTCAAGGAATGCCAATGAGTGAAAAATGGAAAGTGTTAAAATAAAAACTTGCAAGAAGCATTGTTTGGAACAATGAACGTCTGCAAAGTGACGACCATCACATATACATCTATCAGGTGCATGCTGGTGAATTAAATTTTCAAAAAAAAAACAGAAAATGTTTGTTATCTACCAAGAGAACGCAGTGCGAGGACATATCCGGGCAGAAATTTCCCAGAATGTGATAATGTTCTTCATATCCAACTCATGAATTTGGTGTGACGGCGTTAAGACAGCCCTCGACACTGTGCCGGTAAGAATACGTTTATGTCAAACAAAGCGCACCAGAATTGGCTACAGTTCGTTGTGTATTGTTTGCTCTATAATATGTTTACCATCTCGTCAAACTACTTTCTACCTTAGTGTACATTAGAATACGGTACTGCCGAAAAAACTTTGGTCGGTTCTTTACTATCTCGTACACTATGTACGTCAGTGCAAGTATGCATAGATGTAGTCATCGAAATGTCACACTCAAACCATCTACTGGTAGTGTTATAAGAAAAGTCTATTCTATCTAACAACTCTACGAATTCACTCGAAGGCGAAATTTCAGATCGAACGCAGGTGGACAGAGAAAAGAAGACAGAGAAGCGCAATGATTCCAAAGAGCATTCCATTGGACAATTTCCCCAGAATACAACTGGCAGAACAGTTGATCGTAGCCAGACTGAATTCGAATGAGTCAATAATTCAATAGCAGGACCATCATCACATTGCGGACTGTCTAATACAGGCATAATGACCTGAAGACTATATGTTCGCTTGGATGAAAGCCAGTAGGCTGGGAACCAAAGAACGAGGCTTTCTGCCGCTCTGAAACAATACAGGACCATACCGATATAGGTAGTCGAGAGAAAAAAGTGCCAGAAGAATAGTTTCATGTAAACAATGATGTATTGATTTGGTAGTTCAGGAACGCCAGGATTTATAGAAATCAGGAGTGAAATTTATCCACGAATGAAGCCAGGATCAATCAATGTAGAGTCCTCTGGTCAGAATCAATAAAACGCTTGTCCTGTATGCGGTATATACATTCTGTGGCGTGAAGTGATCATTATTTATTTCATGCTTTTATTGGCAATGAGCAACCTTACGTTTACCGAGATAATTACAATAACCAAGGGCAATTTATTGGAGCAACATCAAAGATTCTGACTGTGACAGTGGATCTGCAAGGCATACCAGCATGCAAATGTCATGTTGATCCAGGAGTCAGAATTACCATATGTTCTACACGGAATTCAGTGGAGAACCAGAATCTCACAAGATCATGGTAATGGAGACAACAGCTGTACAAAACAATCAAAAGGAAATGACTGGCATAAAATTAAATGAAATTTGGGCAACATCAGTATAAAAATCCCCACATTCCTGTTCAGCCAAGACCAATGTACTACCCCAACGTACTGCTTTATCCTTGTGTCCTTCCTCACCATCACACATTTTCTTCGTCATGACTGCACTTTTCCACTACCACAGACTTGTATCAGGTCAGACTTCACCTGTATCTCACCAACCACAGACTTGTATCAGGTCAGACTTCACCTGTATCTCACCAACCACAGACTTGTATCAGGTCAGAGTTCACCTGTATCTCACCAACCACAGACTTGTATCAGGTCAGACTTCAACTGTATCTCACCAACCATAGACTTGTATCAGGTCAGACTTCACCTGTATCTCACCAACCACAGACTTGTATCAGGTCAGACTTCACCTGTATCTCACCAACCACAGACTTGTATCAGGTCAGAGTTCACCTGTACCTCCACTAACACAGACTGGTATCAGGTCAGAGTTCACCCGTATCTCCACTACCACAGATTATATTAGGTCAGACTTCACCTGTATCTCACCAACAACAGACTTGTATCAGGTCAGACTTGTATCGCCACTACTACAGACTTCTTTCTGTGCCTGCTGATGTAATGTGATCTCTTAAAACAGGAAATGTCTGTTGATGTAATGAGATATCTATAAACAGGAAGTGCATGTTGGTGTAGTGAGATCTCTATAAACAGGAAGTGTCTGTTGGTGTAGTGAGATCTCTATAAACAGGAAGTGTCTGTTGGTGTAATGAGATATCTATAAACAGGAAGTATCTGTTGGTGTAAAGAGATATCTATAAACAGGAAGTGCATGTTGGTGTAGTGAGATCTCTATAAACAGGAAGTGTCTGTTGGTGTAGTGAGATCTCTATAAACAGGAAGTGTCTGTTGGTGTAATGAGATATCTATAAACAGGAAGTGCATGTTGGTGTAGTGAGATTTCTATAAACAGGAAGTACATGTTGGTGTAGTGAGATCTTTATAAACAGGAAGTGTCTGTTGGTGTAATGAGATATCTATAAACAGGAAGTGTCTGTTGGTGTAATGAGATATCTATCAACAGGAAGTGTCTGTTGGTGTAATGAGATATCTATAAACAGGAAGTGCATGTTGATGTAGTGATATCTCTATAAACAGGAAGTGTCTGTTGGTGTAGTGAGATCTCTATAAACAGGAAGTGTCTGTTGGTGTAATGAGATATCTATAAACAGGAAGTATCTGTTGATGTAATAAGATCTCTATAAACAGGAAGTGTCTGTTGGTGTAGTGAGACAGTTATAAATGGGAAGTGTCTGTTGGTATAGTGAAATGGCTATAAACAGGAAGTGTCTATTGGTGTAGTGAGATCCCTATAAACAGGAAGTGTCTGTTGGTGTAATGAGATCTCCATAAACAGGAAGTGTCTGTTGGGGTAGTGAGAACCCTATAAACAGGAAGTGCCTGTTGATGCAGTGAGATCTCTATAAACAGGAAGTATCTGTGGATTTAATGAGATGGCTATAAACAGGAAGTGTCTGTTAGTGTAATAAGATCTCTATAAACAGGAAATATCTATTGTATAGTGAGATCTCTAAAAACAGGAAGTATCTGTTGATGTAATGAGATGGCTATAAACAGGAAGTGTCTGTTGGTGAAATGAGATGGCTATAAACAGGAAGTGTTTGTTGGTGTAATGAGATGGCTATAAACAGGAAGTGTCTGTTGGTGTAATGAGATGGCTATAAACAGGAAGTGTCTGTTGGTGTAATGAGATCTCCATAAACAGGAAGTATCTGTTGGTGTAATGAGATCTCCATAAACAGGAAGTGTCTGTTGGGGTAGTGAGAACCCTATAAACAGGAAGTGCCTGTTGATGCAGTGAGATCTCTATAAACAGGAAGTGTCTGTTAGTGTAATAAGATCTCTATAAACAGGAAATATCTATTGTATAGTGAGATCTCTAAAAACAGGAAGTATCTGTTGATGTAATGAGATGGCTATAAACAGGAAGTGTCTGTTGGTTAAATGAGATGGCTATAAACAGGAAGTGTTTGTTGGTGTAATGAGATGGCTATAAACAGGAAGTGCATGTTGGTGTAATGAGATGGCTTTAAACAGGAAGTGTCTGTTGACCTAAGATCATGATAGTTTTGTTAACATGAAGTGAATGCTGGTTTTTCAGTGACCTCCATATTCATGACTACAGAGCTACAAACGATATAGGAACATATGAAGGTGTCTCCTGTGACACATCAAGGTGTTCTGTGACTTGATATACTATCATATGAGTCAGATGTCCTTGTGAAGGAATTAAGGCATCCCTAATCTTCACACACATCACGTTTTGTAAATCAAAAATGTATCAGCTATGGAATGTGAAGGGATACCACAGAACAATAACGTAATAGTACTGTGTCAGAAGAAATTAACAAGTTGGTCAGGGCTTGCTTTCCTTTCCCATAAAGTGATTTCTTTTATCTTGTATACATGTATCTTATTGAGTGTATAATAGTATAAGTTGTATTGCCATGGTAATTATACAATATATTATATATCATATATATATAATATTCTAGGTGTGTGTTTAAGTGACAATGTTATGTAGAACGAATGATGTGCAGCTGTATGATGTCTGTCAACAGTACATGTTTGACCTAATTTAATATTTCCTATGAAAACCAGTCTCATTGTTTGCCCTTGTTACCAGCCAGTCCCATGTTACGGTTGATTGTATCTGCACAAATCTCTCTCTAACAGTAATACCCTAAGGAATTGTGTATACCACACAGGTGTATGTTCATTTGCTGAACAGTACTAGAATAGTAAACAAGCTTTCAGGTTGATTGTAAGGTGGACCAGAAGTGTACAGTATTGTAACATTATACAGACTAGGTGGATGCAAGCTCTCAGGTAGTCTGTCTGGTGGATCAGAACTGTAGAGTACTGTAGCCGCATACAAGCTCTCATCTAGGCTGTCATGTGGATCAAAACTAAACAGCACTATCACAGTAAACAAGCTTTCAGGTAGATTGTAAGGTGGACCAGAAGTGTAGAGTACTGTAGCAGTATACAGACTAGGAGGATACAATCTCCTGTCTAATCTGTCATGTGGATCAAAATTGTAACAGTGTACAGAATCTGAAGCACTCGGCTAGTCAGTGCGGTAGATCAGAACTGTACAGTAAAAATAACAGTGTACAGAACCTGAAGCTCTCACCTAGTCAGTGCGGTAGATCAGAACTGTACAGTAAAAATAACAGTGTACAGAACCTGAAGCTCTCACCTAGTCAGTGCGGTAGATCAGAACTGTACAGTAAAAATAACAGTGTACAGAACCTGAAGCTCTCACCTAGTCAGTGCGGTAGATCAGAACTGTACAGCAAAAATAACAGTGTACAGAACCTGAAGCTCTCACCTAGTCAGTGCGGTAGATCAGAACTGTACAGCAAAAATAACAGTGTACAGAACCTGAAGCTCTCACCTAGTCAGTGCGGTAGATCAGAACTGTACAGTAAAAATAACAGTGTACAGAACCTGAAGCTCTCACCTAGTCAGTGCGGTAGATCAGAACTGTACAGTAAAAATAACAGTGTACAGAACCTGAAGCTCTCACCTAGTCAGTGCGGTAGATCAGAACTGTACAGTAAAAATAACGGTGTACAGAACCTGAAGCTCTCACCTAGTCAGTGCGGTAGATCAGAACTGTACAGTAAAAATAACGGTGTACAGAACCTGAAGCTCTCACCTAGTCAGTGCAGTAGATCAGAACTGTACAGTAAACATAACGGTGTACAGAATCTGAAGCTCTCACCTAGTCAGTGCAGTAGATCAGAACTGTACAGTAAACATAACGGTGTACAGAATCTGAAGCTCTCACCTAGTCAGTGCAGTTGATCAGAACTGTACAGTACCATAACAGTGTACAGAATCTGAAGTTCATCGCTAGTCCTTGTGGTTGATCTGAACTGTACAGTACTCTAACAGTGTAAAAAAATCTGAAGCTCTCTACTAGTTTGTCAGGTAGATCAGAACTGTACAGTACTATAACAGTGTACAGAATCTGAACTTCTCCGATAGTCCTTGTGGTTGATCAGAACTGTACAGTACTGTATCCATACACGAAGTAGCAACATACCCAGCTACTGATTAAGATAAAACAAAAGCTGTGTTTAGAGCAATGGATGTTTTATTAAGAATAGTAGGACATCTCTACGTCTAGTTGTAACACGCTCCAATGTGAGATTGCCCCACACCATCTACCTGGCATTTCATAAAAAAATAATCCGTTACATACAAACACACACATATATATATATATATATTATATATATACATGAGGCTAGTAAACATCCAATGAAACAATTATATCTATCTGTTCACATATAATCATCTCTTATCATACAAAAAGGTGATGAATAATAATAATTTTAATAAATGTAAATTTGAAATTTGAACAAAGAAATTTTCAACAAATGTGATATTAAATGAACTACAACAAGGTTTATCAAAAAACCCAAGTGAATTATAGTAATAATAATAATAATAAACGGCAAAATGCAATATCCAATTAATGACCAGATGAAGCTATTGGATGTTAGAGGGACACAGCTGATTTTTAGTAAATTGTGCTACTTCTTCAAGCCTTCAATGGATATAAAGCTCCAAAACTCTAATACACTGACAATGGAACTACTGTAATAAAGTCTTCACCCCTGCTTCATCTGTGCACCCACCCTCCCAGTCTCGGACAATGGAATGAATATGTAAGTAAGAAAATGGGGAGATTTGGAACAGTTCAAAAAATGCAGTTGTGACCCTTGAAAAAATTTAGTCCTCCACAAAAGCATACACAACAAGAGCTAGTTGTCAAATTTGATGAAGTTTGTTTAAACTGTAGGATGAAAAAGATTTGCATGAATAAAAATAATGTGGTTTCCTGACAGCTGGCCCCAAATGATGAATCTGAATACTAACGAATAAAGAAAACATACATGTATTGGCAGTTATGGCTTTGGAAAAATTGACATTTTTCACTTCATATTTTTCATTCCTAATGAAATATTTGTGAAAGGAAACTACTCCCAATACTCCTAACAAGTACTAGGAATACATTCAATAAACTGAAGCAAGATGTTTTTCTGTCCTGGTCAAAAATACTTCATTTTGATAACTTTCCATGAATTTTCACATTTATTTCAACAAAAATATATCTTTATCATTCATTGTACACAAGTAGCATTCATATTGATATTCATAATCAGCAACCAACATTATGCAAATCACATCTATACTTAACCATTTACCATATGGTTAATGAGCACATAATCTACCTACATATCACTGACTATCACGCCATACAATAGCTATTACAGGGGAACCTAGTAAAGCTGCTACACACATTTTGTGCTTTTTAAACAATCATGATGACAATTAAAAATACTGTATGACCTTGACCATTGACCTTCTGAATGAGCACAAATTTATACACGTAAATGTAGTTAGTAGTTGCCTTATCTGAAAGCGATTCTCTGCTGACATATAATGCCTACATATATCATGATGTAGCAGAGGGTCAAAGTTTCACAATGTAGTAGTAACCATGGAGACAGGTTGGGAACAAAAGGTCAATAGAGGTCATATCAGTATGTCATCAGCATAGTGATAACTATTCTATACATATCTATATACATATACATAGATATATATAGATATACTTCATGTAATAATATTTATAATATATATTTTTTTCCCTGAAAGTTAAATGAGATCTAAGGCAATCAAACCTGGGAAGATGTATTCCTTTGTTCTGGTTTCCCATTACATAACATATCCCCACAAGTTTGGCCACCATGTTGTGCCTACTCCTGACACACTGTAGTAACACTGGCTAAACGTGGGACTAACCACCAATTCTATCACTAAGGTACCAACAGCTACCCAGTGTAGAAGGAACCATGTCACTACCTTTCACTTCCTACATCCACATGCCACACGTTTGTATCATCAATGACAAGGACTGGTATAAGATAAAAGAAAGACAACACATTTCCAACATCACAACAAAGCAACGGTATTTATCCGGTTGGCACTGTTCAGAATGTGTGATAACTCCTCCACACAGTAAACTTTAGAATCACATTAACAAGTAAAGAGTTGACAAAAAGCTTTGAGTGTCTACACTAAGTAGTATCAGCTGTATTGCTATGTTCTCTGTTGTATAAAGATATGTACGTCATATCCATGAAGGTCACATCCTCCCATCAAACGAATTGCCTTAACACATCCTCACAGAGCCTGGCCTCCATACATGGCCTCACTTGTGTCCAGTGTGAAGCTTAGTAAAATCTTCAGCCATCACATCCTCACCAAGCCAAGATGCATGGCATCGCAGGATATAGGAATTTTCCCCACAGGGCCTTGAAAGGTCCAGGAATTCTTCCCACATGACCCAGTAGGAAGCAGGAATTCTCCTCACAAGGTCTTGTAGGATACAGGAATTCTCCTCAAAGGGCCTAGTAGGAAACAGGATTTCTCCTAAGAGGGCCTTGTAAATTCAGATATTCTTTCTACTGGGTCCTGTAGGAACCAGGAATCCTTTTGACAGGGCCTTTTAAAATCCTTGAACTCTCCTCACAGAGTTCCTCCCTGGCCCTGAACCTGTATATATCCACATGGACTGTCTCTAACCAGTGTATAGTGTTTATATCACCTAGCTGGTTTTCTTGTAGCACTCTTATAGTCACTCATGTCTTTGGCAGTGGTTTAAATATTAGGGTCACATAAATCCAGGCTAACACATTAGGTACTGAAAGCAATCTGACCATGTTGCTTTCCACAGATTTCCTTAGTGACCTTTTGTGGTATGTATCATATACATAGGCTTTTGCCCTATAGTCAATTCTTCTCGTTCTATGGTACAAGTTTTCAATTGAAAAGAAAGATAGGCAGACTTTCTGTAATCATTCCTCTGTCCTTGATAATTTTGGGGTTTGATATGTTTTAAATGAGATATAGTCCGTGTGCTGATATGGTGCTGCTGTCCTTCATTCATCATCTCGGTCAGCTTCATTCAGAACAGCTATAGCATCCTTAACAGCGTGATACACAATATTCTTCACCTACAATATGGACAAGCAGATAATTAATTTCTGTGTAAATTTTTCATTTTATTCTTACAATATCTAACAAATTAAACAAATTCCTTAGATGTTGTTCAATAAAACATAGAACAATGATAGATAACAGTATTTCCACATCGCAACATCAGTCCAGATCGCCTTGATGTAATCAGTTGAAAATCAGCATTTAAATAGGTATGTCAAATGTAAATAATGGGTTAATTACAAGGGTCATAGGTCAGCCTACAATCATGAGTACAGATTCTTTTGCACTGAAACTGACAGACGTGCGTACCTGTAGTTTATCCTCGTGGTTGGAATGTGTGTCTGAAAGAAGACGGAACTCCTGTGTCAGAGAGAAGCAGTGGTTGAGGTGTTCTGGTGACACAAAGTCTTCAGCAACTTTGATACAACTGTGGAGGTTGCGCACCTGATGAGGAGCACCAGCAGGTATGAAAATAGCGTCTCCTGCACATTGGACGATGGTGTAGCCCAAGACACCATACTCTTTGTAAAGTCGGTCACGTAGCTGCTCATTTAAGTACCAACTCTGGTCGTGAATGGGATCATGGTGTTGTTCGATCACCTCGCCACGCTCCTTAGCAACCTGCAAGAACAAGTAAAGATGTTAGTAGACAAAACCAGCATTATGCCTCTCTCCAATGCTAAAAACAAGTATTTCATAATTACATAAACCATGTAACAACATCTTTATTGAAATCTTATGCCAGACATGATATATTCAAGTTTTTCCCTTGAAGAGTGTAGAAACATTATGCCAGACATGATATATTCAAGTTTTTCCCTTGAAGACTGTAAAAATTATGCCTTATTTCTATAAGTTTCAAGAGGTAGAGGGCACTATAGTAAATAAATAGATCTATTATACACACTTAAATACACTTTAAACTGGTTATTCTGTTTTTGCTCTATACTTCCAAGTTTAAATCAGAAAATAAGAACCTTAAATGATGTTCAATAAAAGTGAAATAGGTTGACATTGGTCCCCTATGGAGACATTTTATCAGTATTGTGCTAGGTACAGGTATTGACAGGGTGTCACCATTTCAGATTGATGTGTCCAGTACAAACAGTGTTGTATAAATACACCAAGTAGGAAAAGTGTCCCTATACACATCCACTGAGGTACACAAGCTTTCATTTACAAGTAAGTAAGGATAGCTATGTGCCAAGGTTAAAAGGAGAGGTCACCAATACAACAGGATTGTCTGGTAGGGAGGAAATTGTTCTAAATAGAGACTGTTTAATTATTTATAAGGAACTTAATATCCCCTGCTATTTCACAAAATTCTATTTCTTGCAATCAAGAAATGTGATAACGTAACTCACCAAATAAAATCTTTGTTTAAATACAATTAAGTCCATTTAAGTGCTCACTTGAAATATCAGATTTATTGTGAAGAAAAATTTTCTTCTGAAAAACAGAATATTTGAAGGAGGTAAAAATCCAATCAGTTAGCTAGGATAGACCTAATTCATGGAGGCATGCCATTAATGACCCATAAGACTGACATCTCCAGGGTAACATCAACATCCCATGTTTGTCTGCTGCCAAGCTCTACAGCTGGAACATCTAGCACCTGTTACACAGTCTTAACCTTCACTTCCTGTTGTACCAGCATCTGTTGCTTTCATCTCTAATTTGATAGCCAATGCCTAACACTTTTATTTTTAGAAACTTTCCCCATGCCATCTATAAAAATCTTATAAACATATTACTAAGCAGCTGCAAACAGCTTGTCATATCAATTACTTACACATATCCTGATATAGATTTTACCATTTTAACTGCTTCTTTCTATTGCCTACCTTGTTGAGAAAATCTCTCATCTTGTCAGCATCTCTTGCATCCCAGATCTGCCACAATGCACCAGGCACTTCGTGAACTTCACGTACGCGACGCTTGGTGATCATGTCGCAGCCTGCCTCATCGATGGCTTGAAGGGCTGCATTTTCATAAAAGGCACGTCCTCCAGCATCATCTTCAGGGATTCCGACATACACCATAACATTAACAGCGTCAGATACATCTAAGTGTAGGTTTGTAGTGCCTTCTTCAGGGTGAAGTGCAGATCCTACAACAAAATTGTATGATTTTATTTAACAGGATTGGGTGAGATGATAACAACATATGAATAAAACCACATTGATACAAGAGAGCAGGTTCCCGCCACAGAAATAAGCTTTGTAATTTCTAGACCAGGACTTATTAGTTTCTGGACCAAGTGGTTTGGTACTTTCAGGACCTTTGTAATTTCTAGAATTATAGTCTTGGGTTAATTTCTGGATCAATAGGCACTAACTGATCAAGTGATTGAACATACCATAAGCATTGTACATCTTAGGACCCAAGTCTGGCCTGACAAGGAAGTCTGGGAGTCTGGAAGCGAGGTTGAGTCGTCCCTGTCGGTGTGTATACTCTGGTAAAGGCAGGGCCTGCATCAGGTCCTCAAAGTGCTGAGGCATGAGATCACTGAAATCATCACCTGGTGGCCAGTCCTTTAGTTTCAACAGTATTGGATCTCCTTCATCATCAACCAGACGTTCTGTAAAATATACAGCACATAATATATCTCAAAAAGTGTACATTGAATTCATGTTCAGTGTTTAACACCGAAATCTTTCTGGAAATGTAAGGAAAATGCATTCTCAATTCATCCCCTTAGACGAGTCAAAATAACAGAGATGTGATTAGCTTACCAGAGATTTTGTCAAATCCCTCCCAGAATGTGGCCATGGGGTGACCCACGATGAGACAGCCATTTCGGGTGTTGATGAGATCATTCTTATGTTTACCAAATTCCCGACTGAAGGTTTTTGGACTCCAAAGGTTTCTGTTCAAGCAATTGTCCACCCCAGACACTAACACAGGCTGTCAAGGTGAAAAAAAGAACATATTTCAATGGAATATTGCAGATTTGTAAATCTCATGTGGGATTGTTGTAATTCAGTGGAAAAACTTCTTAAACTAATGTAAAATTTCTAATGATTCTGGACAGCTAATGTTTAAAATTATCTTTAACTAGGCTTATATAGCCTATTGCCCCCAAGAAAATACTGATAACACAGCAAGACACAAACAGGAATGACCATCATGTGACATAACCTGATTCATCTAAATCAAGTCACTGAGGAATAAGATGCAAGCGAAATTGAAAATTCTGCAAAGAAACACTAACTGGAGCATAATCTATGTAGCAAGCAATTGTTTTTAACCTGTTAAATCCAAGTCAAATGGACAAAACATTCTCAATTTACAACCAATGAGTGAGGAGAACACTGACAGTTTTGTAATGTTAACAAAAACAGGCTTGTGTAGATTTACATTAACATACAGGTTACATGCTAAGAATTTACAATTCATCAAGTTAAGTGTATCCATCATATTTGTTTATGTATCAACAACTTTCATATCTATATATACGAAGGCATTGATAGCTGTACTTCGAAGCCGATTCATATCACAAACTCAATTCAGCACAAAGGCCAACTTAATTCTCTCAGATCACAAAACACATTTACTCTGAAAGCATGCCAATTCCTGGATTGCCTTCTGTCCAAATTTACTGGGGCATGTTTACATTTTCTTTGACCTTCGACTTTTTACTTATTTGTATGGTGGTAAGATACACACAACAGAATAACATCCTGGTGACCATGCAAAAACAAATATTGAAAAATGTATCCATTGATTGCTGTATATGATATTGATCTATAACAGTAACACTGTGTACCTGATCAACCTTACACAACAAACCTCAATCACAAATAATATCACTATCAATGTACCCCACACAACAAACCTCAGTAACAAATAATATCACTATCAATGTACCTCACACACAACAAACCTCTATCACAATTAATATCACTATCAATGTACCCCACACAACAAACCTCAGTCACAAATAATATCACTATCAATGTATGTTACACAACAAACCTCAGTCACAAATAATATTACTATCAATGTACCTCACACACAACAAACCTCTATCACAATTAATATCACTATCAATGTACCCCACACAACAAACCTCAGTCACAAATAATATCACTATCAATGTATGTTACACAACAAACCTCAGTCACAAATAATATTACTATCAATGTATGTTACACAACAAACCTCAGTCACAAATAATATCACTATCAATGTACCCCACACAACAAACCTCAGTCACAAATAATATCACTATCAATGTATGTTACACAACAAACTTCAGTCACAAATAATATCACTATCAATGTACCCCACACAACAAACCTCAGTCACAAATAATATCACTATCAATGTACCTCACACACAACAAACCTCTATCACAATTAATATCACTATCAATGTACCCCACACAACAAACCTCAGTCACAAATAATATCACTATCAATGTATGTTACACAACAAACCTCAGTCACAAATAATATTACTATCAATGTATGTTACACAACAAACCTCAGTCACAAATAATATCACTATCAATGTACCCCACACAACAAACCTCAGTCACAAATAATATCACTATCAATGTACCCCACACAACAAACCTCAGTCACAAATAATATCACTATCAATGTATGTTACACAACAAACCTCAGTCACAAATAATATCACTATCAATGTATGTTACACAACAAACCTCAGTCACAAATAATATCACTATCAATGTATGTTACACAACAAACCTCTATCACAAATAATATCACTATCAATGTATGTTACACAACAAACCTCAGTCACAAATAATATCACTATCAATGTACCCCACACAACAAACCTCAGTCACAAATAATATCACTATCAATGTACCCCACACAACAAACCTCAGTCACAAATAATATCACTATCAATGTACCCCACACAACAAACCTCAGTCACAAATAATATCACTATCAATGTACCCCACACAACAAACCTCAGTCACAAATAATATCACTATCAATGTATGTTACACAACAAACCTCAGTCACAAATAATATCACTATCAATGTATCACACAACAAACCTCAGTCACAAATAATATCACTATCAATGTACCCCACACAACAAACCTCAGTCACAAATAATATCACTATCAATGTATGTTACACAACAAACCTCAGTCACAAATAATATTACTATCAATGTACCCCACACAACAAACTTCAGTCAAAAATAATATCACTATCAATGTACCCCACACAACAAACCTCAGTCACAAATAATATCACTATCAATGTATGTTACACAACAAACCTCAGTCACAAATAATATCACTATCAATGTACCCCACACAACAAACTTCAGTCACAAATAATATCACTATCCAACAAACCTCAGTCACAAATAATATCACTATCAATGTATGTTACACAACAAACCTCAGTCACAAATAATATCACTATCAATGTAGGTTACACAACAAACCTCAGTCACAAATAATATCACTATCAATGTACCCCACACAACAAACCTCAGTCACAAATAATATCACTATCAATGTACCCCACACAACAAACCTCAGTCACAAATAATATCACTATCAATGTATGTTACACAACAAACCTCAGTCACAAATAATATCACTATCAATGTATGTTACACAACAAACCTCAGTCACAAATAATATCACTATCAATGTACCCCACACAACAAACCTCAGTCACAAATAATATCACTATCAATGTACCCCACACAACAAACCTCAGTCACAAATAATATCACTATCAATGTAACACAACAAACCTCAGTCACAAATAATATCACTATCAATGTACCCCACACAACAAACCTCAGTCACAAATAATATCACTATCAATGTACCCCACACAACAAACCTCAGTCACAAATAATATCACTATCAATGTATGTTACACAACAAACCTCAGTCACAAATAATATCACTATCAATGTATGTTACACAACAAACCTCAGTCACAAATAATATCACTATCAATGTATGTTACACAACAAACCTCAGTCACAAATAATATCACTATCAATGTATGTTACACAACAAACCTCAGTCACAAATAATATCACTATCAATGTACCCCACACAACAAACCTCAGTCACAAATAATATCACTATCAATGTATGTTACACAACAAACCTCAGTCACAAACCTCAGTCACAAATAATATTACTATCAATGTATGTTACACAACAAACCTCAGTCACAAATAATATCACTATCAATGTATGTTACACAACAAACCTCAGTCACAAATAATATCACTATCAATGTACCCCACACAACAAACCTCAGTCACAAATAATATCACTATCAATGTACCCCACACAACAAACCTCAGTCACAAATAATATCACTATCAATGTACCCCACACAACAAACCTCAGTCACAAATAATATCACTATCAATGTATGTTACACAACAAACCTCAGTCACAAATAATATCACTATCAATGTATGTTACACAACAAACCTCAGTCACAAATAATATCACTATCAATGTATGTTACACAACAAACCTCACACAAATAATATCACTATCAATGTATGTTACACAACAAACCTCAGTCACAAATAATATCACTATCAATGTACCCCACACAACAAACCTCAGTCACAAATAATATTACTATCAATGTACCCCACACAACAAACTTCAGTCAAAAATAATATCACTATCAATGTACCCCACACAACAAACCTCAGTCACAAATAATATCACTATCAATGTACCCCACACAACAAACCTCAGTCACAAATAATATCACTATCAATGTATGTTACACAACAAACCTCAGTCACAAATAATATCACTATCAATGTACCCCACACAACAAACTTCAGTCACAAATAATATCACTATCAATGTACCCCACACAACAAACCTCAGTCACAAATAATATCACTATCAATGTACCCCACACAACAAACCTCAGTCACAAATAATATCACTATCAATGTACCTCACACAACAAACCTCAGTCACAAATAATATCACTATCAATGTATGTTACACAACAAACCTCAGTCACAAATAATATCACTATCAATGTAGGTTACACAACAAACCTCAGTCACAAATAATATCACTATCAATGTATGTTACACAACAAACCTCAGTCACAAATAATATTACTATCAATGTACCCCACACAACAAACTTCAGTCAAAAATAATATCACTATCAATGTACCCCACACAACAAACCTCAGTCACAAATAATATCACTATCAATGTATGTTACACAACAAACCTCAGTCACAAATAATATCACTATCAATGTACCCCACACAACAAACCTCAGTAACAAATAATATCACTATCAATGTATGTTACACAACAAACCTCAGTCACAAATAATATCACTATCAATGTACCCCACACAACAAACCTCAGTCACAAATAATATCACTATCAATGTACCCCACACAACAAACCTTAGTCACAAATAATATCACTATCAATGTACCCCACACAACAAACCTCAGTCACAAATAATATCACTATCAATGTATGTTACACAACAAACCTCAGTCACAAATAATATCACTATCAATGTACCCCACACAACAAACCTCAGTCACAAATAATATCACTATCAATGTACTCCACACAACAAACCTCAGTCACAAATAATATCACTATCAATGTATGTTACACAACAAACCTCAGTCACAAATAATATCACTATCAATGTACCCCACACAACAAACCTCAGTCACAAATAATATCACTATCAATGTACCCCACACAACAAACCTCAGTCACAAATAATATCACTATCAATGTACCCCATACAACAAACCTCAGTCACAAATAATATCACTATCAATGTACCCCACACAACAAACCTAAGTCACAAATAATATCACTATCAATGTACCCCACACAACAAACCTCAGTCACAAATAATATCACTATCAATGTATGTTACACAACAAACCTCAGTCACAAATAATATCACTATCAATGTACCCCACACAACAAACCTCAGTCACAAATAATATCACTATCAATGTACCCCATACAACAAACCTCAGTCACAAATAATATCACTATCAATGTATGTTACACAACAAACCTCAGTCACAAATAATATCACTATCAATGTACCCCACACAACAAACCTCAGTCACAAATAATATCACTATCAATGTACTCCACACAACAAACCTCAGTCACAAATAATATCACTATCAATGTACCCCACACAACAAACCTCAGTCACAAATAATATTACTATCAATGTATGTTACACAACAAACCTCTATCACAATTAATTTGACTATAAATGTATATTACTCTTTATCAAATGTAATATAGTTTCCTGTGCATTTTATTCAATATAAAAAAGTGCATTTGTTTCAATATAACATTTCAACAGTAATAACATAAACAAATAGGGATGTTAAAAGTACATCCATCAACCAGATATAAAAAATGATAAATTATCACATACTCTCACACACCAATACAATATCAAATCATGGATTCTGTACCTCACATTCATGATCTATCTCACTACATCCTCAACTATTACTACACCACTATAGTATTGTTATACCATCCTCTACTTAGTGACCCTGTCATACATATGTTCATTGTCCTCAATCAGTCCTGACTACCACCACAGCTGTGACCTTTTGGCTTTAGGTACAACACGAACCATGACCTTTTGTACCGTATGACTCCAGCCATGACCTTTAGGCATGACCCAACCATGATGTTTAGATAGACCCAAGCCATGACCTTCATTTAAGACCTTAACCATGACCTTCAGTTAAGACCCTAGCCATGACCTTGAGGTATGACAATATGGTCCAACCATTCCTGTTTTGCCTTACTAACAAGTCTAATTTTAGAGTTGTTGTTGAGGCAGCTCAAAGTTAAAAATGATATACTTATATAGGGCTATATAACCATCAGATTACAGTTTTCTGAAATCTCACTTAAAACAATGTATGATATATTAAGACTAATTGTGAGTTCCCTTCTTCTACAATAAAACAAATTCATGATGTTATCTTCCAATTTTTCCTTAAAGTCTTTTAACATACCCCAAAATAATTAAGATAAACAGAAATCAACATCAAAGATACTTACCTGACCACGTTTCATCTGCTCCTGGAAGATCTTAAAGTTTCCTTTATGTTTTGGGTCATGGAGGCGGAGAAGGCGGCCATCACATAACCAGGAGTGGGGAACATCCGGGTAGAGCACACTAGTCTCCGTTAGGTTATGTACCAGTATGGGTGTATCACATGCTATCATACCACTATATCCAGAACGAGGGATGTAATGCATTAATTTAATTGGCTGACTATTCTCGTCTCTAGGCAACTGCTTTTCAACAACAGATTGAATAATATCATCAAGTGTACTGCTATTGTTGTTCTTTGACTTTGCCGGCTTTTTGTTACTTTCTCCACCTGATTTCACTTTGCCGGCAGTTTTTGTAAGTAATTCTCGTAATGTTGAGCAACTGGTTGGACCTTTTTTGTCACTTTCACTTTCGCCGACATTGCCTTGACCACATGGCGACACTGGCTCTGTGATTGGGTTGTATCCTTTCCCATATTTATCAGTTTCTCCACGACGCTTGTTGTACGGAGATTCACTTCGCTCACGACTGTTTTCGGAGTCCATGGAAGCAACATCAGCCAACATTCTCAGTGGGGAGGAACTGTCAGGACTGTAGCCTCCAAGTGATGACTTAACATTACCATTGACCGCTTGAGAATCATGCTTCCTGTTGCCTTTGTGAGACTTATGGTCGTCACCAACACCATTAACCATTTTTCTGTTCTTCTCGTTTGATATGTGGTTTAATGCATTCAGATACTTCTGGAATTATAAAAAATTGAAACAATACTTAACAACGGACTCAACAAATTAGTACAAAATTTGATTTAAAAAAACATGCAACAAAATTTCTGCTCAGAAATGAAAAAAAATTAACATGTCATTCATTGAAATCTCAATAAATTCTGCACTCACCTGTGTAATTCCATTTTTTGGCGGGTATTTCATTGACTTATCACAAGAGCACTTCGATGGAATATCCCACTTATTACGAATTTCATGGATTAATCTGCCAACCTCCCAAAGGGCTGAAAATGAAAGTAAAACAACGAATTATATTCTATTTTCTTGCCAAGGTTCTATATCAGTGAAGTATTAAATAATTTTCAGAAATGATCAGAGTGAGCTAGGTTAATCAGACTAAGCTTACTATGAACCACACAGAAGTCTACTAGTTACTTACCATCACGTGGAATGATTTGGGTGAGCATGAGTTTATCCACCTCATGCTGTTGACGATTAGAACTGCAGGTAAGCCATCTCCTCTGATCCTCACCAGGAGGAATATCATCCTCCTCCTCATCTTCCCTCTCATCTTTCTCCTCATCATCTTCCTCACGCTTCAGTGCTCTCATTCGGACCTTGTAGCAGTCCAGACACACCACAAATCCACACTTATGACAAACCCAATGCATATTGAAGAGAGTTGTGTCACAAACATCACACATTTCACGCACACCTGTAACTGCACGTTTCCATGCAATCTTGGCTGAAAACAAGAGAAATAATATTAAGAATTTTGTTCACTATTGTCCCATCTATCATAATTAAGATCCAGATAACAAATCAGCTTTGATAATATAGCTAATATTTAATGCATTATTTCATAATGATGGGAGCTTCTATTATAACTAATTAAATCTTCGATTCATTTCTAGGTAAAACCAATTAAAGATATATGCTAACCTTCCTCTCCTGCCCATGAGCGTGCCTCTCTCTCCTGCTCTACAAGTTCACAGAAGCGATCGCCAATTTTGGACACAACATATTTGGACGTCTCTATGTCCATCTTTGGCTCCATGACTGGTGTATGAGGCAACCATGGCTCAATGTCATCATACTCAGCATCAGACAACTCAGAAAACCCAGCTATTGTCAAGAAACCTTTTTGACTATATCGCAACCTGAAATTTCAATAAATAAATAAATAAAGCTTGGTATGATTGAAATATATCATTTCAATGTAAAATTTGGAAAATACTTGTAGGTTTAAAATTTTTGTTGAGATAACCAAGAACTTTTCCCTTTTTTCTAGTATATAGTTCAAAAAATTCAGCACTGCAATTATGATTGTAGTAGTACAGTAATAGTTGAGCTGTGAAGACAGCTAAATCCACCACATGGGGTGTTTGTATTCTGGCCAATACATCAGTCAAGGTTATGACCTTGGCCTGGGATTTATCTTAGTTTCCTGGACCTGTCATTTCCATTATCTCAGACTAGTCAGCTCATGTTTACAGCTTGTGATGGGAGTAGTGGTGCTGAGTAATGAACCACAGAGAAGTTCCCTGATATCCTCATTCTGACATTCCAAATCTGTCCAAGTCATATTTATGATGAGATGGTCCCTAGACCTACAACACTGTTGCTGTTCCCTCACCCCACTCTCCTCAATCCTTAACAGACAGAAAGTCCTCACGATGTGTATGTTTTCTCATGTAGAAACAGCTCAGGTCAGAGGTACAAGGGGGAATGTACAAGGTGGACAAATAAACACCATAATGACAGTGAACCCTGGGCTGGTGGGGATCATTACAACTTAATGACCTTCATTCTACAGTTATAAAGCCATTCCAGAGATTTGCTTTTCTGCACTGATACAGATCAATAGACTATATGGAAATTAATGGTTCCTCAGCACAAATAGCCATCTTCATAAAAGGCTACATGGAGTTCAACAGATTTCTTTAATAACTGAATTTTGTTTTCAAAATAGGTAAGCTTATAACAAACCATCAACAAAACACTGAATCTAGAACACTACACTTCTACCACAAAAATTTACAGGCCTCAACACCCAAATGATCCATCATTCTGAGACAGATTTATGGTGGACTGGGATGTGTGTATACTCAAAATAGGCGATAAAAGTCCCTAGCCATCAGAGTGAGTTGTGCCTGGCTTGATTTGCTTGGCTGTGTCAACAACATCACCTGGAACTAGCTTTTCTGACCCATATGACATCAGCCCTCTGGTGATACTAGGCCTTCACTTGTCTGAAAACCACAAACCATGACCTCCAATCTCTTCAGTCATATAACACCAGATTATCACTCCTAACCTATGTGATTCCCGCCCCATAACAACAAAGACATACCAGGAGATTTGAGGCCATTAACACAGTATTCAGCCTGTTTGTAGCCACAGGAAAGAATTTGGAAAAACCAACTCTTGTTCTCTAAACATGAGTAATCATTACAAGCACTCCTTGTCCGGAAATGGAAGGAATCTGCTTAAATTTACTAATCTCAACTAAATTCTAATCTAATTACATCTCAATGTTTTTCCAAAGACGAAGTATGATAATAGTTAAACATAGGGAATAGGGACATCAAAAACCAAAGACAACCGACAACACCATAGGGATAAAGGACCTTTTACACAAGATATTCATCTGAAAACTACAGTGTATTTATACAAGTGCTGTAAACAGACATTTCTGTGGCACTTAACACTCATACAACCATAACCATCAAAATAGATGTAAAAAGCATTAGGATGGTAAATGCAGGAGAAAAACTACCTGAAATTTCAGTAAAGAAGCTCTTCAGAGCATTACTAGGCAATTTATGGCTACCACAAATTCTATGTTGTTGAGCAGAGCTGAACTGTTTATAGCCTGAATGAGAAGGCACATGGTGCTGGTGGATTGTTAGAGGTGGGAATTGTAGACAGTCAGGGCCTCTGTCCCAGACTCAATCAATCCCCACTAAGTACCCAGCCAACTGTGCAGTATTTGGCAGCTTCCCTTTATACTGTATCATAAAGAAGTCGCAGTTGTTTACAATTTTTGTTCACATCTTTATTTCAATATTTTCAATTATCCAAAAATGGTCCTAGAAGATTGATTGATGTCAAAACAAAATTCTGACTATAAAAAGATTGGTTTTTATTTTGTATCAAAAATTTTTGTTGTTGTTGATGAAATATTCTAGAATTGGTATCAATATTTTTCAAAAGGAAGTTGATGATACTGGTAGATGAAGCTATCTTCAACCAGCTACTCTAAGCAGTTCCATATGTTTGGCTACAGACCCTACACATTATCAAACACGCACTTATTTCAAGTCTTCAAGAGATTTTCCCAGATAGGGAGTTACTAGTGACCTCTGTGACCTCCACCTACAAATAGACTACAAGGTTTTTCCTCTGGCAATATTATAGAGATCAACACTTCAACTGCAATCAAATAAATCTTTATTTTCTTTTTTAATTTTCAACGGTTAGATTCTTATCTCTGAAGCAGTTCTTTTTATGTTATCTTCAGTACACAACATTTATCTCCAATATAGGAAAATCTGTTATCTCGTAGGTTTTCCCATCACAAGAGGTATGTTATGCTTTGATACTGTTTCTGACACTGCTACAACAGACTGGTGAGGGATGGTAAGGGCTTGGTACATGAACATACTCCACTATCATCACTTAAGTGATGGTAGATGCTAGAAATATATTACAGTACCTCTAAGTGTGTGATAGCAAGACTGGGTGAATATATATAGACAAACATTATTTGGTATAAGGACTAGGTTTAGAAATAGACACACTCCATTTCTAAAGGTAAGGTACAATAGTTGTGTAATGGTAGGTTTAGTTACAGAAGATATGCCCAGCTGATCAAACACACTGGACTTGTCATACAGCTATCATTATTACCCCATAAAATGCACACAACTAGCATCTGACAAGACAAAAATCCAGGTACACTGACTCATCACAAATAACCGCCGTTCTCCTATTTCTCTTATGTCAATTCTGAACATGCTGTCCTGAATATACATATTACTATTCACACAGAGATCAATCTTCAGAACAGTTAAGTAAATATTCATTTTCATATTTGTGTTTGAAGTTAAACTGAATGACAGATATAATTTGATTTCAATAAACCAGCATATATATACTTATTTAAATGCCTTTGTTGACCTCACCTTCTGAAGGCATAGAACCTGCAGAATATGTTGGGAAGTTTCTTGCTGCGTTGGGTGGGAGTCATCTTACATTCACGACACTTCATGAGCTTGGGAGTGACCTCACTACATGAGCCATCTTGCAGAAATGGCTGACATGTCCTTTTCAGAGTTGCAACTGTTGCCTTCACCAACGGTTTATTGAATGAAGAACCTGTCAACATAAACATGTTCAAAGTTGAATTTCTCTTCAGAAAATCTATTTACAGATGTCCTCAAAACATCAAGACATCAACAAGATAATTTTTCAAGGAAGTGTTAAAATTACCAACATGTGGTTGAATGTTTCAATGGTTTGTTATTGACTTGATCCAATGTGGCCATGACACCTACCATTGTTCTTGGCAATAAACTCCACTTCTTTAGGAGGTATGATGCTGTTACATCCCCTTGCCTTTTCTCTTTCCCACTCACGCTCCCTCTCCCTCATTTCAATATCTAGGGCCTCTTGATCTGGATCTTTTTCCCTATCTTTTTCCTTTTCCCTGTCTCTATCCCTGCTTCGGTCTCTCTCTTTGTCACGTTCTCTATCTTTTTCATTTTCACGATCTCTGCCTCGTTCACGTTCTCTTTCCTTTTCACGTTCCTTTTCCCTTTGTTTTTCCTTTTTGTGCTTCTTCTTCTCCTTGCTGCTAACATTGCTGAGACTGCCAGAAGATGACAGAGAGGACGACAGAGGAGCCTCCATGGGTTTGGAAATGTCCATTGGTTTAGATCTATCAGGCTCACTGACAGGGGCCTGTTGACTTGAGGATTCTTGAGAGAGGAAGGAGGCATGTTTTGCCTCCTTTTTCTCTTTCTTTGTGGGTTGAGTGATAGCCGGGTTGGGGACGGGAGGGCTAGTGGTGTTACTTCTGCTGCCATTGTTTACTTCAGCCTCAGACTTAGACTCCAACTTGTTCTCTAATTTGGCTTCTGTTTTGGGATCCAACTTCAGCTTCTTAACTACAGTCCCATTGCTTCGTTCATCCTCACTGGACTCCTTATTCTAAAAAGATTAAATCATAGGAAATTATATTTATAATTTCAAACATTATTACTTTTGATTTGTTAGAAAACTAGCAGACATTGAGTTAAAATCAATGAAAAGAACATTACAACACTGAAGCAAGGCTTGTTTTAAATCAATTGGAGTTGAGTCTTGAATAATTTGGTCCTAAAAGTTTCAGTATTTGATTATAATATAACTGGTATGATACAAACTCTGAAAGAAGCCTTTCATTACAAATCATCTCAAAAATCATATCCAGGTCCTTAGATACACACACATCCAATCCATTTACAAAATCTATACATCACTCCAACATATTAAACAACATTTTGACATGAAAAATGGGCAAAGTAAAGGTTCCATGACAAGATTCTTCAAGGATAGAAGCTTTAAAAGCCGAAATAGTGGAGATTACATCACAGGATTACAAAGCTAAAACTTCAAAGTGGGTATAAAACTGATTCACTGATACATCAGAGGACAAACATTAAGATGGAAGAATCCCCAAAACCCCAACACAGCCATGATTCAGCACCAAAATCATCCTGTGTTGTGGTAGAACTACATGAAAGTTCAGTAGCCAAGAGCTTTTGTCCAGTGCTAGCATTGCAGACTACCAACACAATGGCCAACTCAAAGGTCGGAGACAGACTGTAGAGGCAATCAGCAGAAGGTCGATGGGAATGTGACAAAGTCATTGGCAAATATTACGCCATCAGAATAATGCTCTACTCAGAAAACTGCCAGATCAATGAGAACTTTTATTTTTCTTTGCAGCATAGACTGTGTTTAGTGAGCGATAAAGAGGGACTGCATTCCTTGGTGGCACAGAGTTGTGTCTGCTAGGTATTGATCGCACAAATCGACATAGCACTCCCGTAACTTCCTTGTTAATTCTGTACAGACTCTCACCTACAACCTTCTACTTCCAGTGCTCTGTCTACGTGTCCTTTTATAACTGAAGCGATTTCTGAGATATCCCCAACACTTCATTACTCATCATATTACGATAGAGAGCCATTTAAACCTGGAGATACAATTACTCTGATAAATACAAAAACCCAGGACCAATAACCAGGTAACGCCGCCCCTAGATCTCCTCAGTATACAGATGTCACACCTTGCTGGGACGCCATTGATTTCATGCTACAATGTTTGCTAACAGCAGCTACCATCACCACAGCATGCTGACAACAACCCTGCTGATCTATACTACCTGTGGCCCAGTATAGCCCAAAACCATCTCCGAAATCCTTGTAGCCATCTCAAGTGTGCTGGAAGTAAGCCACTATCCTACATGGTCCTAATGTCATTCCTACAGCTAGACAGATCCTATCTGGGCCTCCACTAGTAAATCAGACTATTGATTTTCCCAACCAGAAATTCCAACTAAACCCAATTTAGTGCCAAGCCCATTAAAGTGACTGCCAGAGCGATGATAACTTGTGTAAGCTTTCCTGACAGGCTCACTCTGCACTGCAACCAACCCACTTTAACATTCCTCTCTACTCATTTCATTTTCATGCAAAAATATTCCTGAAGGAATGAAACTGATCAAATAACTAGGTATACAGCATTTTTGTTGATGTTTGTAATACAAGATACCCATTTAATAATAAAACCTGACAGCTAAGGGAATAAATCAGATCCTATATACCAGCTTAAAATTCAATTTAAAACATTAACTGATCTGCTTATAACCCAGAGAATCGCACTAGTACAGAAATTCCAAAACTACCAGATATATATCTATAATGATGAGATAAGGCTATTTGTAAATGGTTATGAGTTGTTGAGAGAACAAAACACCTGCAGACCTGTTTCAGTACTTAGTTAAATACAATTTCCATTGATCAAGTTGATTAATGGCAACTTAAGTAAACAGAGGATACAATGGCTTACTCTTGTGGCATTTAGGGTCATTTAGAGGTCACCTTCAAAGGATGAAATATAAACATAAGTAGAATAAATTGTGGGAGAATCACAGCTGGCTCATCTAACTCTGTAAGTTGCCATGATGGACTCATCACTGCATTGACTTTGAGCATGGTAAGACATGGCAGGGTGCTGATGGTGGAGGACCTGTTGAGCTATCTGACAAGTGTAGGAAGAAAGGAATGGAGATTAATTCAAGTGTTGAGTCCTATGAGAACCTCACATAACAAGGTCAATGCCATATCACAACCCCACAACACAGGGTCCATACTGAATCAGAACCACACAACACAGGGTCCATACCCTATCAGAACAACATAACACGGTCTATACCCTCAGAACCCTTAAACACGAGGACTATACCCTATACGTCACACCACAGGTCAACGTCTAATATCAGAACCATCTCACTATAATTCTGCACCTATCTACCCATTTAAGATCAGGAAGCTGGGAGATGCTATCGTCTGATTTCATAGGTATACAGCAATGGGGAGAGTAAATTCTGTCAGTGTAACATCAAGGAAGGGTACGTTTATAGCGGTTCCACTCCCCTATCACCACTCCCTCAAACACCACAACAATACAGGACTACATAAACAAGGGTAACCATTAGCCAGAGATATTAATTATACTTCTATTCAGTAAGAGGGTTTCCTAGACAGTCTATTGTGTAATATCAACATAACATCAGCCATTTTTTCCCCAATAACTTCAATCTGCCACTCAATACCATAACAGGTAATATTTACAATACAAAGCCAGCCAGTTTTGTAGGGCAAACTCATTACTATGAGTACCCTATCTACCATCATTCATAGCCCTAGACAGGTAGAAGAGATTTACTAAACCACAAACTTCCGGTAAGGTGAACAAGGCTATGTGTGTTGCGCTACACACCCACGTCACACTGTAAGCCACATCACACCACAACTCCGGGTCACCTCAATCAAACCTGACAGTGACAAACAGCAATTAAGGAAAGAGTCACTGTTGCTATGGATGATCATCAATGTTAATAAGCTGAAATGACTGGAAAAACCCAGGTAAACTTTGAAGTTTGGTGGTCATGATGTTTTGGTGAGTCAGATCAGGGTTATTCAGTGCTTTGTTCTGTAGAGGAGATCAGGGGTTGAGAAGAGAACGGTGCACATTATCATCAGATCCACCACTCTGGGGATTACAAAGCTGACCTAGCTTTTACAGGGCAAGTAGTCTGTACTAGGTGACCGCCACAACTGTCATAAAACACCCAAAAAACTGGGCTTTTACAGAAACAATTACGAGGGCTATTGAGAACATGCACCGATGAAACTTCAGTGTGTAATATCAACACCACAACTCAAGGACCACATCAACTAGGAAAAAAAGGGCTGGCTTAACATCAAAACAACTAGTGAATAAATTTAAAGTGAAAATAGAAATTATTGGTCTGAAACATATCAGATTACTTACATAGTAATCTCCCAGAATTGCTATGACCTAGAATCAATACATACATCATTCAATTTTAAATGTTGACTGACATCACATTTTTTTAAGCAATCAGGCTTTTTAAAGCAGTGTATCATATTACATTCCTATTAATAATTTTGATCACAATAAACATGACTGCAGATGCTATTTTAACTACTGGAGTTCCCCTATAACATCAACTTTAAAAACTCTTCACTACAAATCTCCTTTCCATCTTTATCAAATTTCAGTAAAACCTTAAAGACCTTGTGGAGTGCAGATCTGGTGATTTGTTGGGGGTGGCGGCTGACTAGACTTTCTAATCAATTGTAAACTATGCTGTTGCACACATGCATGGAGAAGCAGTACCCCCTGTTGTACCTGACCTATACCAAGGGTCATAGATCTAGGAGTGGAAAGACATCATGCATGTAAACCTGCTTAACATGCTAGAGCAGATACAGACACTTTCCACATCCTATCATAACCCTTGTAATGTTAGCTCCTGAAAGCAGTTTATGTAAGAAGGCTTGTTTTTACTGCAAACAAACTGCCCCTTTCACTTCAATGGTGGTCTATTAAGAATTCTGATTAGTTCCACACCTCCAATATAAAGTCTTCTTGTCAACTGCAGACAATTTGTTTGAATACTCTCTCAGTCAGCCCCTACTTCAAAGCCTGCCACTGCACACAACACAGAAGATGATGTCTGGTGATAATACCACCACTTAATTAAATTGCATGGGGCAGTACAATAAATCCACCATGTGCAATATCACTGAAAAACAGTCCATGAGAGAGATAATATCACCCTGCCATTCTATTACATAATAATGCTGCCAGTAACAGGGACACTAGCCCACACAAGCTAGTCAGCTACAAGGAGTTTCGCCCACCAAAACACAGTACAGATGGTGGCATTTATGTAGTCACAGAGGCATCAATACACTAGCCACATAATACACTCAAAACGTTTCCATTAACTAGAACAGGAAACACATTGTTGTAGTAAGGTTGGAGTCCAGTTTTATCACAGAAAGGTTGCTTTTAAATCTTCTAGGGCAACCAAGGGTGAAAACTAAATTAATATGATAAGTGTATATACCATTTTACAACAAGGAATTGCAGGAACTCCAGTCAAGGCAAGCATAATTCTAAGATCCAAC
The DNA here is from genome assembly GCF_031769215.1 of Ylistrum balloti. Taxonomy (NCBI): domain Eukaryota; kingdom Metazoa; phylum Mollusca; class Bivalvia; order Pectinida; family Pectinidae; genus Ylistrum; species Ylistrum balloti. The sequence goes on along the minus strand of NW_026782909.1, from coordinate 131,162 downwards.
ATAAATGCCAGAGGACAACAAGTCAGGACAAACCCTCTACCAGTCAGATGGAGCTGTACTCACATAATCACAGTTCTACAAGCAGTGTTTACCTTAGAATTATCTTTCTCCTTATTCTTCTTGCCCTTCTTTTTGCCCACTGGGGTGGGATTAGTGTTTGGGGTAGGATTAGGGATACTGTCTACCACAGCCTCGCTCTGTTGTTCTTGTCGTTGTTTTTTATTCACATTATTTCGCTTTTTCTGTCGTTTTTTTCCTGGAACTTCTGGATTCTGTTAAAAAAAAAAAAATCAAAATGAACCATATGAAACAAATTGTGATTGAATTCAACACACAGAAGTCTCAACTCTCTAGCCTTGAATACTGGTAGCTGGAAAAAAATCTAAGTCTATTGTGTTACAAACAAATGAAGATCAAGATACAATTACACCAGGTGAGGATACTAATACTTTAACAGGATATCTGGACATTTTTATTATAAATAGGACTTCATCACATATACCCAGACGCCTAAATATTGTCTGAAACCCAGAGTAGAGGATGAGCTAATTACATGACAATGATATAGCATTTGTAAATATTTCTACTTAAACTGCAATAGATGATGGTGGGCTAATTACTGGACAACTCCTTTAGCAATATCAGAAAATCCATTGCATTAAAGGTTTAAGTGAACAAAGATTATGACACACAGCTGAGACTGGCTGTGTCAGGAGGTTATATGCAGACCCTGAGGATGTTACTATATTTTATCATTACTAATGTTTGTGTAAGAGGAAAAACCACTGGCCTAGAGAATTCATTTCCTTGAAATTGAAGTTACAAAGTTCACTAGCCTGATTTAATGTACTGCCAACAAAGATTTCCTATCAATTTGAAAATTAATAGTTTCACAATGTGAAAGGCTTAATCTGAAATTTGTTTCCATTTGATGAAACTTGTCACCAATTTTAACTTTTATATGCCTATCATGACAAACCCTTCCAGCTGTTTCATAGATCTCAGGAAAAAAGGATGCTCATGTATGATCATATATGCATCAATGAATATGTGTTTTTTTAAATTGCTATCTGTTCTGATTGCTTTTTCATCTCATTATCTACACTATCACATGCGACACATGTAAGTCGTATTAATCAAACAATCCTAGGATTCCACACCAATAAGGGACATGCACTAACATTAATTTGAGTACACCTAACATCACAGAAAGCCTAGTAACAGCCGACAGCATTCAAAGTCACAACATACACTGAATCAACAGTAGTTATTTCCAAAATGTCAGGAAACAGCTGCTTGTGTTTACCAATCAGCTCTTATGCATGAATGCAACCAGGTCAGATTTTACATACTACTACACAGGAAACAGTAAATATCATCCATCAGGGGAAAAAGTGGTGGGAAACAGCTGGAGGTTCTACTAAACCTGCCCAGGATTGATGATGGTATGTGTAGGTAGTACAGCACAGAGAAGGACAGTGATCAGGTAATACCAAGATATTTTGGGGTGTATGAACACAGGTACAAAGAATATAAATACACAGGTGTATGGAATGTAAACATACAAGGGTAAGTAATATAAACACACAGGTGTTAGGAGTGTAAGCACACAAGTGTAAGGAAAGTAAACACACAAATGTATGGAGTGTATACACACACATGTAAGGAATATAAACACACAGGTATATGGAGTGTGAATGCACAGGTGAATGGAGTGTAAATGCACAGGTGTTTGGAGTGTATATACACACATGTAAGGAATATTAATATAAAACCTAAATTTTGTATAAACACATATGTAAAACGTAAACACACATGGGTGCAAGGAATGTAAACACACCTATGTATGGAGAGAAAACGCAGAAGTGTAAGGAATGTAAACACACAGATGTATTGAGTGTCAATGCACAAGTGTAAGGAATGTAAACAAACATGTGTATGGAGTGAAAACACACATGTAAGGAATATAAATATACAAGTTTAAGGAAATTGTATGAGATATTAATATAAAACCTAAATTTTCTATAAACACACATGTAAAATGTAAACACACATGGGTGTAAGGGGAGCAAACACATGGGTGTAAAGAATGTAAACACACAGGTGTAATGTGTGTAAATATGCTAGATATTGACATGTGTGATAGGGTTGTTAAGGTATTGTTATCAGAGCAATATCAAATACTGAACTCTGGTACCCTTGTATATCTAAAGCCAATAGATCAATGTAAAAACAGTAGGGTATCTACTTCTGTGTTTCCAGTTCTAAGCAGACTTTTAAACAGTGCACATATTTTTAATACAGACGCTGTAATAGCTATTTGCATGACAAGAATATAAAAATATATCAAAATATGTCATAATGCAGAAAGTGCTTCCTAAATAAAACTTAATCCAATATATAACACTGTAATGGGGTTATAGCTAATCACCAGGACCTTGACCATATTAAGAAATTTTGGACTGAAAATTCATTTTGAACAAGCGAGACCATAGTCAGAAATTTGGACAGAAGATCCAGCATGAGAATGTGAGACTAAAGAAATTAGGATTGAAGATTTTGTGAAGGTGACATAGTTAATTATCAGCTGGTGGCCTTTATATGATTGAACACGTGTATTATACTCAGTACTGATGTCTGAGACTCCTGTGGTAAAAAGATGGTGAGTCACCTTGGTTTACACATCCCCGCTATAGTTACCTTAATGGCTAGTACATTAGACAAACTCTGGATGGTAGTCTCTCTACAATATACAGTGTAAACCCTACATCCTACAGATCACAGTTCATATTGACTTTATATATTACTACATTGCTGTAAGCCACTGAAAGCCAATTTATTTGCTTTAAAAACTTGCCTGTATCTTAAAAGAATCTGTTTTCAACATTAAAAAACTGATTTGTATCAGAATCTGATCTACAGTTCTCTAACACTTCATGGTTTGTGTTCTTGTAATAACTATATCTACAAGTGCCTGGCACTATCATTCTAACGAAATATGACAGTGTTTTTCATACAGCTTTCAAATAGCTGAAATTGATTTTTCTCATAATCACCTCAATCTCTAGACATTAATGTTATTTATTGTCTTGAAGTTCCTCTTAAATAAATAAACATTTCAGAAGGCTTAACAACACAACTACCTCACAATTAAAAACTTTATAATGCAAATACACTACAAATACCAAAATCCACAGCTTGTATACACAACAACAAATATATCCTATCAAAGCTGGAGTATACAACTACACATCTATCATACCACAGCTAGTATATACAAAGTGTATCATACCACAGCTAGTATATACAAAGTGTATCATACCACAGCTAGTATATACAAAGTGTATCATACCACAGCTAGTATATACAAAGTGTATCATACCACAGCTTGTATATACAAAGTGTATCATACCACTGCTTGTATATACAATGAGTGTATCATACCACAGCTAGTATATACAAAGTGTATCATACCACAGCTTGTATATACAAAGTGTATCATACCACAGCTTGTATACACAACAACAAATATATCCTATCAAAGCTGGAGTATACAACTACACATCTATCATACCACAGCTAGTATATACAAAGTGTATCATACCACTGCTTGTATATACAATGAGTGTATCATACCACAGCTAGTATATACAAAGTGTATCATACCACAGCTTGTATATACAAAGTGTATCATACCACAGCTTGTATACACAACAACAAATATATCCTATCAAAGCTGGAGTATACAACTACACATCTATCATACCACAGCTAGTATATACAAAGTGTATCATACCACAGCTTGTATATACAAAGTGTATCATACCACGGCTTGTATATACAATGAGTGTATCATACCACAGCTTGTATATACAAAGTGTATCATACCACAGCTTGTATATACAAAGTGTATCATACCACTGCTTGTATATACAATGAGTGTATCATACCACAGCTTGTATATACAAAGTGTATCATACCACAGCTTGTATATACAAAGTGTATCATACCACTGCTTGTATATACAATGAGTGTATCATACCACAGCTAGTATATACAAAGTGTATCATACCACAGCTTGTATATACAAAGTGTATCATACCACTGCTTGTATATACAATGAGTGTATCATACCACAGCTAGTATATACAAAGTGTATCATACCACAGCTTGTATATACAAAGTGTATCATACCACTGCTTGTATATACAATGAGTGTATCATACCACAGCTAGTATATACAAAGTGTATCATACCACAGCTTGTATATACAAAGTGTATCATACCACTGCTTGTATATACAATGAGTGTATCATACCACAGCTTGTATATACAATGAGTGTATCATACCACAGCTAGTATATACAAAGTGTATCATACCACAGCTAGTATATACAAAGTGTATCATACCACAGCTTGTATATACAAAGTGTATCATACCACAGCTAGTATATACAAAGTGTATCATACCACAGCTTGTATATACAATGAGTGTATCATACCACAGCTAGTATATACAAAGTGTATCATACCACAGCTAGTATATACAAAGTGTATCATACCACAGCTAGTATATACAAAGTGTATCATACCACAGATTGTATATACAATGAGTGTATCATACCACAGCTAGTATATACAAAGTGTATCATACCACAGCTAGTATATACAAAGTGTATCATACCACAGCTAGTATATACAAAGTGTATCATACCACAGATTGTATATACAATGAGTGTATCATACCACAGCTAGTATATACAATGAGTGTATCATACCACAGATTGTATATACAATGAGTGTATCATACCACAGCTTGTATATACAATGAGTGTATCATACCACAGCTTGTGTATACAATGAGTGTATCATACCACAGATTGGGTATACAATGAGTGTATCATACCACAGCTTGTATATACAATGAGTGTATCATACCACAGCTTGTATATACAATGAGTGTATCATACCACAGATTGTATATACAACGAGTGTATCATACCACAGATTGTATATACAATGAGTGTATCATACCACAGATTGTATATACAATGAGTGTATCATACCACAGATTGTATATACAATGAGTGTATCATACCACAGATTGTATATACAATGAGTGTATCATACCACAGATTGTATATACAATGAGTTTATCATACCACAGCTTGTATATACAATGAGTGTATCATACCACAGCTTGTATATACAATGAGTGTATCATACCACAGATTGTATATACAATGAGTGTATCATACCACAGATTGTATATACAAAGTGTATCATACCACAGATTGTATATACAATGAGTGTATCATACCACAGATTGTATATACAATGAGTGTAGCATACCACAGCTTGGGAATACAACAACAAATGGGTATAAAACCAGACACACAATGCACCTCCTGTATCATATAAATATGGAAAACCTGTATCTCTACTCAACACAAAATTGTAAATATCTTCAAGTGCGAAAAAAAAACAAAAAAAATGGCAATGTCTTTTAATCAATATATCTTATGGAAGCTTCTATGAAAGTACTGAACTCTTTGCTTTCTTTCTATCACTACTTCCCTATATAATATAAGAATGAAAGTACTGAACTCTTTGCTTTCTTTCTATCACTACTTCCCTATATAATATAAGAATGAAAGTACTGAACTCTTTGCTTTCTTTCTATCACTACTTCCCTATATAATATAAGAATGAAAGTACTGAACTCTTTGCTTTCTTTCTATCACTACTTCCCTATATAATATAAGAATGAAAGTACTGAACTCTTTGCTTTCTTTCTATCACTACTTCCCTATATAATATAAGAATGAAAGTACTGAACTCTTTGCTTTCTTTCTATCACTACTTCCCTATATAATATAAGAATGAAAGTACTGAACTCTTTGCTTTCTTTCTATCACTACTTCCCTATATAATATAAGAATGAAAGTACTGAACTCTTTGCTTTCTTTCTATCACTACTTCCCTATATAATATAAGAATGAAAGTACTGAACTCTTTGCTTTCTTTCTATCACTACTTCCCTATATAATATAAGAATGAAAGTACTGAACTCTTTGCTTTCTTTCTATCACTACTTCCCTATATAATATAAGAATGAAAGTACTGAACTCTTTGCTTTCTTTCTATCACTACTTCCCTATATAATATAAGAATGAAAGTACTGAACTCTTTGCTTTCTTTCTATCACTACTTCCCTATATAATATAAGAATGAAAGTACTGAACTCTTTGCTTTCTTTCTATCACTACTTCCCTATATAATATAAGAATGAAAGTACTGAACTCTTTGCTTTCTTTCTATCACTACTTCCCTATATAATATAAGAATGAAAGTACTGAACTCTTTGCTTTCTTTCTATCACTACTTCCCTATATAATATAAGAATGAAAGTACTGAACTCTTTGCTTTCTTTCTATCACTACTTCCCTATATAATATAAGAATGAAAGTACTGAACTCTTTGCTTTCTTTCTATCACTACTTCCCTATATAATATAAGAATGTATAGGGGGACTCTGCTGCCAAATTATCTTACAGTTTTGGCACTGCTGTGGATTTCTCTACTTTTGGCACTGCTGTGGATTTCTCTACTTTTGGCACTGCTGTGGATTTCTCTACTTTGGCACTGCTGTGGATTTCTCTACTTTTGGCACTGCTGTGGATTTCTCTACTTTTGGCACTGCTGTGGATTTCTCTACTTTGGCACTGCTGTGGATTTCTCTACTTTTGGCACTGCTGTGGATTTCTCTACTTTTGGCACTGCTGTGGATTTCTCTACTTTGGCACTGCTGTGGATTTCTCTACTTTGGCACTGCTGTGGATTTCTCTACTTTTGCACTGCTGTGGATTTCTCTACTTTGGCACTGCTGTGGATTTCTCTACTTTGGCACTGCTGTGGATTTCTCTACTTTGGCACTGCTGTGGATTTCTCTACTTTTGCACTGCTGTGGATTTCTCTACTTTTGGCACTGCTGTGGATTTCTCTACTTTGGCACTGCTGTGGATTTCTCTACTTTTGGCACTGCTGTGGATTTCTCTACTTTTGGCACTGCTGTGGATTTCTCTACTTTTGCACTGCTGTGGATTTCTCTACTTTTGGCACTGCTGTGGATTTCTCTACTTTTGCACTGCTGTGGATTTCTCTACTTTGGCACTGCTGTGGATTTCTCTACTTTTGCACTGCTGTGGATTTCTCTACTTTTGCACTGCTGTGGATTTCTCTACTTTGGCACTGCTGTGGATTTCTCTACTTTTGCACTGCTGTGGATTTCTCTACTTTTGCACTGCTGTGGATTTCTCTACTTTTGCACTGCTGTGGATTTCTCTACTTTTGCACTGCTGTGGATTTCTCTACTTTTGCACTGCTGTGGATTTCTCTACTTTTGCACTGCTGTGGATTTCTCTACTTTTGCACTGCTGTGGATTTCTCTACTTTGGCACTGCTGTGGATTTCTCTACTTTGGCACTGCTGTGGATTTCTCTACTTTTGCACTGCTGTGGATTTCTCTACTTTTGCACTGCTGTGGATTTCTCTACTTTTGCACTGCTGTGGATTTCTCTACTTTTGGCACTGCTGTGGATTTCTCTACTTTGGCACTGCTGTGGATTTCTCTACTTTTGCACTGCTGTGAATTTCTTTACTATAGACTGAAAGTACCAGTAAGTTGTGAATAATCAAGAAAGCAGTGTGTTGTTCTTATTTTTCTTTTCTATTTTGGCCTAGGACCAAGAGTATAATCAAAGATTCTTCTATCAGCATGTAACACTTCCACTTGTCTGCCCTACCCCTACTGGCTGCTAACACAGCCTAAACCATCAACATCTCCATTTCCCCTGCTCTGGAATTCTCCATACTCTTGGAACTGCCAAATCACCATAGTTTGGAAGTAATTTATATGTTTACTGAAGACCTATAAACATCTACCTAAGCTGTAATCTTACATATGTTGACTAATGATGTACAAGACCACAACAAAAACAATCCAAGTTTTCTTTGTGGCACCAGGATACCTGCAAACATAACACAGCTGTACTCCAGTAAAATTAGGCATCCTTCTATTGGTCATTCACAATATTCACATATAGAGGGTCAAGTACAAACTATGGTCCTATAATACACTGATTAAATCAGGTGGGTTTATATTCAGCTTTTGTAAAATGTCCATTTTATAAATCAATTTGAAATGGGTGGTTTTGGCATTCTGGTTAATTGGTATAGGACACTTAGCAGTTCCTAATGATCTGTTAACCTAGGCTTGTACAAATAATGGCAAGATATAAAGTTAATACATGCACTGAAACTAATGCAAAAAATACATATCTTTAAAATACATGGGTAATCATGCTGAACAGCATTCCAGTAGTCGTATCAACAGCTGTCGACATAACACTGAGAAATGTGACACATGGATAAGTCCCTGAATAATTCTCTATCTTATATTGTAACACCTATAAATTATAACACAGATCCTCTTATTATGGCCTGTCTATTCATCTGATGGGTTGTCTACAGACAGTGAATGTTTCTAAGGATGATGTCATATCTGTCTGATGAGAGAAGTACAAGACAACAATGTTAAAAGATGCCACAACAAAAACATAAGGATAATTAATATAACATAATTTTGTTGGAAAGATTACACACATAAATAAAACAAGTTGCACACTTGTCAGATGACGTAAATGAGTGATAAATCTATACAGGCGACAGCTGGTTTCCTGGTCCTCGCGCAGTCTGGTTTTATGATTTAACATCCCATTATACCTGTATATATATAATCCATTAAAAACAAAATACACAAGCAGACTGTTAATGTAGATGTTTATACTTGGTGAAAATATTGTGTATAGTTAATTTATACAGCTGTAGTACATGGAAATTAATTATTTTACATTATACATTTATCTTCTATGTTTTGTTTTTGTTACATGCAGCACATTTACACAGAATTATAATACATGACATGAATTTCCTTAGTTACTGAACAGAAAGTTTCATATAAGAGTTTACCCATATACAATAACATGGGGAGTCTTAATGTAATCCTCAATATCTTACATACACAATAACTTTAGAAGCTAGATGGAGATGGCACCTTCTTCCACTATAAATCTAAATTACAACCTTCACCTATCCTCAAGTGACAATCAACATTAACAGTTGGCTCTGTGATTTCCAGGACAGCCACCATGATGAAATGTACACCTTCTTTACTGATAGTATATCAAATCTTGTCATATAAAACATTCATTTCTTTTAAGGAATTGTGTCTCATGATGACCATGTACATATCAAAATACAAACTAACAGAAAAAACTCATGAAACAACATGAACAAACAGCAGCAATGGATGATGTTACATTACATTACAGTCATGTGATACAAAACGTGTAGAACAGGTGGCTAACAAGGCCCATTCATTGTTATATAACATAACCAACTTACCTGAGCTGATTCTGTCTCTGATGCAGATGTAGTGGACTCATCATTACTAATGGAGTGATCCTTGAGGTTACCGTTGATTCTAAGAGCACTGATTGGGGAACGGCTTCCTCCCTCCTTACTGGGTGAGATGTAAGAACAATTCACATAACAATTTCGCACAATTTCTGCCTTTTGCTCACGACTATCTCCATGAGGAACTGGTGAATTTTTCAATTCCTTGTCTTCATCCGAGTGGCGCTGCAACCATGCTTTTTTCAATTTTGGTGCATTGCCGGACTTGTGTGGGGAGGTACTGTCTGATTTGACATGGGGTGGGGGACTAGGAGCACTGAGGGTGTCACTGTCTGTGTCAATTTGACCATTGGCCACACGATTGATGGTCTCCATTAGGGCCGTATGGCTGCTGATACTACTACTGCTACTACTCAATGTCTGGGAGTTGGAGTCATCCAGACAAGCACTGAGCTGGAGGGGGTCACTTTTCCTGCGTTGGTTCTGGGATTTGGTCTGAGATTGGGGTTGAGATTGGGGCTGAGATTGAGACTGGGGAGAGTGGTGCACCACAGGTTGAGGGGGTGGGGTATGTCCCACTTGAGCCGGAGGAGGTGGGGGACTTTTCCCAATTGGGTGCCATGATTGTTGTTGTTGTTGTGGTTTGGTCTCTGTAGTTGATGTTGAATGTTGTTGTTTACTACTATTACTGCTACTACTGTTATTTGACTTGCTTGATTTGTTCAAGTCCTGGTCTTGAAGGAACGCATTCTGAACAGCATTTTCAACAAAAGACTTAAAACTATCCATAAATCCTGAAGCAGTTTGCGAGCCTGGAGCTAATGAGGATGGAGAGGACATAAACGATGACGTAGATAATGTTGACGATGAAAATGATGAGGATGGAGATGAAATTGTGTTCATAGCTGATTTGGTTGTCATGGTGACATTGGAAAGAGCACTAGACACTGTAGTACATGTTGTACTACTTGTAGTTGTATATGGGGAGTGATTGGTCAATATCTGCGGAGTGGTCACTGGCACATTCAGAGCTGAATTTGCTACATTCTCTGCCTTCTGCCTCTTGCGTTGTGGCCCATCCTTGATGACCTTCCGCTTAACACCCTGTTGACCAGCTGAACTGCTGGACTGGGAGGTGGCTGTTGGAATGCTTGCTGATGTGTTTCCCTTCTGTTGGTCACTATGGGCCGATGACATTGACTTAACAGTACTTTGTGAGTAGATTGGGTTTGGCACAAGACCTTGCTGAATGAGACTGTAACTGTATGCCAGTGAGCGCCCAGGGAGGGACACGGGTGGCTGTGCTATTGCTGCAGACATGTAGTGACTGTTGCTACTGGATGCTGATGATCCGTTGGATGATGTGGATGAAGCTGGAGGTTTACCTCGGTGATAGTCAACTGGCTGACCTAACATTGCGGATGCAAGCTGCTGATGGTTCATGCCTTGGCTAAGTGGGCTGTTGGATGCGATATGTTTATTTTCCCCTTTGAGAGAGCTGAGTGATGATACATGTGATCCTGACGAGGACAGATCCATGGACCCGGAGACGTCATGGTGATAAGAACCTGCTGAGGGACTACTACTGGCTAAAGCTGAGCGTGGTCGGTCGTGATGGTGGCGATCAGGAGTATGTGCTGGTTTGGGCTGGGGTCGTGGGGAGGTGGATGGGGGCATGGGGATGGTACTGCTGTAGTGTGAATGTGCAGGGCGTGGGCTGGCAGACTTGCCACTGTCTTTACCCTTGTTCTCCACTATCACAGAGCTATGAGATTTGATGTCCTTAATCAATGGTGGAGGTACACCAGTTTTGGGTCGTTTAGGTGACGTTGAGCAAGTGGACCCAGATTTCGAGTCTATATTCATTTTCTCTTCACTTTGTTTCTCTGCAGCTGCCAAACCATGTAGATGAAGCTGTTCTGGTGATATATAAGTATGCTGGAATGGTTGGTAGCCATACAAACTAAAATTAGGTTCTTGCTTCACTCCTGACCCAGAGCCAGATGAGGAAGAAGAAGAAACAGGGTATCCTTTGAACCCCTGAGCTTGTTGGTAGTTGTGAGCTTTGTTATCACTAGAACGGCTTGAACTGACCTTCTCCACTTTCTGTTCCGATTTATGTTCTGTGGCAAGAGCTTTCTGACGTTCCTTAATGAACTCTTCTTGCTTAGCAACAAAGAGTTCTTGCTGCCTCATGATCTCATGCCGTCGAAGCATCTCAGTGTTAAAAGAAAGGTGACGCATTTCCTCCCTTTCCCTTTCCTATAACACAAACAAGACATAATTAAGATTGACAGCAAATTCAACAAATTTAAGCAGAAGAATTCACAATTCAGGCATTAGAACAAAACCGAAAGATTTTGGACTAAAAGAATTTTTAAATCTACAGAAAGTCCTGAACAGGAGGAGATACATGATCAGTTTGGGAACAAGCATTTACCTGTTTGACCTTTTCCTCCATGCTTTTAATGATATCCTGTTTATCAAGCTTCTCGCTATGACTGTAGTGGTAGGAGGAAGGGGACTGTTGTTCAGACTTGGGAGGCCCACTCTTCCCCGTGCCAAGGGTGATGGAGGGAGGTGCCCAGATCATGCCTGACTGCTGAGCCTGAAACATATCAGGGAATCAGTAACACAAAACTGTACTCTCAGACACAAATGTTGAGAACAATGTACAGTCAATTGAGCTCAAATACAAGTCAACTTTCTGACAAGTATTTCAGGCTCATGTGAGAATTGGCCATGCCATCAATGTAAGCTAAAAGTGGGCTAAATCACAAGCCAAGTATCTGGCAAGGATCAAACCACGTCTTAGTTGGTAAATGTAACAATGAGTAGGGTCTAAAATTTCATCCTTACACACCACCTTGTAGGCACAAAAGTCATATCAATGCACCTCAAAACTAGTATCATACGGATGTTTTAGACAGTACAGAAGCAGGGTTAGAGACTGTATGTCAACATAATTATTCACTTACCCTTTGTTTAGCAAGCCGTAAGGACTGCTGGAAATGGTCATCCACAGCAGCTAAGGTATCCGCAGATTCTTTGAGAATTCTTTCCCTTTCCTGCCGCTGTTCATGCTCATGTTCCCTCCGTTTACGTTCTAGCTCGCGCTCTCGTTCACGTTCCAAGAGCTCTTTCTCCATGCGTTCTCGTTCAGCTCGTTCTCGTTCAGCTCTTTCCCTCTCCATTTTTTCTCGTTCAATCCGCTCTCTATAAGTAAAGAATAAACAAACATCTGAGAGGAATGAACAAAAGTAAAACTAAATAGTGGTTGTGTAAAACAGTATTACACTGTTGGCACAGAAACAGCTGGTTTTCAAGTTTCAAGCTAAAAAAATCTATCTGAAAAAAAATTCAAACAAATAACATTTACGATATAAGTTTGTAAATTTGAGATCAGAATGATTTATTAGACACTGTAATTTCCCCTTAATCAGCACAGACCTTCTTTACCTTTTCCTTACTTATTTAAATCAAAGAGTTGCCTTACTCTATTCTGGATTTTACTTTTTGTCCGTTTTTCATCAAAAGATTAAATGTGAATATCCCTGATAAAGATGAGTCGTGTTATTAATCTTAAGGATATAGAAAACATCCAACCATATTTCAAGCCATTATATTAAATTTGCCTGAATCAAGTGATTGGAAGTTATTGAGTTACATTGAAAAATACAAGAGCAGAGGGAGGGACCCTGACTGTATAGTGAGATACTGGTCTGATCATGCTGGACAGTATACCTACAGAAAGTGGGTAGGTATTGGCTCAGTAAAAAGCTAGCTAGATAGAAAAGTACAGTAAAATTCAATATCGTCAATGGAATAATGGTATTTAATTGATCACAAACATTACCATAACATGTGTATATACAAGTACAGGATAATAGAAGCCAATTATAGGAAAGCTTTCAAAGTTTTTGTCTTCCTTACAGCTTTAATCAAACTTTTAGTGGTCTCTCGCAATGACTTACATGTTAAAGCCTTTATTCCACACTCGGCTATTTCTATACAAAATTACCTTTGTTAAATCAGAATAATTTTTGTCATGTATTTAGTTTTTAGGAGTAATGTTGGAACTAGTAAGAGATTCCTGAAAGGGATAAATGACTACCTTGTACCAGAAGGAAACACTAAAACCTAAGTTAACAATGTATGTCTGATTGATAGGTCTAAGTGACATTTTAACATCTCCCGTCTGAATGAAGACAATAAGTAAAGGTGACCAAGCAATCAAATATTTCTTTTATCTCAGCCTGATCAGGAGGTCCCACTGACGTCATCAACAGACAGATTACCCTGTAAGCTACTTACAACAACACTAATGCTACACGTGTCAAGGTAGCTTTACCAATCACACACAGTAAATATTAAAGGGGTATTGTTATCAATGTAGAGTAGAAACATTCCATATATATACACCTATAATACGCAAGAAGAAGCAGCTTATCTGTTCAAATCGAATCACTGATTAATACCAGATTCAAATAAAAACATAGTTAAGACATAACTTAGTATGTTTAAAAAAACTCTGTATGTGAAAGACCAATATGTCTGTACTCCAACACCAGATCAAAATGTTTAATTCCTGCAGTGCTCTTCAACATATGATGCTCTACCACAACTGTTGGCCTGATCAATACCTTGCCTGTTATTATCTTTGTCGTATTTGGAGGGAAAATTCCTTCTGACACCTCATCAATACTGTTATCAAAACAAAATCAATGGCTGTGTAATCTCCATGGGGGGTTCCAACATGTTTTATTGATCTAGAGGAGTCAATGGACTGGTACACACGAACCACAAGACACCATATATAAGGTTACCATACATAATCCCAGGATATACAGACACATACAGGACACCATACATAAGGTTATCATACATAATCGCAGAACATACTGATACATACAGGACACCATACATAAGGTTACCATACATAATCACAGGATATACGGACACATACAGGACACCATACATAAGGTTACCATACATAATCACAGGATATACTGACACATACAGGACACCATACATAAGGTTACCATATATAATCCCAGGATATACTGACACATACAGGACACCATACATAAGGTTACCATACATAATCGCAGAATATACTGATACATACAGGACACCATACATAAGGTTACCATACATAATCCCAGGATATACTGACACATACAGGACACCATATATAAGGTTACCATACATAATCTGAGGATATACTAACACATACAGGACACCATACATAAGGTTACCATACATAATCCCAGGATATACTGACACATACAGGACACCATACATAAGGTTACCATACATAATCCCAGGATATACTGACACATACAGGACACCTTTCAGGAAACAAAACTAAATAAGGATGATACAATGACACATACTGCAGTTACAATACAAGGAAAATTTAGTTGATAATATCCTACACTTGTAACTGATCTGAAGGAATTCTAATAAGCCAATATTACTGAATAAAATGGATGACAAGATGATATGATTTCCTTCTATCAACCAAAATACCAGCTCTAATAACACATTGTACAATAGTACCTTCTACTGACCTACATACAATCTACATTTGCTTTCACTGTAAACTCAGGTCTAATAGACAAAATGATCAAAATTTACATGTGTGGTATAGATATGTATAATCACATATAACTGTGACCTATCTACTGGGACAGGAGAAGTAAAATACTCTCTACAATACTACAGAAACAGTGACTTGTTCTGAGATCCTGTATACATGTCACAGGTAGGGCTTGTTAGCACACTCATCTGGTAAGTAATCACCACTGATAGACTGCTACTATCTCTGATTTAAACTCGGGAATATAATTTACTCTAGTGCTAATGAACAGTTCTTTTTCAGCATTTGGACTAGATCTCCATATATATAGCAGAGAGGAAGTAACAATGTGTTTTTTTTCACAAGTACATCAAGATCTCAATATTTCTTACGCCTATATTGATAAAACTTTCCTTACTCTACTGTGTGTATGTATTATTCAACACCAACAATTGACCTTTCTCCTTGCACTAAACTTTACAATATATTGATTTATAACTGTATCACTTTAGAAAACTTATTCATATGTTAATCTAGATATTTTCAACGCTTTCACAACTAAGAAGCTTATCTCTGAGAGCATTAAGCATGAAAAACAAAATGGACCTTAAAATAAAATGTTGTATCATTAATTTTTTTGACCACACATATACTGAGAGCCCTACAATATCAGAATAACTGCCCTTGATATTGCATATCGGTCTGTTCTCCTTATTATTATTATTATTCACACTGTTATCTCTGTCAAAATGTAAACATGAACAATACCTGCTTTCAAGTCCAAGAGAAATAGCCGGCATTGACAAGCAAAGTGCAATTTCTATAAGTGAATAAGCTCAAAATTTTTAACAACAGTTTAGAGTGAACATCTTACCTTTCAATGCGTTCTCTTTCTTGGCGTTCTCTTTCTATCTGGCGGTCTCTCTCAATTTTCTCTCTTTCTAGCCGATCCATGCGTTCCCTCTCAAGACGCTCACGTTCAATTCGGTCACGTTCATATCGTTCTATCTCACGTTCCTTCATGCTAAAGATATCCCGAAGAAGGTCCTCCTGTTTGCTGGCAAGCATCCACTGTGGAGGAACTGGTACCGAGGGGTACTTCTGCTGCCACAGGAGTTCTAGTTGGGCCATGGTTAGGTTAGCTGGAGGAGGATATCCAGCAGAACGCTGCAGAAGCAACGAATTGGAATACTGCAACGCAAGTTGCTGCTGCTGAATTGCTGCCAAAGTGGCATGGTCAAGCTGTCCCAGGCCTGGTGATAATCCTAGCTGAGCAGCTGCAGCTGCACCCATGGGATGATAGGACATGGAAGGAAGCACATGTGTGCGAGGGAGGGGATGGGTGGGGAATGAGGTTGTGGTAGGTAGACTCCCAGATGGGGGTGCTGATGGGATGGGGTTATGTACACCTGGGTATGTTGAAGACTTGTGAGGGGGTCCCAACATGCTTTGCACATTGCTCTGAACTGGATTTTTCCTCATTAATTCGGGATCCCTGTAGGGTAGTACAGGCTCTGTTCGATCTATTATAAGAGGACTAGATGCCGGACTGTTTTTACTGGATGTTCTCAGATCGTCAAGCCGTGAGGACGGTCGTCGATCATCACCATAACCAGAATAGCTTGAATGTTCACTTGTCCTAGAACTTGACCGATCATTGGGTGTCTGAGTGGAATTACCGTAGTTGGATAAAACGTTGTCCTTTATAGGAACACTATCTGACCTTAGGTCCTTTGATGGCACCACAGTATCTGAGGACTCACTTTGAGGGGACAGAGATTTGGTTTGGTTGATTGAGCTGCCAGTGTCTTCCCCATGGAGTGCTAGCTTTTCTGTCCTAGCTAATTTGGTGATCTGATCAGTCAGTGATCTATTGACGTCAATGCCAGCCAGAGAATTGGAAGGTGGATTACTACTACTTTCAGAAGAATTGTTACCTGCTAACAACCTCCGTTTCATAAAGTGCATATTATCGTCTGTGTCGGTTGACAGTGTTTCCACGTTTAGGTGCGAACTGTCGTTAGCGACAGCTTCACTTTCACTACCTGTACATGCCCTAGTCACCGCTGTATCACACGACACCAACACACTATCAGACACAGCACTATGTGTTAATACATCCTTATTACCTAAAGCACTAAATTCTGTTCCTGTTTTTGTATCATCATCTTTGTTAACAGTTGCCTCGGTAACCTGTGATAAGTCAGAGTCTGTTGTGCTCTTTACCACAGAGGTTTCTGAATCACATTTAGAAGCTTCTACGTTGTCACTAGCCTTCTTAACATCACAATGTTGCTCTTCCACATTCCTCCTCTTTGCAACAGCTGCCGGTGATGTGCGAGTTTGTTTCCCTGAAACTTTGGATCTGCGCGATTCTCTTTCACTAACTTTCCTGGAGGATTCAGTTTTTACAGGAGAGGGTGATATTTGTCTACGTTCCTTGGAATTAATAGATCTGGGTGTAGTCCTTGGTTCACTTCTATTTCGTAATTTTTTAGTATTCTCTATCTGCCGTTTCTTTGAAACCACAGAGCATTTGTCTGGAGATAGATTAATATCACACTTTTTTAATTGTACAGTTGGCTTTCTGTCAAATGACTTTGGCCTTTTGTTTACAGTAGGAGACACAGGAGGATTACTGTCTTGATTTCCTGCACTTTTCCGAATATCGGACGACCTTGCTCTTTTCACAGGACTTAAAATTTTCTCTTTTTTCTCCTCTAAAGGTAAACTTTGTCTGTTGATATCCTTTGGTTTTGAGCGTTTCCCTGTAGATGGTAAAGCAGTCTGTACTTGGGTTGAAGGACTCCAATCACTTCGCTCCTCAGTTCTACGCTTGCGTTCACGTGTAGGTTTTGTACGAACATTGGTTTTATCTGCAAGAGACAACAGAATATGTAAAGTCACTTGAATATCACTGGTAATTGTTCGACTTTTACACACTGGTATCCCTGAATGACTATATTTCCGAGCTGTTAAGTGGATATTTCAACTGTGTATTAATATCAATCCAGAGATTATGTTATTTCCTGGCCCAAGCTCAAATCACAAGATCATTGTTCTGATACCAAAAACAAAATACTCAAGTTAATGTATTTCCTAAAAGGGAAATCAATAAACTAGACAAATATATGAACATACATGGTATGGTATTAAGATAAATAATCCTCTGTTCCATTATAATGAACACAATGATTACTGGCAACACTGACCTGTACTACCAAGCTATCAGAGGACTACTTGTGACTCCACTGTGGGATGTCGCCTACAGTGAGGATGAGGTCATGCTGAACCAGATACCCAGCATAGGCTAAACACAGCTATACAATAGACCCGGCCACAGTACAAACTACACACTTTATCTAGGCTCTCAATCTTTGGAGAGTTACTGAACTGAATATAACAACACATCAACAATAATGGTGTCTCGCATGACTGGGCACGGCAGAGAGCCAAGCCTTGGTGATATATCACTGACCTCTGATACACACCATTGTAACTATCATAAAAGGTCTGTACTTGCACTTCTCCATAATCGAGTGAACCTGATCTGATCTGTTTGTTGTGTATTTTTGTCTGTACCCGATCTGATACAGTTTGGTATGATGTCATAATGTGTATCTTAGTTGTATACACATTAAAGAACTTCTACATCTTAACAAGCTTGTTTATTTTTTAGTGATAAAAGATAAAAGTTAAGCAGCTTTTATTTTTTATTTCTCTTTTCTTTCCAGAGAAACCCAACCAGACATGCCAGGTTAAGATGACTAACATATGGTTCTGAAAATACACATGCCTCTACTAGAATGTAAATTTTCTATGGCCTAAGAAACCATACAGTACATTGGCCACATGTACGATCACATGATCACACAGCCTTCATCTCTTATCTTATTTGTACAAGCTCTTCTAGGGGCACATAAACTTGTGGTAAAGTAGGATCAAGTATTTGGCCTATTTTCAATATTGTTATCAGTTTCTATAAGTTAATATAGATATATTGTATAGTTGTGTGTACTTCATGACAGACACATAAATATATATATAACCAGATCAGGGTGTATCATGTCTGATGGCCTCTAATTATTGCACAACACACACCAGTATGTAAATCACACCTATTAACATGATTGTATTTAAATCAGGCTAGATTTCCTTACAATTTATAATTAGATTCCCATTGATACATGACAAAGATCCATCAGACGATATGAAGAATTACTCTGTAATGAACAATGAAGTAAGCACTTAGTTCATTTAAATTTATTAGGATTAGGATCAACTGTATATCTTTTAAATACAATTAAATCCCACAAATGATCTTAAGGATTTTAATTTATTCATTCTGTCTGACATGTAGAGAAGAACATTACAAAAATAGCCTGAATAGATTTTATAAACAATAAATTAGCACAGAAGAACAATTCATCCATTTTTTTGTCACAACAGCATGACAATATCCACACCTGCCAGGGCACAATGGAGCAGGCTGTGCTAATCAAGCCTTTGTTTGACTGTGACTGAACAGCAGCAGGTCAACACCAATGTATAGTTCACCTGTCACCATAGCCCAAGTCTGCAGTACTGGACTTGAGTATAATTACCCACTGACATAAGTATTCATGTTATTGCTCTGTCCTGATGATAAACATTAAATGATATTGGAATGAAATAGATATGATGTCAGACTTATGCCACAAGATCACTGCAAAGTTACAGACCTTTGGAGGAAAATATTTACACAGACATTGCCCCCGTGGAATTGAAAAGGACAACTGTGAAATGTTCCTCCATTTTGTTGACTAAGCAAGTCAACATCACAGACTGGCAGTGTAGAATCACAGCCTAGCTGAACAGGAACATGAAACCCCCTGTAGTACATCAGGCTACTGATCTAGCACATTGTCAGATGTCAAAACCGCCCCATTAAAATGTCAAGCTGTGATATAACTGTTTTGCGTGATGCGAATCTCCTGTGCATACAATTAACCCATGGATTCTCACCATCCCTAGACAAAGGACTGCCTTGATTGAAAATAAATTATTCCTCAAAAACAATAAAAATTTAATGGCTCCATTCGTAATTGATAGCGAGTTGAATGTGTAGTCAATACAAATACATTACTCACAGATGGGTGATCAAATCTTCCAGGGCCTGGTACAAGGTAATACTGTTATTAGTATAAATAACGGAGAGACGACCAAACACCAGGAAGGCGAACTATTATATAACAGCTAATACAGAGGGTGAATTATTTCATCTTTAGTAAGACTGACCTTCAATATGTCAAAAAAAATTTATAGAATGTTTAAGATTTGAAAAGAAAGCACTTGATAGAAAGAAGTGAAATGAATTGTGGTATGAGATGAGCAGACTGTACAAGTCTCCCAGCCAGCATGGCCCTATACACAAACAAAGCATGCCACACGGCCATATTGGATAGTGTAACCTTTTCACTCAAAAAGTAAATGTAGAAGCTTAACACAGTTTACTATTCTGATTTTTTATCTTTCTTTTATTCATGTGATTTAACACAAATCATTGATAACGCTGATTATTGCTGACTTTTATCAACTTTCCTTGTCTATGAAAATTTTCAGTTATTTATAGGAGTGGGGTGGTAGCATGCCCCTGTACGCTCTTACCTACCACATAACATATCTAGCCTGACACATATTTAGACTGTACAAGTGAAATCCTCAGACATTTCAATAATGAATGACCTACAAGTCTAACTAAGGTGAAAACCCACCCAGACAAAGAAATGGTGATATCGACCAAAGTCTACCAAGCCGGCTTTGTTCAACAATTTCCGATTAAACATTCATGATCCATTGATTGTAACAGTGTAATGGGGAGAAAAAACACTCACAAGGTTTCATCAAATATGTACTAGGTTAATTTGATATCAAGATTTCTCACAGGCTAAACATGTGGTTACGTGATCTGGCAAACATGACCTAAATTTTGTATAGAAGACCAACATACATTTTATGTGTGAATACAAAAGAAATAAAATTTCTTACCTTTTTCTGAATCTGGTGTGGTAGTATTATTTCCACAAAGAATTCCTTGTTGACTTTGTGAAGAATTTGATGGTGTAAGTAGTCGTGTTTTACTTGTTCGAGCAGGAGTCTTAGTTGTAGAATTGCCTGGTTGTTCAGTTGATTTGGGTGTACTCCGTGGAAATGTATTCTGTAAAGCACAAATTTAAGTCTTAAAATCTGGTTATTCACATACTGATTGATCTCCAAGATTCACAATTAACAGATCATAGTAAATGTAGTCCAGTGAATATGGCGGAGAGCTATTAGAGATTCACAACACAACAGCAGCCAGTCTGGAGTAAAACACATGTACTTCTGGCCTCCAGGTCACCACACTAGTACTATACACTGGGTGTGACTGGTATGGTAAGCCACACTTTGGTGGTGGTGGTAGGGTGAGTGTATGACCTATCTACTCTGGCCCTGGGCGGCTTGGTTGAGTCAACAGATTGTAAGCCCTCCTGCTGTAAATGTGACCTTCACAGTGAGGTTTGGCGGGCTATAACACCTAGGCCTCTCACACTGTGTAACTGCACCACCAACTGCCAGAGTTACAGCTGAGCTGGCCAGTCAAGTGGCCGTATACACAGCTGTGGACCAGGAGTTGCAGAGTACAAGATACTTTCCTGTTATAATTGAACTATTTACCTGTGTAACTGTACATGTATACATACAAGTCAGCTATTTGGCACTGGGCCAGAATTACACACAATATCAATCATCTCTGGCAGTAGCACAGACATAGAAGGCTAAAAACAGGCATTTATACAGACAGATAGCAGGAAGGCTGGGAAAAGGAGAGCCAAAACTTCTCTATAGATTAGGAAGCAGTTATTACTGTGATGAATGACACAGTCCCCAGTACAGTCATCAATGGCTCATACACATTAATAATGATATAGGCAGATGGTGATAGTGAAATAACAATCATATACACAGAATGACACACAGTTATGAAGACGGCAGTAAAAAAGATATTGATTAATCAAAAACTGATTTTAGAAATGCAGAAGGAAAATAAACATATATACAACTGGATAAAAATATTTAGGCCCTATTACCTTTGGTGTACGTCATACCTCTAGTTGTCTATCAGGTCCAAACAAGTTAAATAAGTTAACTTAATTTTTTTTAATCCACACAAATTTTGTATATGCATTAAACTGTTGTATATATAGTAATGCCATTCACCATTAAGTAATCCATAGATGATAAAATGGAATGCGGGTCTGGTGGCCACAATGGCTACCAAAAACTGTAGCTTTTCTGTTTGTGACCTAATTTCTCACACCTACCTTAACAAGGAGTGTACTGTATATCTCCCAAAGTTTATCAACACACTTATTACTTCTGAAGTTTACTAGTACAAGTCCCTGGAGTCGATTCCAGTAAAGGATTAAACAATTCTTATAGTTTCACCATGTAGCTGTAGTGTGTGGAGGTACACTACACTATGGAAAGTGTGAAAAGGAATGGCCGCCAATACAGACCCCCAGTTCTCTGAACAGCTTGCCTGTAATCTCTGGCATTCAGCGCTCCAGAGGTTTTATCATGCTAATGTTGCCTGCCTAGAGCAAGTTTTACAAACAGCCCAAGTCAACAATTACTCTGTTGATTATCACGGTCAGGGGGCGTCTTGCAATACTCTACTGATTACCACTAACAGGGGTTGTCTCACAAGGTACATTTGACTTTCCTGATCTGTAGTGTATTTATTATATATCACATACCCCTGGTATTGATAATCCTTCTTGAGTCCTCATCCATGTATTAACAAGTCCAGTCAAATTTCCTTGTATTGTTCAATAGTGGTATTTGAAAATGAGAAAGCTTTTGAAAGGACAAATTAAATAAAGCTAATATGAATGGATAACAGCTTTTTATACTGATATGTGCTTTTATCCCCCAGGCCACAGACCTAAGTCCATGCTGAGGCCTTTTCCTACCAATGGACAAGAATAAACAAGGTCAAGGTCAATCACCATGCTATTAACTATACTCCAACTGAAATCCTCACAATCAAGTAGCTGAGAATCAATAACCCTTGGCTATGTTTGTCATATTTAATGTTATGTATTGGACGGTACTAGGCAAGCACCTCACCTCTTTACAAGTTTTCTTGTGGAGGTAAAATGCTGTCATTGTTGGAAATTGATTAAGTTTGATGGAGATATGCATGTTGTCTGACCCTACCCTATCAGTCTGAAGTAGAAACAAGGTTAAGAATCTGACCCTACCATATCGGTTTGAAGTAGAAACAAGGTTAAGAATCTCTACGGAGTTTGTATCAATCCTGATAGTAACAACAGGCCATGAATTGATCAATACTGCGTCTGCCTCTTTTCCTATATAGTTGTATTATTCATCTGTGAAAAAGAGCGAAATAATGGCACAGCAATCTCAGTGCTATATTTACAATGATGGTTGATCGATCAGATCCCTGAAGTCAGGCTATCTACAACGACTCGTGGGTAATACTGTCCATCAGCCCCAGATCCCTGAAGTCAGGCTATCTACAACAACTCGTGGGTAATACTGTCGATCAGCCCCAGATCCCTGAAGTCAGGCTATCTACAACAACTCGTGGGTAATACTGTCGATCAGCCCCAGATCCCTGAAGTCAGGCTATCTACAACAACTCGTGGGTAATACTGTCGATCAGCCCCAGATCCCTGAAGTCAGGCTATCTACAACAACTCATGGGTAATACTCTAATGGCTACAGTATTATAACAACTGTCACTTCTACTTTGTGTGTCGATAGTAGCTCTACTACTCTGACTATCATCTAACAGATTCCACTCTGATTAATACACTCATGTTTGGCTTGATTACTTTTTGAACGATGCAGTCTTTTACAGCATTCTTTACACGATGAGTAAGGATGGATTTTCTGCTAGCACTCTTTTGTCATGATTAAATGTGCAGGTGACAATGTATGCAAATTGCATGTGATTATATACACCAACCAACATAATTAGCACTACACGACCAGGCGCTAAAAACTATATAAAATTGTCTCTTCCAAGCTGACCTTCATTGTTAAACACAACAAAAGGTGTACCTCTCACAGACTGACAGGACAAATAACTAGTACAATCTAGCAGCACACAACATCAATATCACCTCTGTTTTTATGCAAAAGATTGCAACTCATGATCAACTCATGGAAATTGAATTCTGAAAGATGGCTTTGAAAGCAACAGAAAAATATATTTCTATACTAACTCTGACACAAATCAATTTGCATTTCAAACAAGTTATATATCATGCAAACAAGCAATATACAATGTATCATGTACTTTACCTTAAGTTAATTTTTCATCTAATTCTTCACACAAAATTAACCATGAGATAAATCATACAACCAGGTGATAAACCCTACAACCATGTGATAAACCCTACAACCATGTGATAAACCCTACAACCATGTGATAAACCCTACAACCATGTGATAAACCCTACAACCATGTGATAAACCCTACAACCATGTGATAAACCCTACAACCATGTGATAAACCCTACAACCATGTGATAAACCATATAACCATGTGATAAACCATACAACCATGTGATAAACCATACAACCATGTGATAAACCCTACAACCATGTGATAAACCATACAACCATGTGATAAACCCTACAACCATGTGATAAACCATACAACCATGTGATAAACCATACAACCATGTGATAAACCCTACAACCATGTGATAAACCATACAACCATGTGATAAACCCTACAACCATGTGATAAACCATACAACCATGTGATAAACCATATAACCATGTGATAAACCATGTGATAAACCATATAACCATGTGATAAACCATACAACCATGTTATAAACCATACAACCATGTGATAAACCATATAACCATGTGATAAACCATATAACCGTGTGATAAACCATATAACCATGTGATAAACCATGTGATAAACCATATAACCATGTGATAAACCATACAACCATGTTATAAACCATACAACCATGTGATAAACCATATAACCATGTGATAAACCATATAACCATGTGATAAACCATGTGATAAAAAACAACCATGTGATAAACCATACAACCATGTGATAAACCATGTGACAAACCATACAACCATGTGATAAACCATACAACCATATGATAAACTCTAAACATTTTTTTTAAAATCCAGCTGGCTGTCTGCTCTTTCATTTTAAATGCAATACTTCCATCTAGTAGTGTTTTTCCTGTCAATACACAATACAGAATCTCTTGACAATACACTGTCACCAGAAATGGAAATTTGTCCAAAGTATGCTGATTATACAGCTGAGCTCAGCTAGCAATTCTATTGACCTTCACCTTTTGAGTTTGGCTTGTTAAGGCGACTGACTTCCCAAGAGACATCATTATAATTTTCTTGCTTTACAAGCCTGCTGGTGATTTAGATCTTCTGACTCACAAGCTAAAATATTGTTTCCTGATTAATACAAATGGTGTTTGGAAATGAATGAAAAATAAATTGACAGTGTGCATGAGCTAGTTAAATACACTGATGGCAAGACAGAGTTTTTCCTCGTTGGTTTCATGACTTTTTTTTTTATTTATTTCCATTAGTAATTGATTTGCTGACTAAGTAACAAAATGGAATTACAGCACCAGATGATGACATTGTGGGTTTCGTTCTATAATCAATACTCAATGCTTTCTTCCCTTCCAGCAAATACATCATAAGATACTACCACAACCAACCAATGTACTTCAAAACAATCATCTCAAAGGATTGTTTTTTTTCTTCTACTGGCCATGCTAACATGGAGAAGATTAACCAAGAAATGAGCCAATAACCTGCAAGCATCTATGTCCTACAAAACCAAGCCTTTTTTGTCATTGCATTGTACCATACTTGACCAAGTGTACTAGATTGTTTGTTTTTGTAGAAAAGGATGCCCTAGTTGACTGTATATAGGACAAGCCACAGATGACCCTACAAGGCCCTGAGGTTATTTGTCAGTCTATCTAATACTGGTGTGATAAAGCCTTAGTTAACATCTCCACAGGCACTGTCTATAGGACCACTAGTCAGGATACATGTCAGGAAATTTAAAAGTATTCAAATTCAAAAAAAAAAAAAATTAACAGGAAATATATCTGATACAGCTCTGTGAAGTACATCTTGCTTAGTCAGAGCATCCGGGCAGACTGGTAAGGACTGAGATATAAAGAGGAAGATGATACTATTGAACATACCATATCTATATTGACTATCAGCCTAATCTAATGCAATTCAGTTCAATCTAATACAAGGTTGTAATTCTCTTGTCAACAATTAAATGGCAACAAACAAGAGATGATCTTCTGCACTACCAGTCACCCTCATTAAAACAAATCCTCTCACAACACTTGGACTTGGCTCCCAGTGTTCCCAACAGACAGGTCTACCACATATGGTGTAATACTGAGCAGCCTTTCTCCACTAGAGTACTACACCACATGTGTACCAGAACAGGTTTGGCCTGCTTCCCAGACAGGATTTGTATTGTTGTGAGGGTTCCCAGTCATAGTGTACCTGTATCATGATGGTATTCCTTTCTGTCTGGTTGGAAAGACACAGCTATCTATGGTTACTCTCTGGATGGAAAGACAGAGTAAAATACCTATGGGCAGTTTGGACAGTTATCATTATCTAAGATAACCATCTAGACTCAGTTTCCTATGGTTACCGTATGGATGGACAGTTACCTTTACTTATGGCAACCATCTAAACAGTTGGACAGTTACTATTTCTTATGATAACCATCTCTCCAGGCAATTACCTATGGTAACCATCTAGACAGACTTTTACTTACTGTCTGGTTGGACAGTTACCATTACCTATGGTAACCATCTCGACAGGCAGTTACCTATGGTAACCAGCTAGACAGACTGTTACCAATGGTTAATGTCTGATTAGACTTTCAAGGCAATAAACACATTCTTTCACTGCCAATGCAATTTTAGTTCTAATTTCAATTCAAAATTGATATTCCACCCTCTAACTTAGAAGTGTGAAATGTGGTCTATTAATGAATGCCAAAACTTTGCCCCTTATTTTGGACAAGATCCAGGAAAACAGCTCTGATACAGATGTAGAGTTGTGCATCTCTAAGTCAGAAGAAGGAGTATGTCAAGTGTATTTTGCAGAAGACAGTATTACCAGCCTTGTAGTACAACAACACATGCCAGCAATCTATGGTAAAGGGAGTCAGAAACATGTTTTCCAAACATATCATGTTCTGTGCCTTTTAACTGTCATCATAAGATCTATGGTAGTATGTTACACTGAAGAACATAACATCACATAAAACTGAAAATGATTAATAATACTCTTTATCCCTCTAAAATTTCCACACAACATTGGACAGGACCAGTCCACACATTACACATGTCACTCAAATTACAACCCCATCAGATAACAGTTTTCCTTTACAGCCTAAATACTGGATACTTGTCAGAAAAGACTTCTTTTTCTAAACAGTTGCTAGGGAACCAAAGTTTAGTGGAAGTGGCAGCATCTAAAGAGTGGACACAGGTCACAAGAGAGAAACTTCAGAAGCACCAGTACAGAACTGTGTAATTATTACAATCTCTGGAGCACCAGTACAGAACTGTGTAATTATTACAATCTCTAGAGCACCTGTACAGACCTGTGTAATTATTACAATCTCTGGAGCACCAGTACAGAACTGTGTAATTATCACAATCTCAGTACAGACCTGTGTAATTATCACAATCTCTAGAGCACCTGTACAGACCTGTGTAATTATCACAATCTCTAGAGCACCTGTACAGACCTGTGTAATTATCACCATCTCTAGAGCACATGTACAGACCTGTGTAATTATCAAAAAATGAGTAACAATATTTCATGTTATTGTCATTAGAACTATTACGACATGTCAAAGCACTGAAATTAATGACATTTCGGACTTAAGGTTTATAGTAAAGGACAAGGCAAAGTGTTAATGTACAAAGAGTTTTAGTAGTAGCATTATACTAGATGTCATAAAAGACTAGTTGTAATGTTAAATTCTACAATGATAGTTGGCCTGTTTTGATTAAAACCCAACAGTACAATCAGTTCTCTTTTCAACCTGATGCTTCTGTTCAATACTTTTATTTAAAAAAAAAAGAGATTGATCTTCATGCCATTAGTAAGAGTTGGTATTGAACGTTGTCCGATTTTCTGCTATCTTTGGTGATGTAATTGTATTTCCATGGATGACTATAAAAGCTAATGGAATAAGCAAAACCCTAGTCGTTGTGTTTCATAAAACCTCTCAGTCAGAGAGCTAGGAAAAGTGCAGTGGGTTGGTTTATGTCACAGGTTGACGGTCTTACAGCCAACAAAGAGGCTTTGTCAGGGAAAGAAAATCCTTTCAGTATTGATAGGATTCAAGGAAGACAAGGGGTAGTCATGAATCAATATTGATCCTGATCCACATCAGTAACATTGTAAAGAAAGATTCAACTCAAACTGAAGATTTGGATCCATAAGGAATCCGACAGACATATCTATTTCTATTAGAATTTTACATCCTAATTATCAGAGTCAGTTTGCATTTTACCACTGTTCACCACTTATTAGGATGCACATATGCAAAAAGCACAAGCAACATTAGGTTAAATTACAAGCTGTAAGCAGAATATTTTCAGATTATCATAAATTTTAAAAAGTAGGTAGGATTTTTTATCAAAGCAAGCAATGCTATCACTACATTATTGTAATACCTGCCTTGTATCCATGTCCTTCACTTACTGAGTAATAAACAAACTTAAATATTTAATCCTTGTCATTATATCAAGAGATTGATTTATGAAAAGATAAATATATACTGTCATCCCTAACTTCTTCAAATGGACATGGCATTCTATATCCTGTCATCACCAATGCTTTACATGGACCTAGCATTCTATATCCTGTTATAACCAATGCTTTACATAGACCTAGCAATCTATATCCTGTCATCACCAATGTTTTACATGACCTAGCATTCTATATCCTGTCATCAATAATGCTTTACATGGACCTAGCATTCTATATCCTGTTATAACCAATGCTTTACATAGACCTAGCAATCTATATCCTGTTATCACCAATGCTTTACATGGACCTAGCATTCTTTATCCTGTCATCACCAATGCTTTACATGGACCTGGCATTCTATATCCTGTCATTACCAATGCTTTACATGGACCTGGCATTCTATATCCTGTCATCACCAATGCTTTACATGGACCTGGCATTCTATATCCGTCATCACCAATGCTTTACATGGACCTAGCATTCTATATCCTGTTATCACCAATGCTTAACATGGACCTAGCATTCTATATCCTGTCATCACCAATGCTTTACATGGACCTGGCATTCTATATCCTGTCATTACCAATGCTTTACATGGACCTGGCATTCTATATCCTGTCATCACCAATGCTTTACATGGACCTGGCATTCTATATCCGTCATCACCAATGCTTTACATGGACCTGGCATTCTATATCCTGTCATTACCAATGCTTTACATGGACCTGGCATTCTATATCCTGTCATCACCAATGCTTTACATGGACCTGGCATTCTATATCCGTCATCACCAATGCTTTACATGGACCTGGCATTCTATATCCTGTCATCACCAATGTTTTACATGACCTGGCATTCTATATCCTGTCATCACCAATGCTTTACATGGACCTGGCATTCTATATCCTGTCATCAATAATGCTTTACATGGACCTAGCATTCTATATCCTGTCATCACCAATGCTTTACATGGACCTAGCATTCTATGAACCTGGCAAACAATCCTCACTGAACATCATAACCATGCAGTAACAAAGTAATGGGGAAAAATGGATAGTATATAAAAATTTCATATTGTAATTTGACTATAAACTACTGTAAATACTGGAAACCAGGAACTTTTAGCCAATGTTATTTCTGCTGGTGTATCATTGCACAAGAATTCATCTCATTTTCATTTCAATTCAATTATATAACAGGGTTAAGTAAGTGTTTAAAATTTTCACTCCATCTTGAATTTACCTTCCTTGTTCTTAGACAAATTGTCAAAAATTAAACAAGGGTAACAATTTCCTGATATACAGTATCTGATGTAGGAGTTCCTGAAGGTGTTGACTTGCTGGAATACTCCAGGAGTTTAATCCTGTTGGTAGAATCAACTTTTGGGTACATACTTTCCACTGTAGTACTGACAAGGTAAAAGCTGCACTAATGCAGTCAAGCCTAATGGTTTCTAGATATAAGTCTGATGTTCTTTACATCAGCTCTAGCTTCCTCTCAGTTCACTGAATGCCCCTACTAATTGGATTCCTCTGACCGAGTGCCCAAGGTATTTCTCTAAATGTTATTGATGCTCTAAGGTAACAAAAGGCAATGACATGAGTGGGCCAAACAGACACGTGACCAACAGGTCTAATGGCAATAACCATAAAAAATCTTCTAAAGCAGACAGTGTGTGTCCTAAAAAAAGCAGGGCCAATACAAAGCTTATTTACTCTTTCTATACTCAATTCAAATTTCACGGTTGCTACTGGAAGTAACTTCCGCGTTGGTCTTTGCCCTTGATGCTTTTCCAAGCACATTGCTGTTAGTGCTCGATTCGATAAAAGATGATTTACAACGATGTGGTGTTTATGATATTGATATGTCGACATTTATTTGCAGCAATCTACCGTTTGAAATGGGTTGAAGTGTGTGTATTGAATATTTACATGGAAATACAAGGTAATTGTTGGTAAAATGACTGTTTATCCTGTCACTCATGTGTAACTTATCACTTATTTGTAACCTTGTTTCATTTTCCTGTGTGAACAAATTATACATATTTATATTTTAATATGACAATAAAGTGTACTCAATTTTATATTTTAAAATCTTATAGTAGTTTTATTTGGTTTTTCTCATCATCAATTTCTCAGAAATTGAAAAGTAGAATCAATGTCCATCATTTTGTTGTCAGTGTAAGCGAACCACATAAATCAGGCAATTTCCAAGTTTTCTATCATTTTAACAATGACTAACTATGCTTATAACACATGAATTTAACTGTCATTTTTCTACGTTTGATTGTTACTATTAGTAAACATTTTGTCAGCCAATTCCCATATCAGCTATGCCTAACAGGAAATTTATGGAAGTAAACAGATTCAGGGTAACTTGGCAACAAGCTGTATGAATTTGATCTTAAAACTTGACCATATGTACTGGTATCCATGGATTTTGACCAGCTACAACAACAGTAAAGTATCTAGTTGAAAGTACTATGTCCTGTTTTTACCAAGGGCATCCACTACTATGTAACAAGTAGCCTATTCATCCTGAAGCAGACAAGGAATTTCCTATGTCTATCTATTCTTAGGGCAGGTGGAAAAGATAGGATGCAGGGTGATAAGTAGGTCACACGAGCCAGCTGAACAGGTCAGTCAGCAGACTCTAGGGATCTTGTGGAATTTTTACTGTGTACTGTTCATTGTCAGTCTTATCTGGGCTTGATAAACCCTGATCCCTATTGTTAACAAGGATGAGGCTTAGCTAGCCATGTGACAGAGTTCACCAAGGTCTAACACTGATGGCAGTCACATACACCTTCACCAAGTCTGAAGATCTTCCAAAACCCAAGTCAACTAGAATGACAAGGAAACCATATACAGCAAAAATATCCATGATATTGTAAAATGGCACAATATTTCTATATTTGTTTTATTGTCCTGAATTGTTAAAAGGCAAACTTATGTTTCCGGACAATAAAGGCTTCTGATGACAAAGGAAACAATTCAGGACATTGAGTTTGGTAGTCCTTATACAACAACTTGGTATCTATCATGGGTTGAGGACACCATATCACAGTCTAACCACACCTCACATTGTTATGACACACAAGAACACACCACTCCACACCACACATTGCTATCTCCACACAAACCGGATTTCCAGTGACCTTCAAACCAACTTGTACCTAGCAGCAGAGTGCTTCCTTTGTTCTGTCAATCACAGGTAAATCTATACAGGCAGGGTGTTTTGTCAACAGGCCTAAAGGTACCTGACATTTTACATACAAACAATAACAATGTACAACATCAAATGCTTTATTCCTTTAGATAAGTAGTGATATTCAGCATGAGACTTTAAATGTCACAGAAAGGATATCATCGCCATTACACAGTACAACTGTACACAAACCAGTGTCAACCTAGCCGCACAGGTAATTTACTGAGGAGTTTTAATGTCTCAAATGTTTCAGTTGTCAACAAAAGTAACTGCCTTTCTCTTATTGAGACCGAAGCAAAACACATAAACAAACTTATGTATACCAATAGCCATGAAAACAGTAAGTCATACTTTCCCTGCCCTGTGGGAAAGACTTTCCTGCACACCTCTGACAGTTTTTATGACAGACAATAATGAATAACAGAATGATTAATGTGCTGGCAAGCAATTGCTTCAAGCTTGATATAAGTGAACTATTTTTGTAGCTCTGCTCCTCAATGCTTGGCAGATAAAGGCATTAATTCAACACAGCCAGTTGAAAGCTGACAGACAGTGTTTTGAGAGGAGCTGAGCCTATATACCAATGTAGATGAGGTAATGTATGATGTGGGTGACCTTCACATTACTGTTCTGACAGGATGAGTCATGCCTAGCCTTTCAGGTTAGGTGTATACTGCTACACCAGCCATGTAGAATTTACAAAAACTGTGTCAGTGATCTACACAAAGAGATAGGACTCACTACCATCTGATAAGACCCACGATTATCACATTACCAGTCGATCTGCATAATATGTAAAATTTGAGAGGTGTACAATTAGTCTGCTTGTGGTTCAGACCTCCAACAAAAATTTACCACTGTCATTTACAAGCTGGTACAAACATGCTTTCAAACTTTTTATCTTTTTAGAAAATAGCTCCCACAATCAAATAAGCTGTCCATGAAAGTCATGCCTAGTTGTATTTTCCCATAGACTAATTATATATATTTTGACAAGATCAGGTGTTCTGAATCATAAATCATGTTAGAGGCATTCAGTTCAGATCCTATATGTACAAGTTTATGGCTGTGTATCAACTCTTGAAGTATTACTGGGTATTAACATTACCAAGCTCCACTTCCATGAGTTCACCAAATTGCATTAAGTCAACATGAACAGAATTGCAGAATATGTACAACAGAAAAAAGGAACATTAATAAGATAAACCTAAAATACGAACTCCCAACCTAGTGATAAATATTTGTCTCAGTTTATATTCTGGTTGATTGATTAGTTTATTAGCCTGACCTGTCCTGTAGGAAAAGAAAGCTTCCTTCACAAAGCAGCAGCATAAATTATCTTTTGAAAACAAGATAGAAATGAAGTGGACTTGTGGAAACATCCACCATGTTTTTTATTTTTCATCCTCACATGAAACTGTTCATTTTTGCCCAAGTTTAATTGACCTACCTTTTGTGAAAATATTTCAGCTTTAGCAGCACACTTAATTCTACCTTTTAATTTCAACCTGATAGACAAAACCTATTTCTGGTGTAATTAAGGCAAAATACTTCTGGCTATCCAAAGGTCTACTACTGACCTTCCTTGAAAGCGGTTGTCCATGTCATGACCATCAGGACAAGGATACGTGTCATCATAAATCAGCCTATAAATGTTGTGCTCTTTTTATGTGTCATAATGCGACTGATTGGACCTATATCTCTATACTCTGCGGTTTGTATGCTATATACCAGGCAGGGTCACTAATAACTCGGATGACACTGCTTTATTCACACTTGATTTACCTAATTCTGACCCTAATACTGTTACTATACACTGTCTATATATATCCTATCAATACAGTCATATTCCAATACAGACATTTTCAAGTATTATTTTAGCAGAGATACAGGTTAGCCACTAATCACTATAACATTGTCCCTGTGAACATTATTTTCAATACACATTCTGATGGGTAAGCTTACACAAGATTCAATGTACACTCTAAACCATCACTCCACTACCCATTACAGATCAGCCAATATATTCTATAAAACAGGTCGTCCAACTCATTACAGATCAGCCAATACATTCTATAACACAGCTCCACCACCCATTACAGATCATCCAATATATTCTATATCACCCCTCCAACTCCCAGTACAGATTAGCCAATATATTCTATATCATCACTGTAGACCAGATTGTTATGAAGCTATCTACATCATGACCATTCACTGTAGACCAGATTGTTATCTAGCTATCTACATCATGACCATTCACTGTAGACCAGATTGTTATCTAGCTATCTACATCATGACCATTCACTGTAGACCAGATTGTTATCTAGCTATCTACATCATGACCATTCACTGTAGACCAGATTGTTATCTAGCTATCTACATCATGACCATTCACTGTAGACCAGATTGTTATCTAGCTATCTACATCATGACCATTCACTGTAGACCAGATTGTTATCTAGCTATCTACATCATGACCATTCACTGTAGACCAGATTGTTATCTAGCTATCTACATCATGACCATTCACTGTAGACCAGATTGTTATCTAGCTATCTACATCATGACCATTCACTGTAGACCAGATTGTTATCTAGCTATCTACATCATGACCATTCACTGTAGACCAGATTGTTATCTGGTAGGGTCAGAACAGGTGGTATTGAGCAATGACTTGGCGTATCCTCACTGAGACCCTATTACAGATAGATAAAGTGCAGCCTTTACACTGATTCTGGGTGAATAGGTACATCTGTACCGATCACTATATCCATCTCTGCTGCTGTACATCCAATTTGGTTACAGAACCATCCCTTCTAGCATATTTCTTGGACAGTGTATTTAGGTCAAAGTTTCTTGGCAGTGGTTAATTTAGTGTAACAACACACCAAGGACTGATCTATGTGCATTGACATGAGTGAGTGATAGTCTTATGTAAGTCTACTTCTGGCTATGCTGTGATTACTGCCCATGTCAGGCTAGTAGCTCTCCAGGGGTCAACACCATTACTGTTACAAACACCCAACAGCTGCCTTGTTATGGTCCCAGGTCAAGGTCATGGTTTTTACCAGCTGCAGTGCAGTCTATCTAGTATGAGTTTAACACTTGATATATTGAGTAAATTTTGTTATAACAATGAAAATGAACATCATCACATACACATATCTGTGGGGGTAGGGGTGGGGGGAATGGTGTTGTTGTCACCTTGGTGATTGTGAAGTGTTTAAGAGAAAGGCAAATGGTATGATTTTATCTGCTGGTTTGTGATGCTATTGATTATGTTATAATACACCTGATGTTTATAAAGTTTTCATGTGATAAAGATATTGATATTCCTCAGTCATAAATATTTCACATATTCAATATTTAAGGGTAAAATGTATGCTCTACCACCTGACAGCTGATAAATTAACTAGTTATACAATAGACATCAGAGAATTCAGGTAAACAAAGCAAGTTGTTTTACACACTTCTGGATCAACATCCCATTACATATAGGGGGAACAATCTGGATCAACATCCCATTACATATAGGGGGAACAATCTGGATCAACATCCCATTACATATAGGGGGAACAATCTAGATAAGCATCCCATTATATATAGGGGGAACAATCTGGATCAACATCCCATTACATATAGGGGGAACAATCTGGATAAGCATCCCATTATATATAGGGGAACAATCTGGATAAGCATCCCATTATATATAGGGGGAACAATCTGGATCACCATCCCATTATATATAGGGGAACAATCTGGATAAGCATCCCATTATATATAGGGGGAACAATCTGGATCAACATCCCACTATATATAGGGGGAACCAGGGGAATCATATATAGGGGAACCAATCTGGATCAACACCCCATCATATATAGGGGGAACACAGGATCAACATCCCATTATATATAGGGGGACCAATCTGGATCAACACCCCATCATATATAGGGGGACCAATCTGGATCAACACCCCATCATATATAGGGGGAACACAGGATCAACATCCCATTATAGTAGAGAGTTCATACAGGGGGAACAATCTGGATCAACACCCTGTTATATATAGGGGGAACAATCTGGATCAACATCCAGCTGTAGCACAGTTCATAAAAGGGAGACAATAACATTTATATAGACAATAAAGAGAGGGAGTCATGAATACCTAATAGGAAAACATATAAACTCATATTGATTGATTCTGACCAACATCGACCTAAATCAAGATTTCACTAACATAAAGCAATAAACATGCTCATGTAAGAATTAGAGTTATTTGACAAAAAGCAAAGATAATATCTATATCAAATATCTGGCAAATCTTCAGGGGTAAATTGTTGGAACAGCAAAGAAAGGGGTAAATTGTAGGAACATTAAAGAATGGGGTAAATTGTTGGAACACCAAAGAGTTTGGTAAATTGTAAAGAACACCAAGAAGGAGGTTAATTGTAAAGAACATCAAAGTTGGAAGTTGCACAGAACACCTAAGGAATACAATGAACAACACCTATAGAAGAGATCAATGGTATGGACAAAATAGAGGGTCAATCTCGCCGCAAAACAGAAAGTATCAATTAGAAAATAAAAGTATATATCAGAAAAATCAGAAAATAAAGGTGTAGTGTATACAAACCTGCATTTCTTTATAGAAACTTTTTACCTTGATAGTAATTCTGTGTATTTTTCATCAACTAATCAGTAACATACTGTATTGATTTGGCTGCTGCTGTTTGTTATACATTAAATACAAGGAACCTACTTCAATACAGTCTACACAGATGGTATCAATACAGAGCCTAACACAGGGCATGTACAATCATCAAGCATGTGTGTGACCAGGACAAAGTACAACTAGTAGTGTATTGGAAGGTACTGAGGCACAAGGTAAACATGTTCAATACTAAGACACCAGGTATATAACTACGTAGGTGTATAAATAGACACCATGTGTGATCTCTTACAAACACCCTACTGCTACACAGCAGATAAATGATCTATAATACAATTATTAGGAAGTTTATCTAAAGCAAGTTGTACTTGGCTCTCATTTCTTTGTGAAATACTTGAAACAAAACATTCCTTGCCATTGAAAAGGATATCATTCATTTAGATTTATTCCTGTCAATATGAAAACAAAATTCAGTGTGATAACACTTTAGTGGTAAACATTAAGTGGATGTAATATATAATTAGACAAGAAATAATCACAGAAATCTAACAACAATATTTATCACTTTAAAGTGTTCATCAGTTCCCTATACTGAAAAGTAAGCAAGTGAAAGGTATTGAATAATTAGTACATTCAGTTTATGTTTCCATTTTCTGGGTGACCTGATTTCAGTCCAAGAGATTTTTCTGCCGAACATACATGAACAAATGAACTGAACAACAGCAGAATGACACTGTTTTTTTTTTTATATAGTTGAGTATGGAACATATGTAATGAACACGCCACCTTTCAATCTTCAAAAAAAGGACTTGGAAAAGAAGACCGATTTCACTTTTCATCATGTCACTCTCATCTAAGATATATATAATTTCAAGACATAAGATGATAGTACTTCCAAATCCAAAGTTCTACATTGTTAATCACAAGTAGGATAAGTATAGAAGTGAGACTTACCGATGTAGACTGGAGATCTTTATCCTTATTAGTTTGTCTTGTGCGTCTTGGTCCAATGCCCACTTCCACTCCACGTAATATAGAATCTACCACTGAAAATACACCACAACAGAATGTCAACGGTATCGTCAGTGAAATATATATTGTTGTATCAAATACTTCCACACACTAAATCACACTTAACAAGTCTCTACCCGATCCTAATTCCAGGCGTAACGACAAAACAAAAGTTGTTTACAATGGTTGAAATCTTCCTCAGCTGAATGTGAAATGCTCCAAAATGTCGGTGATATGAATCATGCTATATCGCAGGTGTAAGTCTGACCGGGCTAGACCACATCTAGGAGCTGACTTGCCACAGGCTGTGTGTTGGAGAGATGTAGTAGTACATACAACATGGCAGCCGATGTGATGTAGGTCATCTCACCAACAAATAATAATATACCAGCCTTTCTCTCTTACCCAGATAAACTCTATCTAGAACAATCAGTCCTGACCCTGTAACTCTAACATATCAACAACTGTCAAACACATCAATATTTCAACCAGAGAAAAACCTACTTACAGTTGTACAATCCCACTCTGTCATCTGATACATCTATATTAAATTGAAATCTGAAAAATCACACTACAAACCAAGTGTCCACACATACCACTCAAAGTGTTTGTTATAAAGAGGAATTTACGACTCCATTAAGATTGTTACATTAGATCTCACCATAAAACCCACCAAGTCTGGCACTTGTAAATCAACAGTTATTCCTGTGTATGGAGCTGAAGATAGAAGCCAGCTCTGCCACCAGGGTAAAGGTGATTGGGAGAGATGGCTGATGTGTCTGGTGGTACCAACACTAATGACCTGTGACATGGTCTACCATTACACCCCCTAGAGTGTGTCCAACACCATCAGTAAATCAATACTAACTTTGTAGTAGTCTTGCAACACATACACAATCCAACAATCAAGGTAAACCTACACAACTTTAAGAAATCAGGATTTGGGTATTCAAAGTCACATTAGTGTACTGTAGCATACACCATTAGGCTACAACAGAATCATCATTTAAACAACTTATGTCCAATAAGGAGGACAGAACAGAAATGTGCTATGCAAAGTACTCTTTTCTGTATAAATGTCAAAAGACAAAAAACTTTAATTACATTTCAACTGAAATTTGCAAATCCTTTTAAAAGCATGACATGAAAATCACACTGAACTATGGTCATAAACAAATGGTTAAACAATATATAACAGCCTCCATGTCAACAACTTATTATATTAGAATTAAAAATTATCATGACACCTAATACTTTGGTCAGTTTTTTTTAAAAAATTATACATTAATTACAAATAATGGATCTAAGCTTTATGTAATAATACTGATGTCAGTGAAGAGAAAATAAAAGGTAACACTGACCTATATCTAATATATAGGTACAGGGTAGTGTAAAAAGTATCTAAGTTTCTCATTTCTGGTGTCAATCAACTATATACAGCAATGAAATATTTGTACAAACCCCCTCAAATTCCCAAAAATAGACCCTACATCAACATTATAATTAAAGTGTTTTATGTGCTGCCTATACAACTACTATCTAGGTAAGGCTTTGGATTATATCATTTGATCAATCAAGAGCTGTCATATACAGGTGTGACAATGTCAATACAGACATTAACAAGGCCAAAGAACATGCATATCTGTGACAATCAATGTTTGATGCCTTTCTACCTAATATTCAGCAAATCAATATTAATTCACAAAGTCTATACTTTTCCATATATATATCACATTCAATAATCTAACAATGTACGTGAAAGATATCTACTTTTAACACAAAATGTCAATATTGATACTAACCAAACTTATTCCACAGCAATACTATAAGTGAAGACATAACATAAAGGAAAGCATAAGAAAAACATCAGGTATACACCAAAACATCAGGTGTACCATCAAAACATCAGGTGTACCATCAAAACACCAGGTTTATAGGAAAACATCAAGTGTACCATCAAAACATCAGGTGTACATCAAAACATCAGGTGTACTATCAAAACATCAGGTGTACCATCAAAACATCAGGTGTACATCAAAACATCAGGTGTACCATCAAAACATCAGGTATACACCAAAACATCAGGTGTACCATCAAAACATCAGGTGTACATCAAAACATCAGGTGTACCATCAAAACACCAGGTTTATAGGAAAACATCAGGTGAACATCAAAACATCAGGTATTCACCAAAACATCAGGTGTACCATCAAAGCATCAGGTGTACCATCAAAACACCAGGTTTATAGGAAAACATCAGGTAAACATCAAAACATCAGGTGTACAATCAAAACACCAGGTATACACCAAAACATCAGGTATACCATCAAAACACTAGGTATACACCAAAACATCAGGTGTACCATCAAAACACCAGGTTTATAGGAAAACATCAGGTGAACATCAAAACATCAGGTGTACCATCAAAACACCAGGTTTATAGGAAAACATCAGGTATACATCAAAACACCAAGTATGCACCAAAACATCAGGTATACATATAAACATCAGGTATTCACCAAAACATCAGGTATACATCAAAATATCCGGTGTACATCAAAACATCAGGTGTACCATCAAAACACCAGGTTTACACCAAAACATCAGGTATACATCAAAACATCAGGTGTACCATCAAAACATCAGGTATACATCAAAACATCAGGTATTCACCAAAACTTCAGGTATGTCACTTCACATAATGTTTACTCATGGGTAAAGTTTTCAACCAATTTTTCCTTAAGATCAGCAAAGAATTCAAATCACTTGCACAGTAATCAAATTTGGCAAAACATTTTTACGGAAGAAATGTACATGTGGCTAATTAGAATTTTTAATTAACACTAGCTGTAAATAGCTAATCACCAAATGTGGGATAAAATCAGCTGGTAATGATGTCTGTTCAGTTAAGGTTGATCAGGTGGCGACATGCTGACCATCATCAGGAAGTCATCTTAATATATTCAAAAGTTAGATTCCATCTTTTGACAGGAAGGATAAGTGGAGTTTAATAAAGTTTTATAGCAAATAGATATTTAAAGGAAAATGAAAAGGGTAATCTATGTAAATGATAAAGGTAAAGAAAGAATAAAGAAATACTGATTACCTATGCATGAAAAAGAGAGTAGGATATAGCAACAAACACTATATATAAGACAAGGTACAACAGTAGACTGTCACCAACAGGAAAAACAAGTACTGTATGTAAGACAAGGTACAACAAGTACTGTATGTAAGACAAGGTACAACAGTAGACAGTCACCAACAGGAAAAACAAGTACTGTATGTAAGACAAGGTACAACAGTAGACTGTCACCAACAGGAAAAACAAGTACTGTATGTAAGACAAGGTACAACAGTAGACTGTCACCAACAGGAAAAACAAGTACTGTATGCAAGACAAGGTACAACAGTAGACTGTCACCAACAGGAAAACCCAGGAATGTATGCAAGACAAGGTACAACAGTAGACAGTCACCAACAGGAAAAACAAGTACTGTATGCAAGACAAGGTACAACATTAGACAGTCACCAACAGGAAAAACAAGTACTGTATGTAAGACAAGGTACAACAGTAGACTGTATGTAAGACAAGGTACAACAGTAGACTGTCACCAACAGGAAAAACAAGTACTGTATGTAAGACAAGGTACAACAGTAGACTGTCACCAACAGGAAAAACAAGTACTGTATGTAAGACAAGGTACAACAGTAGACTGTCACCAACAGGAAAACCCAGGAATGTATGCAAGACAAGGTACAACAGTAGACAGTCACCAACAGGAAAAACAAGTACTGTATGTAAGACAAGGTACAACAGTAGACTGTCACCAACAGGAAAAACAAGTACTGTATGTAAGACAAGGTACAACAGTGTATGCAAGACAAGGTACAACAGTAGACTGTCACCAACAGGAACAACAAGTACTGTATGTAAGACAAGGTACAACAGTAGACTGTCACCAACAGGAAAAACAAGTACTGTATGTAAGACAAGGTACAACAGTAGACTGTCACCAACAGGAAAAACAAGTACTGTATGTAAGACAAGGTACAACAAGTACTGTATGTAAGACAAGGTACAACAGTAGACAGTCACCAACAGGAAAAACAAGTACTGTATGTAAGACAAGGTACAACAAGTACTGTATGTAAGACAAGGTACAACAGTAGACTGTCACCAACAGGAAAAACAAGTACTGTATGTAAGACAAGGTACAACAGTAGACAGTCACCAACAGGAAAAACAAGTACTGTATGCAAGACAAGGTACAACATAGACAGTCACCAACAGGAAAAACAAGTACTGTATGCAAGACAAGGTACAACATTAGGCAGTCACCAACAGGAAAACCCAGGAACTGTATGCAAGACAAGGTACAACAGTAGACTGTCACCAACAGGAAAAACAAGTACTGTATGTAAGACAAGGTACAACAGTAGACTGTCACCAACAGGAAAAACAAGTACTGTATGTAAGACAAGGTACAACAGTAGACAGTCACCAACAGGAAAAACAAGTACTGTATGCAAGACAAGGTACAACAGTAGACTGTCACCAACAGGAAAAACAAGTACTGTATGTAAGACAAGGTACAACAGTAGACAGTCACCAACAGGAAAAACAAGTACTGTATGCAAGACAAGGTACAACATTAGACAGTCACCAACAGGAAAAACAAGTACTGTATGCAAGACAAGGTACAACATTAGGCAGTCACCAACAGGAAAACCCAGGAATGTATGCAATACAAGGTACAACAGTAGACAGTCACCAACAGGAAAAAAAAGTACTGTATGCAAGACAAGGTACAACAGTAGACAGTCACCAACAGGAAAAACAAGTACTGTATGTAAGACAAGGTACAACAGTAGACTGTCACCAACAGGAAAACCCAGGAATGTATGCAAGACAAGGTACAACATTAGACAGTCACCAACAGGAAAAACAAGTACTGTATGTAAGACAAGGTACAACAGTAGACAGTCACCAACAGGAAAAACAAGTACTGTATGCAAGACAAGGTACAACATTAGACAGTCACCAACAGGAAAAACAAGTACTGTATGCAAGACAAGGTACAACATTAGGCAGTCACCAACAGGAAAACCCAGGAATGTATGCAATACAAGGTACAACAGTAGACAGTCACCAACAGGAAAAAAAAGTACTGTATGCAAGACAAGGTACAACATTAGACAGTCACCAACAGGAAAAGCAAGTACTGTATGTAAGACAAGGTACAACA
This sequence comes from Ylistrum balloti, assembly GCF_031769215.1. Classification (NCBI taxonomy): domain Eukaryota; kingdom Metazoa; phylum Mollusca; class Bivalvia; order Pectinida; family Pectinidae; genus Ylistrum; species Ylistrum balloti. The sequence continues at coordinate 88,093 of NW_026782909.1, read as the reverse complement.
GTAGACTGTCACCAACAGGAAAAACAAGTACTGTATGCAAGACAAGGTACAACAGTAGACAGTCACCAACAGGAAAAACAAGTACTGTATGCAAGACAAGGTACAACAGTAGACAGTCACCAACAGGAAAAACAAGTACTGTATGCAAGACAAGGTACAACAGTAGACAGTCACCAACAGGAAAAACAAGTACTGTATGTAAGACAAGGTACAACAGTAGACAGTCACCAACAGGAAAAACAAGTACTGTATGTAAGACAAGGTACAACAGTAGACTGTCACCAACAGGAAAAACAAGTACTGTATGCAAGACAAGGTACAACATTAGACAGTCACCAACAGGAAAAACAAGTACTGTATGTAAGACAAGGTACAACATTAGACAGTCACCAACAGGAAAACCCAGGAATGTATGCAATACAAGGTACAACAGTAGACAGTCACCAACAGGAAAAACAAGTACTGTATGTAAGACAAGGTACAACAGTAGACAGTCACCAACAGGAAAACCCAGGAATGTATGCAATACAAGGTACAACAGTAGACAGTCACCAACAGGAAAAACAAGTACTGTATGTAAGACAAGGTACAACAGTAGACAGTCACCAACAGGAAAAACAAGTACTGTATGTAAGACAAGGTACAACAGTAGACAGTCACCAACAGGAAAAAAAAGTACTGTATGCAAGACAAGGTACAACAAGTACTGTATGTAAGACAAGGCTCAGCAAAAGCAGATGATTTGACTGGTCAGATATTTTTTTCATTAGGGAAATACATATTTTTGCAAAATGAAGAAACAGCACATCCACAATGTCACATAACAAATGACATTCAAAGACAGCAGTTTAATCAGGTTTCTGCACAATACTTTTAGCGCCAACAGTTAGGAGGGTAGGATTTATGTTTTTGGGCAACCATGATGGATGCAGGTACTGTATTTGTATACTAAAGTTATAGTAATTATGGTATTACTGAAATGAAAATGGTTATTGCAGAAATATGGATGTTAACACTGTAGATTCTTTTCCACAACTTCTGAAACAATGAAAATGTATAGAATAAATTAACACAAGTTAAAACCACAAGAGACATTCCTGAAAACTGATAAAACAGCCTGAATCCACACGCTAAGGATTGGTTTGCTATGCAGTTGTTTTTTTTTGCCAAAAATAGCATACCATTGAGTTGAAATTTGTGCCCAAGTAACATTACAGACGTTTAGACAGAGATAAAACTTGGCATGCATGAGTCGCTGTAACAAGATAATTGGGATCCCTACAAGAAACCAGACCTTATCTCCATACTCATACAACATATATCTTCCTCATTGCTGGAGATCAAATCACTGTTTCTTGAATATTCAAAATCCTTCTAGATACTCATCAAGTCTTTTTTATGCCAATATTTTCAATCCAAATTTATCAGAACATCTGTGTGGAATCATCCAAAGTTTATGTACATCGCAGACATTTGATGTACACATCCCTCTTACTGAAGATAGCATCAGAGAAAACTCCTCATATCACCTCATTTGATTTTTTATCTTTAAAAAAAAACCCCAAAATATATGCAAATATTACTTGATTAAAATAATGCTCAAGTTATGTGCTACATGTCATTTCTCACTTGCAATCACCTTCCTTTTAAAAGTTATGTATACAAGATAAGATCTTATCTATCATATTAAACCTTTACTTATTCAGGTATTGATTTTACCAAACCTTATTGTAGTTAAATCTGACACTAAAAATTCTATGACAATGAATTTTTATTGCAATCCCATTACGTCATGAAACAGTTAGAATGATGTCATTTCTGTAGTACATAATGGTAGAGATCAATCTTTCAATGAGACTGCTATCACTAACCACGACAAGAATTACACTAGAGAACACATGAGTCATTTTAATAACAAGCTTAAAAGAAGAAATTTCACAAGACCAAAAATGCTGTCTTAAAAAAACCTTTTTATCTTATGAAAAGAATGTATTTTCTAATAAGGCTAGGATCTATGATAGAAATCTTTTAAATGTGATATCAAATGTAAGGCGTGTATAGTGAGCAGTTTGTCATTGGATAAGGTGTTGAGAGGAAGTAGTTCAAGGTTGTTACTGTTGTCAGCAGGCATCCATCAGACATGCTACATATCACCCTACAATTACACTTCAGCCTTGAACACACCAAATTCTAACAAATGGCAGCAACAACAGCAGAAAAGAAAAGACAATCCTTCATTGATTTCTAATTATTTTTCAGTGTTAATCAACTTGGTTTAATGACTTGTTGAAATATATATGAGATAGTGGGAAGTGAACAATGACAAAGAGTTATATAGGTGAGAGGAGATGATGTGTTCCTTCTCAAAACAAATTCCTTCTTCTAAGATCAAGCACAAGAGATCTTTATAGGAAAGTGTTATCATAAACACATCCCATCATCTTTATCAGTTATAGACATGACAAGGCAAAACATCTACCTGTCTCAACAGAAGAAGTCAGTCAGGTGCTGCTTAGTAAAATATCATCTGACTGATGAAATCAGAAACTTGAATCTGAATTTTTATCAAGATGCACATAGTGATGTAATCTTCAATCATTTCTTCATCTTATCAAACCTAATACACTGCAATCTAGGTCAAAAGGTAAGATACAGAAAAGAGCAACAGATGAAATATAAAGAAATGGGGAAAAGTAAACTGGAAAATGGCTGAGGGAATCGTGGCAACAAAAAGTAACCAAGAAACTGAGAATTGAGGTGACACAGGGCAACCAAGGAAGACAATGAGGATGGAGGTGACAAAGGGCAACCAAGGAAGACAATGAGGATGGAAATGACACAAGGCAACCAAGGAAGAAACTGAGAATTGAGGTGACACAGGGCAACCAAGGAAGAAAATGAGAATGGAGGTGACACAGGGCAACCAAGAAAGAAACTGAGAATGGAGGTGACACAGGGCAACCAAGGAAGAAACTGAGAATGGAGGCAACCAAAAGGAAGGAATGGGGGGGGGGGGGGGGTGGGGGGGGGGGGATGAAGGCTTCACAAGGCAATAAACAACAAACTGGGATGAGATTTACACAGGGAGAAGGAACACAAAGACAGGCTTATGTAGGTTATAAGCCACCAAATTCTGACACTGGCATAGAGCAGCAGAAAAAAGCATATAGTGGGCTGAAAACAGGACAAAAATAGTCTATTGTAATGTTTAAAGCAACAGGGTACAAGTCATGAGATAGATGAGCCAAACTGTACAAGAAGTTAGAGTATAATGACAGTTGTTGATAGGGAGACAGAAAAGTAAATGTCTGTATTTTATCAAACTGATGAACAAGTAGCCCGTAGGGGGTAGCCATAGTAGCATGAGACAAAGGGAGATGTTATCAGAGCAGCATACAGGTATAAACAGACATGCAGATTGTTTTCACTTGAATGTCAATAAAAATAACCGGAAGTTATCCCTTTAGGGAACCTGTGTTTTTAATTTGAATGCATGCTACACAGAGAGTTAGATAATTTGATAATCATGTTTCTAATTGTAGCAAGCGTATCAGCAGAACTATAACTGACTACATAGCAGACATGCCACAGCATTCTATGTGCATGCTACTAAAGCCAACAACCAATACTGGCATGCCATCAAACTATAAAAAGAAAACACAGCTTGAGTTAAGAGGAAGTGGAAGAAAAATTGATACAAATCCACAGGAGCACACAAAAATCAGTCGAAGCATTGACAAATTCGAAAAAATTATGAAACAGAAGAGTTTTATCAAATTTTCCAACTGACACAACAGCAGGCTGATACCAAATCAATGTACTTGGTTATTAAATTATCTAACCAGACAAGGCAAATATGTGATGTTGTGTGATGATGGCCGATAGGGCTAAAGGTTACAAGCACAGCTTTCAGTCACTCACACTTGGCTTTCTTAGCCCTGTCTTATTTCACTCTGGCAGGTTGTATTATTGATTTTTGACAGCACTAGATCAAGCCCCTTTCTGTTACCCTCATTTGGGCTTCAAAACTAGTAGCTACATCACACATCATTATCTCAATGAACACACTGAAGCTGATCAAGTCCTCTTGGAGAGGTTCAATATGGGTTTCATTATTATGAGCAACAGTGAATGACTTCATTACACTATCTACAACAACAAGAGAGATAGCAGATAGGAAAAACTTGTTAACATCTAAATATGCTCCAATTATCACCTCACTAGTTTTGTCACAAGCTGACCACCTACCAATCTATATCAGGAATAATTGATTTCAAATGTATTCATCTCTGTAATAACCAAGCAGAGTATTGACAAAACATGATGTAGTGTACAACACAAGATCAGTCAAACACCCGGTGTAGTGTACAACACAACACCAAACACCCAGGTGTAGTGTACAACACAACATCAGTCAAACACCCAGGTGTAGTGTACAACACATCATCAGTCAAACACCCAGGTGTAGTGTACAACACAACATCAGTCAAACACCCAGGTGTAGTGTACAACACAACATCAGTCAAATACCCAGGTGTAGTGTACAACACATCATCAGTCAAACACCCAGGTGTAGTGTACAACACCACACCAGTCAAACACTCAGGTGTAGTGTACAACACCACACCAAACACTCAGGTGTAGTGTACAACACAACATCAGTCAAACACCCAGGTGTAGTGTACAACACATCATCAGTCAAACACCCAGGTGTAGTGTACAACACAACACCAGTCAAACACTCAGGTGTAGTGTACAACACCACACCAAACACTCAGGTGTAGTGTACAACACAACATCAGTCAAACACCCAGGTGTAGTGTACAACACAACATCAGTCAAACACCCAGGTGTAGTGTACAACACATCATCAGTCAAACACTCAGGTGTAGTGTACAACACCACACCAAACACCCAGGTGTAGTGTACAACACAACATCAGTCAAACACCCGGTGTAGTGTACAACACATCATCAGTCAAACACCCAGGTGTAGTGTACAACACAACATCAGTCAAACACCCAGGTGTAGTGTACAACACATCATCAGTCAAACACCCAGGTGTAGTGTACAACACAACATCAGTCAAACACCCAGGTGTAGTGTACAACACAACATCAGTCAAATACCCAGGTGTAGTGTACAACACATCATCAGTCAAACACCCAGGTGTAGTGTACAACACCACACCAGTCAAACACTCAGGTGTAGTGTACAACACCACACCAAACACTCAGGTGTAGTGTACAACACAACATCAGTCAAACACCCAGGTGTAGTGTACAACACATCATCAGTCAAACACCCAGGTGTAGTGTACAACACAACACCAGTCAAACACTCAGGTGTAGTGTACAACACCACACCAAACACTCAGGTGTAGTGTACAACACAACATCAGTCAAACACCCAGGTGTAGTGTACAACACAACATCAGTCAAACACCCAGGTGTAGTGTACAACACATCATCAGTCAAACACCCAGGTGTAGTGTACAACACCACACCAAACACCCAGGTGTAGTGTACAACACAACACCAGTCAAACACTCAGGTGTAGTGTACAACACCACACCAAACACTCAGGTGTAGTGTACAACACCACACCAAACACCCAGGTGTAGTGTACACCACAACACCAGTCAAACACTCAGGTGTAGTGTACAACACAACATCAGTCAAACACCCAGGTGTAGTGTACAACACATCATCAGTCAAACACCCAGGTGTAGTGTACAACACAACATCAGTCAAACACCCAGGTGTAGTGTACAACACAACATCAGTCAAACACCCAGGTGTAGTGTACAACACATCATCAGTCAAACACCCAGGTGTAGTGTACAACACAACATCAAACATCCAGGTGTAGTGTTGTCTTTCAAACATTTATGTGTTGTGTACAAAATATTAACACCCAGTTGTATGACACAAACCAGTCAAACACTTGTGACGTAGTGTTTAAAACATTTTCATTGTCAAACACAAGAGAGAAATGTATAAATGTGAGCTATACATCTCGGGAATAAGTAATGTTAGGCTGTGACAACTTTATCAAACCTCACGTCAAAGGAAGAAAGCACACAGCAAATAAATGCAAATTATAAACAGTACTAGGTGTCTAAATTGGCATCTTGACCTAGGCATGATTTATCAATAAGCAGAAGCTTGTGTAAATACTCTGAACAACAGACAACACCTAACAACAAGAAGCTAGTGTACACATGCCATACCAGGCAGGTTCTTAAAGTACAGGAGTATCCTTCACTTATCTGAATGATTCACTCCCTTCTGTTTGGCACTCTCAAAACAATATTTATTCATTTCAATATACAAGATGTGAGCATTAGGAATGTTCAAATCTGTAAATCCAGGTGTGTTGTACATGGCTCTCATGAAAACATTCTCCCACTCCCAATCAGTGCTGATATGTCATATTTTTCATTCCTAAGTTCAGACAGTGTATACCATCATAAGACATTTAGGGATTCATGATGGTATTGCAATACAAAGGAAGCAGTACCACTTCAAAACTGATTTGATGTTTATCATGAAGGAGCTGGTGAATATATGTAGTAGGAGAGTGTTTTGACCAGCTACTGGATACATTTGAAATCCTTATGATAACTGGTGAGCCATGCCTTTACCCTACTCTGTATGTTTTACACTATATGTGGGAAATCCTTGTGTTAACTGGTGAGCCATGCCTTTACCCTACTCTGTATGTTTTGCACTATATGTGGGAAATCCTTATGATAACTGGTGAGCCATGCCTTTACCCTACTCTGTATGTTTTACACTATATGTGGGAAATCCTTGTGATAACTGGTGAGCCATGCCTTTATCCTACTCTGTATGTTTTACACTATATGTGGGAAATCCTTATGATAACTGGTGAGCCATGCCTTTACCCTACTCTGTATGTTTTACACTATATGTGGGAAATCCTTGTGATAACTGGTGAGCCATGCCTTTACCCTACTCTGTATGTTTTACACTATATAACATCCTATCCCATCATTCCTTCAATTTTTCTTTAGTGCAATCCACTGAAACAGTCTTGTCTCAACTCACAACCTCTCTGTTACCTTCACTCGCTTCTCATCCTTCATGGTTCTGCATCATGTATTTCATTCAACCCTTCCTTTACCCCTCTTAAATCCATCATCTATATTCCATTCAACCTTTCCTCCCACCCCACCTTATATCCATCATCTGTTCCATTTAACCTCTTCTCTAAGCCTTCCTTAGATCCATCATATATTCCATTCAACTCTTTCCCTCACCCCATCTTACATGTAGATCCATGATCTATTCAATTCAACCCTTCCTCCCTACCCCTCTCAGCTTTATATCTTACAGACCAAAGATCACATGCTACCATAAAAATTTAAACAATAACCAGTTATGTCTTTGAAACAGTTGCATAAATGTATTTAACCCTTCAGTCTCTTTGACATTTTCACAATTTAAAATCACATCTTTTCCCCTCAATTCCATTAACAGCTTACAAGAGAACAATTTAGAATTCAACAGTTTTCGTATGTAAAGATTAGTATATTCCCTATTGAGCCCTTGCTATTCCAATCCCATTATTTGGTACATCCTCTGATCGCGGTGGCTCCATCCCTGCCTACAGTGCTAATAGAGATTGTTGTTGGCCCCCCCCTACCCTCAGGGGCCCCAGTCATGGCGCAGACATAACCCCATAATGAAGAATGGTTTTTATGGGCCACAAGCAGGCAGACTGAGAATCAATAGCTCCTGCACATCAGGCTCACACCATAATAAATGGTCTGGTACAGAAAATCAATTGGACTTGGTCCTATGATTACAAGGGATGCCATCCAAGGAAAGCTGCTTGTCATTCAGGTCACCAAGGCATTGTGTGCTCCCCAACAACAACGATTCCTAGACCTCTTGTATTAGTATGCTAATTAGTTTATCCTTAGGGGCCAATACACAATGCGACATTACCATGGAACAATGACCCAGTTTGTCCAAAATGCTTGCTCTGAAAAATTCATTTTCTTGTGGGCTTAAATCAGACTGATGTGATGGGTAACTTGCCTGTGTCACAGAAGGGATGTATTTCTATGGAGACATCTTTGTCTGATAGTCTGAGTAGACTTAAATCACAGACAGCACCTGCTAGTACTGATAGCATTGCCTTCCTCATCATACAAGGACTACAGACCCCAGAAAAAGATGTGGAATTACGATAAAAACAAAATGGATGTTCTTTGCAGCTGCATTGCAGACTAGAGAAAAAGTGATTAGGACAGCCCAGTGCTATTAGATTAAGCTTTTTTGGGGGCAATAAATTTTGTTGTAGTGGCTTTGCTATGAATGCATTATTTCAGATTAGGAATGCATTAAATTTGCAAACACTAATTTGTTGTGTTTTTTACAAGATAATTTTGAACCATTTTTAAGTCAATCTTTTTTAATAGCTGTAAATGACATGTCACATTTTCTTGACATTTGGTTACTTGTAATAGTATAAAACTGCTTTGCCATTTTCATCTATAACAACAAAATTCTCATGATAAGCATCTGACCAACCCTCTGTATTTGAATACAAATATTTGGCCAATCTTTCAGGAAACCCATTTTCTGTGTTTCAGTACAATCTTACTCTTCAGCTAAGTTTAATGGTACAGACTTACAGAACAATAACTGGACATTACCTATTGCCCAAACAGAATTCTGACAACAAATACATGAAGGAATAAATTACAATACTGTAGAATTGATGCACAAACAAGAGTAAAGATACAACAAAGTCAGGATATGAAAACCTTATGTCAGACAGTATCTTATGTCAGACAGTATCTTATGTCAGACATATGTCAGACAGTATCTTATGTCCGACAGTATCTTATGTCAGACATATGTCAGACAGTATCTTATGTCAGACAGTATCTTATGTCAGACATATGTCAGACAGTATCTTATGTCAGACATATGTCAGACAGTATCTTATGCAGTATCTTATGTCAGACAGTATCTTATGTCAGACTCTTACACAAATCAACAACAAAAACAATGTGTCTTGTTAATGTACTACAAACTCTACAAGCCATGGTATAACACTATTACAGACAAAACAAAACATATGATTAAACATGACAATGCTCTCTGGGTATTGATTTATCCACCAAATATCTTTCTGTAGAATTTGATCTTAGCACAACACAGCAGGGTAGACCTGCAGTTGCATCTGTTGTAATTTGAAATTTGTAGTCCTGTCTAAACGACAGTCTAAGAAGTGTTCCTGTTTGAGTGCCTCAGTTGATTATTCATTGAGTACAGTCAAATAAAACTGGGTAAATACATGTCAGTAATAAAAACGATCTTAATCATTATTTACTGATAGCAGAAGGCTTCCTCCTTGACCCCAGTTATCCAGTACAGAAGATGTACCCCTAAATGAATGACATCTATGGGGACAAGCTATATATCTACAAAGGTATGTTCTAGTCCAATCACAATCTACAACCAACATACCAATGATGCATGCCACCTACAGAAATGCTTGGAAGTCTTCCACCAAGAAGTTATGGTTGCTAGCTAGAAATGCTGTTTTGGCAGGATCTATTCTACAGTGATGTTAGGAATAGGTAGTGACACTTATGGGTGCAAGTAAAATTGGCCAAGTGTTTACAAGCTCTAAATAACAAACCACAGAGCTGGCAGGGGGCCAAACATACACATCCCACTAACAGGATGGGAGGAGGTATGCAGGTACACCAATTAAAGGGGAGGGGAAGAGGAACTAGGTACACAGCCTAGCAGAGAGATCATGAGTTACCGGCAGGAACAAGAATTGTAGATCAATTTCCCAAAAATTGTCCATGTTCTTAGGAACAGCATTTAAATGATGTAAACAGATACTGGGCATGTGTTTACAGCTTCTACAGCAAACCCTTAAAATCTTCAATAATTTCAACAGTTGTTTATTTAAAATCTGTGTCCCTATGAGTAAACATATCCACCCAAATACATTGAGGGTGTCTGTGTTTCTTTTTTCAAATGCCTTTTCAACCAAGCTCCAACATAAACAATGCTACCATCAAAAATTGTCCATTTCTTGGTTTAAGATTAAATTATCATTTGCAGCCAGTGACCTAAATGAAGCTAGGCATATGCCACTGTGCTAATTGTATATACCTAGTGGAGACACAGAGGTATAAACTTTGTTAATACTGATGAGTATGTTTTCCTCACCTGACAAATGATCTGATGCATTGCTACCATTTAGCCCTTTTAATAGTTTATTTAGTTATTTGGTTTGTTGTCCTATTGAGCCTTTAGAATTTTTGTTTTGAAAAGGAAGCCCATCCTTCTCTAAATTAGGAGTTAAGATCTCTTTCTAGGTTTACACCCTGGGAAATGTGGCATTGCAAATATTTGGTACATTCACATGAACAGCAAAAGCTGATCTTCAGGCACCAGCAGTGTAAATAAGCAACGATATATCCCAATGATGTTACTTTCTAGGTAAATACTAGCCTCCAGCATGAAATGTCAACTCCAAATGAGGATTTAATAATCCAATAATAGACTGCATTAGCGTGTTACAATAGTTAATGAAAGGTATAGCTTACAGCTGAAATCAATGGCCATCAGGGACATTTTGTATCTAGCATTCAATGCTTAATGACTTTACAAGCTGGTCAGATTGGATTCATGCTAATTGGTTAATGGCTATTTAACTCTGGGATGCAGAAATTCTATGTCAACCTATAGGTGTCAATACCTGCCATCAAACTTCCAATGTTTACCATCATTTTCATCTCAAATATTTTCAATTACATTCATTCGAGTAAGCCTAGGATTTTGAAAATGTTGACCTATTTTACTTCAACTTTTTATCCTCTTTAATTTTTGAATTTTTCATCTTTATATAAAAAATTACAATATCCATAATATGCAGATGTACATTTTCATTCAAACTTGATGTTTGGACACAAAATCTTGAGCTGTGAAGGTGATCTCTATTAGTTTTTTTATCATATGACACAAAGATATATAGTGAATCTTGTAATATTTAAGACCTCACTAATGAAAGCACTTGTTGCTCATATACCAAATACATACAAGTTAATATGATGTGGTAGTATAGCCAAAGGCCTTAATTAATTACAAGGTACATTAAAGCAGGTCATAACATACTTAGCTGGCACATACTGGTAGGAAAGTTAAGGTTGCCAACAGCGGGACTATCTTACACTATAAATACTTTACTAATGCATATTAACATTAACATACAATAATAGTTACCTTGTCCAAAATATTTCCTTTCTTTACACTTTATATAACATTAAACCATTTAACACACTTTATAATTCATGTTTCCATGTTAGAGTGTTGCAGAAATTTCCATCTTTGTCAGTAAGACATACACCAACAACACAACTAGCTATCAGATTGACTGTACAGCTACAGGGTTTTAAAACACATTAATGTTTACTTTAGAGACATCTCTAACATATCAGACAGAAATTTGGGAAGGAAGTCAACCCCTAACAGTCTAATCCACAATGTAATGTTAATTATCATTTAGGTCTACTGACCTACCTCTCTCTACAGAACCAGTAATTATGTATTCACCTTATTCATTCTGTCAACTAACTTTACATTTTATGAAATTACCATTACCCTTTTGCCACACTATCTTTATCATAGGTCTACAAACCTTGAATATAAACTTAACCTTAACCGTAACCTTGTATTTACTGCTTATCCTCAATCCATAAACTTACCTCAGATCCCCCACCTTGCATTTGCTGTATAAACTTTACCCCAGGTCCACTGACATTTTATTTTCACACAAAGTCTAAACTTTAATGGAGATTTACTGACCTGTTGTCTTTACCCATGGTCTGAACTTTACTGGAGGTTTACTGACCTGTTATTTTTACCCAAGGTCTGAACTTTACTGAAGGTTAACTGACCTGTTATTTTTACCCAAGGTTTATACTTTACTGGAGGTTTACTGATCTGTAATCTTTACCCAAGGTTTATACTTTACTGGAGGTTTACTGACCTGGTATCTTTACCCAAGGTCTGAACTTTACTGGTGGTTTACTGACCTGTTATCTTTACCCAAGGTTTATACTTTACTGGAGGTTTACTGACCTGTTATCTTTACCCAAGGTCTGTACTTTACTGGAGGTTTACTGACCTGTTATCTTTACCCAAGGTCTGAACTTTACTGGAGGTTTACTGACCTGTTATCTTTACCCAAAGTTTATACTTTACTGGAGGTTTACTGACCTGTAATCTTTACCCAAGGTCTGAACTTTACTCCAGGTTTACTGAGCTGTTGTCTTTACCCAAGGTCTGAACTTTACTCCAGGTTTACTGATCTGCTATCTTTACCCAAGGTCTGAACTTTACTGGAGGTTTACTGACCTGTAATCTTTACCCAAGGTCTGAACTTTACTCCAGGTTTACTGACCTGGTATCTTTACCCAAGGTTTATACTTTACTGGAGGTTTACTGACCTGGTATCTTACTGACTGACCTGTTATCTTTACCCAAGGTCTGAACTTTACTGGAGAATTACTGACCTCTTATCTTTACCCAAGGTCTGAATTTACTGGAGGTTTACTGACCTGGTATCTTTACCCAAGGTTTATACTTTACTGGAGGTTTACTGACCTGTTATCTTTACCCAAGGTCTGAACTTTACTGGAGGTTTACCGACCTGTTATCTTTACCCAAGGTTTATACTTTAATGGAGGTTTACCGACCTGTTATCTTTACCCAAGGTCTGAACTTTACTGGAGGTTTACCGACCTGTTATCTTTACCCAAGGTTTAAACTTTACTTGAAGTCTAAAATTTTCCAGTGGTCTTAAATTTTTTCTGAGGAAAAAATTTCTTCCAAGGGAAAATTTTTATTTGCAGTCTAAACTTTTACCTGATGTCTTAATTTTACCTGAAGGTCAAATTTTACAGAGGTCTACTGACCTGTTAGCTTTAATAAATCTACATCATTTCTATTAAATGTATGAAAACCATCTTTGATAAAGGACCTTACATTTCTCATCAATGTGTATTTATTTCAATGATACACCATTCCACAGAAAGTTAAGTATACAGACCTATTGGCAGAGCTCCAGCAGGTGACAGCTACAAGGATTATTAGACTTGGAAGTAAACACAACCCTGCCAGACTAAATATCAGGCATTTCCCACATAATGTGGCCAGCCCAAACAGCCACAGAACACAACAGTACAGCATAAAGGTTGTGAGCCAATCATACCATCACATAGTTATACACAATCTGGCATAACAGTCCAGACAGACCCATAATCCTATCAACTAAATGATGACTTCCCTCTGCCATTCCAGTCAGCACTTCCATGGCAAGTCTAATGGAATATCAAATATGTCTACTTCCTAGGCATAAACTTTGTCATTTATTTTCCAATAAATAAGTGAACTTGGTGTACCTAGAATGCTGATGCTGAGAACAGAGAGCATGTTACTTGTTACACTGTCATGTAACTAAATCAGTGTTGTGTTGGGTGGTTTATGTTACATTCAGACGTGTAACTATATCAGTGTTGTGTTGGGTGGTTTATTTTACATTGAGATGTGTAACTATATCAGAGTTGTGTTGGATGGGGTAAGTTACATTGAAGTGTGTTACTATATCAGTGTTATGTTTTTTGGGGGGGTGGGTTAAGTTACATTGAGATGTGTAACTATATCAGTGTTGTGTCTGGGGGGGGGGGGGGGGGGTGTTTAAAAGTTACATTGAGGTGTGTAACTATATCAGAGTTGTGTTGGATGGGGTAAGTTACATTGAAGTGTTTTACTATATCAGTGGTATGTTTTGGAGGGGGGGGGGGGGTTTAAGTTACATTGAGATGTGTAACTATATCAGTGTTGTGTCGGGGGGGGGGGGGGGGGGGGTGGGTGGGTTAAGTTACATTGAGGTGTGTAACTATGAATTGTGTTTGGAATACAGAATGGTGGCATGTAACTATGAACATATTAACAATTGTTTATAGCTAGGTAAACTAAAGTCTATCTACCCTTTGATTATAAAACTTGTTTGGCATTTCAAAACAAGCTGTAAATGGTTCATATTACATTTATGTTAATCCTCTGCCACATACCTATCTGAGAAATGAAAGCCTCGAGTGTTCCTGATTATTGTTGGGTGTCTGATTAATGTAAACCAAACAGTAGAAATAAAGTATATCAATATTAGAACCTGGCAATCCCCTGAGGTTAACACTAATTACCTGGCCTCCTCCTGTTTGTCTACAATGCTATCAAGTGCAAGTAGACACATCTCCTTCATCACGAGTGTGGAATGAGATCAGCAGCCAAATAAAACATGAAAGCTTTTGTTTTGGTTTATCGGTGGAAGGATTACACACCAAGCTCTTCCAAATCTTTCCTCCTATATATGAATTTATTCCTTTAAATATCAGCATAACAAAAAAGAAAAGTTACATAACTAGTTGTTAAAAGCATTTAAAATGCTGCGGTTAGAATTGTGTCCATTACAATGACAGAGTGCTGCAATTGATTGCTTTTAGTTAACATTTTTGAAATGAAGGTGACTACACTTAAAACAGGAAGTGTGTGATAAGTTCCATCAGAGTTCATCATTGGTTATGTGTGCTATCACTAGACTGTGAATGCCGCTTCCTTGACCAGCCAATCAATAGCCATTATAGCTACAGTAATGCTCATGGCATGATAAAGAGAAATCTATCAAACACTCAGTGTAATTACAAGTTCCTGTGCATGATGACAGTATTTCACTCCCTAAGACTGGTCCAGTAGAAATAGCCTACAGTAGCAGATAACCATACCTTAATTATTTATCTCTAGTGTCTCTCTTTCATTAAATCAATGGTTTGAGCTGGATTGTGTGACCTCTACCTCTAATCTGACACTTGTTGAGAAGAGAACTTTCACCTAACAGAAACACTGTCTTGTTCTTCATCAAAAAACAATAGTGATGTTCATCCTCTTCTGTCTAGTGCCTCAGAAAATCATCATGTCAGTATCTTTAACAACTTAAAAAATCTTATTTCTACAGTTTTGAATGTAGACATAGTTGTAAACAAATGATTCTTAAATGCAATATTTAAAATGACAGGACAAAATATGTTCTTGTGTGTAACATTGGGCATTGAGGACAATAAACAGTTTAAAGAACATAGCCATCCTAATGTACATCCATTATATATATATATATATTGTCACAAACACTATGATGATAGCACAAATTATAAACTCTATCAAGCATTAACAAAACAACATAGAAATTATTACCTATAATACTAAGGTGATTAGACAATTATACTTTGAATCCTACCACCAAATTCATATGGCATTTATAACAGCTATGAATGACATGGCTTAAATATTAGCATGGTCATGCTGTCCTGCTGATATACAACAGCTACCAATCATTTTACCACAAAGATACCTACCAGAACTAAATTTTGAAATTTTATAGTTTTTTTCAAAAGTAAAATTTTTTTAAAATGACAACATTAATACCATAAGGAGGAAGCTTTGAAATCAAGATATATCTATGGTCTTTGTCTATATAATCTTAAAAGGGTTAGTTCTACCAACAACTGTATATAAATTCTACCCAAAGTCATTGCTAGGAGTATTAAGCTAAACTCAGTACATAGTGCACATGTCACACTGTCTGCTTTACAAAGGCAAAATCAGTAAGACTACAATAGTTCTATATCAACAAAGAATTGAGAATGAAATTTTCTGGAGACTATTGTTGTGAGCTGTCAACAATAAACACACTCTTTTTCACAGTGGTGTAATTATGCTTCTCTACTCTTGAATGTCAGATCCATTAAAAACTACCACAAACTATAAGCAATTACAAATTCAAAACATTTCCCTTTCCAATATAGGAACAACAAAAACTCTATTTGCCTGCGGCAAGCAACAAAATAATTATAAACCAACAGTCATGTCTTAGGTCACGTGTGTATATTAAAAAGTAATTTATGGGACAAAACCCTGATCTCATGTCTACTAACATTACATTGGCCTTAAAGTAGACCATAATTTGTCCCTGCTTTGAGACAGCTATCAATCTAGAAACCTATTAAAATGTATAATTTTGTATTTAGTGAAAATAATAGTCAAATTTCAAAAAGCATTTTGAGACAGTCCCTGGTAAATAAATGTCAAGGCCTTTTTCAAATTAAGATATATATCTGGCTGCAATTTACTTGAATTCAATGAGGTATAACTATTTTGAAGCAAAAAAAGAATGTAATTAATGATACAACAATAACAGAAACTAAAAGAAATATTTCGGAAGATTGGTAACACTCTATCATCACGGCTTTCAAAGATGGTTAACGCTCCAATGACAACTGTATTCAGAGAGAACTGCTTAGTCACAAATGGAATGTCTCACAACAAGCTAAACTCACCATCTATCACACTCAATTTGAGGTTACATGTGGCTGAACTGGGTGAAGACTTGGTGGGACCTATCCCTGCCAGATTACACCTGTATCTATATCCTGGAGGCTTGAGATATATCACAGCCACCACAAAATTTAATATCTTTACCATGACTAATAGGATCTGATTATTGCTAAATTTGATCACAGTGAAGTTTAAAACATAACTGACCTTGAAAGTGACATCCTGACCATCATCATGTTAAAAGATTGCTTAACACACCATGGTTGACTTTAATGTTAAGTTAAAGACTAAATATATTAGAGATACACCTTTAGTAAACATGTTTACAAGCAATCAGATAATTATTCACTTTAAGCTAAACATGTGACAACTATTCACCACTATAAGCCACAAATGTGACAATTGTAAGGCGCTATTACCTTGACCTGTGACAATGGTTAGTCACTATAAGCCAGAAATTGACAACAATTTGTCACATAAGCCAGACATGTGACACAATTAGTCACTATTAGTCAGACATGTGACAACAACTAGTCACTATTATCCAGACATGTGACAACAACTAGTCACTATTGGCTAGGTAAGTGATTATTGTCATCAATATCTAAAGATCTGGTATATAGAAGTCAATCAAATAATGAGGCCAGGTTAATTAATACTTGCTAGGGTATTTGTAGACCAGTTTGCTAGGTTACAAGGGGATTGAAGGAAGTGACAATATTTAATTGTGGCTATATAAGGAACACGCTAGGTGGCTTTACCACAGATCAATAGCAATAAGAAATGATTAGGGCTTACCTCCATCATCAATTAATCGCATCTGTATGAGAGCTGGGTCTTCATTGTGTTCTTCCAGCACTGTGTCATCTGTGACTGATAGAGTCTGAAACAACAAAGAAGCACAAGATCAGGACACCAAGTCAATACACATCACACAAAGTCTGTCACACACCTGCTTACTACATCAACTCTAATAATGTCAATACCACACAAAGTAGACTGAAGACTGGCTCCACTGTAAAAAAATCAATAAACACTGATCATGTTACAATCACTGATATGTAAGATACAACAGATGTCCTATGGTCAATGATTGAGTCGTCCAATGTTGGGGCCTAATCCATCATCAACATCAAATATAGGTTGTTTCTGATCATAATCTCACATTTCAAAAGATTACTGTCAATTATCCTGAGCCCATAAATCAAATGTAATTACTAGGAAGTATCAATCTCATGGAACACATTATTGTTTGATATTAAATGTATGAGGGTTATTGTATGAATTGTGGGTAATGTTTGATATTAAAAATGTATGAGGGTTATTGTATGAATTGTGGGTAATGTTTGATATTAAATGTATGAAGGTTGTTGTATATATTGTGGGTAATGTTTGATATTAAATGTATGAGGGTTGTTGCATGTATTGTTTGTAATGGTTGTCTGTATACTGGATTTCTGTAAATTTTCATTGAAATCATTTCAGGGGTCTTTAAGAAGCGGTAAAAGATGTGAACAATTTACCGAAGCATGATGGACAATGCACGATGCCAGAAAAACACAACTGATCAGTCACCATGAAACTTTGTTGCTGGTGACCTAAAAACAGGAAGTCTCACTGGTCATCTTCTCACCATGTCACTCATGTGTAACCAAATTTTTTCCTTTGTATGCAGAAGTTATACATGTCCTCGTTCTCATTTTGATGATATATTGAATTCCATTGTATTTATATAATAGTTTTCAATAGATCTATTCTATATATTTCATAGTGTTTAATAGATTTATTCTGTTTTTCTCGCTTCAATGCATCAGAAATCCAAAATAATCCAAATCCTCCATTTAGTTGTTAATCTATGTAAACTGCCATTAACCAGCCAATAAACTTCACAGCATTTTATTATTTTAACAAATGTATATGCCTCTAACACATGAAGTTAATTATCATAATTCTATTTGTGATAATTACCATTTGTTAGATACATATTTTGTAAATTAATCCTTACTGGCCTAACTGGAGAGTAACACAAATGTGTCATACTATAGGCATACCTATAGGAAAGAAGAAATATTTGATCCGATGTCTTAAATGTCATGAAGGATAGAGAAGCACTATTTTGTGACATCTCAATAATTCATAAGTATATAAAAGGTGGCATAATCCTCTTCTAAAGATTAAAAGGCCAAGGTATCCTTCTAGACGCAGGTGTAAATTGTTTAGTTGAATACAGTATACGAGTGTGAAGAGGCCACACTGAAGTTCAACATGTGTCTAACAATTTCCCTTAGAAATATCCTGATACCCTATACAATAAAGTAATGATGTTCACTACACAATCAAATATAAAGAAACAGTATCCTGAACCTATAGAAGGAAAGCAATTTGGATTCATAAGGATTTAGACATATCTGTTGTCCAAACAACTGTTATGACCTTTGGACATTGTACAGTATGGTTACAAAATTAGAAATGATTTTTCCAATATTTGTGCTGATGGGGAGTGCAGAAACAATGATATGTCTTGTTGATCAATATACAAGGCCTGATATGTATATAGCACAAACTCAGTAAATGTGAATGAAATAACAAATTTGTGTCTGCCATATGAAGTGTTTCCCACAGACATAAATGGCAATATTTTAAAGTTTTACTTAAAGCATTTAACAAATATCAGAGCTCTACTTACTTTGCAACTGCCAATTTTCATTCATCCAAAGATCCAGAAACCATTTGAAATTATCTTGTGTATTGGTGTATGGGGAATGAAAACCTACTCACACTGGCAAAACAATTAAGAAGATGGCTTTGTGAGTGAAGCAAGTTAATAAATTTGCAAGATTGTTGCAACTTCAGTGGAGATTTCAGGCTGTGAAATAGTGTTCATTTTTTTCACAATTTTTTTTTGTGGTATGACATTTTTGCACTGATAACAGCTATGATGTAGTTTGCTAGTTTATCAGTATGTTAATGAGCAAATACTTGGATACTTACATTTTTGAACATTTGCATAAACTGAATTTTTAGTTTGAATAGCGATGCTGAATTTCTAGTTTGAATAGTAATTCTGAATTTCTTGTTTGGATAACAATGCTAATTTTTTTTAGTTTAGATAGTAATGCTAGATTTCTACATACAATTAGGTTTAAGTTTTCCTTACTTCTTAAATGATTTTGTTACACATCCGAGCAGGAACTCAGACTTACTCTATTTATCAAATAAGCAATGCCCACCCATATCTACTGCTGTCCAGTAGAATTACAAACAAATATCTTATGTTCCTGCAATAAGCCAATCCTCTTACTTTGTGTAAGAATTGTATATTTTTCTGCGATTATTGCACGAGAGGTTTGGTACAATAGACTTGCACTTTACTTATTGAACTAAAGAGAAATCCTAGTCGAGTGAATGGGAAGGCTGGCTAACATTTCAGAAAGACAAATAGAATCCCTCCATCAGCTATTAGAACAATAGGTGTTCAGAAGCCTGCTTGTGTAACCTTGTACTTCGAGTATAACCAGTACGTTGCCTGATTAGGAGGTGTTGGATGATGAGTGATTAGACTGCTGATAAAAGGTGGCATACACAACAAATAAACATTTATCTGTAGTAACTGGCATCCTGCCATCTATTTCTGGACATCAAAATATGCATGAACTCTATCACCTTTTGACAAACAATGATAAGAATGAATTACGTAAATACTGACAGGTATTCTATGATAAGCATGAATTATGTAAATACTGACAGGTATTCTGTGACTCTAAATCTCATTCTAGCCCAGTTACAATACACCTGGCTTTCATGGTCTATACTCTCAGATTTACATGGTTGTTTTAGACCGTTCAAGACTTAATCTCCTAAAGTTTCAAACTGGCATAGGTGAAGCTTACCAATGGGAAAACAATTATGTAAATAGGTAAAAGAAGCTTCTTTTTCGGTTTGTCAAAATTAGGTGAAAAATCTAGGACCGTTTATTTTTGGAAAAGCTTCACTTCCACCTACAGCCCCCATAACTACTGTTCCTCTAATACCGATACTGAGATGTGTACTGATAAAATCCATGATGTCAACCACACACCACTTGTATCAGCACATTGAGATCTGTGACCCTGGACTTTTAGCCCTGTTTACACCATATCAATGTTTGCTGACTGAATTAATGATGACAAAGCAGGCAGTTTGTCTGTTTCAGCCTCATTATCTTCACACAAACACACCTGTATTTATCAGCTCACCATTCTCACCAACAAATGGTCATTGACTATTGATAAAGACCTCTATCAAGAGTCTTCCTTTCAGATATATTCATCTATTACCTGATTAACCTCTGATAATGATACACAACAATACAACCAGACTCTATTCTTGGTGTAAAAATTTCATAAAAAAGTACCTCAAGAATAACTATTGGAAAAATCTACCTGTATTTACATTGATTCAGTTATTTAGAGTTGAAACTGAGAAGAACTGTGTTCTCTGGGAAAATATATACACAAAGCTGATCAATTAAAAAATAATTAATCAAACCAATAATATAATGTACAGTCTCTTTCTCTGTATGTATAAATACCTTTATATATAAAAGGCCAAATAGGCTACAACAAATTGCTCAACTACACTACAGTTTACATAGAAGACATTGGTTGGTTCATAAAGACATTTTCTGCAAACTAAAAATCCTAATCTTTATACATGCTCTACACAAACGCCATTACCCCGGACATATAGCTTGCTTAAAAAGTATGTTACAGGCCCAATATCAAGACCCTTGGCATTTTGGTTATTTAGAAGGAGTTGATTATGCATTTAACACATTGGACCCTTGTGGTCTTGAAAGTGTGTCAAGGTTATTTATATTAACAGACTTGGTAGCCCTCCATCCAAGCATGCTACAGGCCTAATATCAGCACCTTGGGACTTTTGGTTATTGAGAAGAAGTCATTTGAATGGAAAGTTAATGCATGGCGAACAGCGCATGACAGATGAACCACGATGGCTATAGGTCATCCTGACCCTTCAGGTCAGATGACATAATAAAAGAGTTTGGAAGAGGAGTCTTGAAGACAAAACAGCCATGGTTCAACCTACCAAGTTTTTTTCTACATAAAACATGACATACTTTCCAATCAGAGAAACGTGGTTTGCCCAAAGAATCTTAAATCTTCTGTTCAGGAAGCCTAAAACTTGTCTCAACAAGGGAACATTTATATCGGTTCAATAGGAAAATTCTTTTCTTCCTTCAGACATGTGTGATTTAATCTGTTTGTTTCAACTAGAAACATTGAGTAAGAATTTACATCACAACAACACAGCTAATGATAGTATATAAGACTATGATTTTTATGTGAGATAAGGACGAGTACGCAGATTTTACTATTATAAAAAGAAGTGTCATAAATAGCTCACTTTCTTTGAAATAATCCGACACCATATGTAATTTCAAGCCAACTTAACCTTAATGTTAAATCTACCAATAAAGAGTGGCTGTTTTACTAGATATATATTGATTGAGTTACCCGTTCCAAGGTCTTTCCTTTCCATAATGATTTTAGTAATCTTGTGGGAGCTCGATGATCTTATCAAATTTCTTACTGCTTAAAAACTTTACTATGACTTTGAACAAGTGAAACTTAATGGCAGATGATGTGACATTCTACAAAGCAATAATATTATTGGTAGGAACTTCAATCCAGTAAAAACTTTAAGAAGCTTGGCATTATAAAAGTTTAGTATCTGATCAATATAATGAAATGATGCATAGATACAGACATCATTCTTAAAGTTGACTAACCTCTTTGACAATGAAAGTCCTACAAAGAAATCCTCATTACCCACAACACAGAAATAACTGGGATAAATAAAACCCTGAAAAGATACATTTTGAATGAATCAAAAAAGAAAAGCCCTATTTATCACATTACAAACTTTTTGTAAGCCACAGATAACTTGCAGGTGCTTATCCTAAACAATTCTTTGAAGGAAATTGGTACAATGGTGATCTCATATGATGATTTCCTATTCATCAATAATAAAAAAAAAAACTAATGCAAAAATATATCATTGTAAAACACATCAATCTCTACAGAGTAAACACATTGCCACAAAGCCAGGATATACTCTAACACCGACATAAAACACATGTACTGAATCCTGGTTGACCTCAACCCTTAGTCGGCAGATGTCCACTCTCTACCAAGATGAAGGTACAAGCAACACTGTATCCCATCTAAGATCTAATAATGACAAGGGTATTCTAATCTTGTGTTTTTTAAGAGATTGATGAAGAGATTTGGAGACATATTGCACCAGTCACAAAGTGTTAGCCTTGACCTTCAGAGACCTGGCGCCTGCTCTCATATCCTGTATCAATTACCTTATTCCTTTTACAAGGCATGATTCCAAGCTTTTACTTCATTATTTTTTATGTCTTGATGCATTTTTACGACATGAGAATGAATGTAGTACCTGGGAATTGTCAGATGTTAGAAAAAAAATCCTTTGAAAACATTTGAAATACATGGTGAATACCATGATGTAGTGTCACGCATGCTTTCAGCAATGTCCCAGCTTCCACTTATCACTAGACCGTTTTTATCTAAAACAAGATCTGGTTCTACATGTAACTTTAAGCATTCATCAAGAATGTACATTCTCATTTGGTGCTTAGTGAAATGAACATTTATGCTCTGTTTTAAATCCAATATTTTTACAGCATCAGCTTTGATTTGATATCATTTGACTTATAGCAGATTGTATTATCAAGTGTATACTGTTTGAAAATATTGTATTAATGAAATGATTCTTTTTCAAAACATGAAATAAAATATTTGAATTTGAGTTCATATGAAAAGCGTTATGATTGTTTTGAATCGGTTTGTACCAGAATAGCGAGTATATCAGGGAACATGCATACTGACTTTCAGAAGGTCTTGTGGTACATCTAAGCCAGTAACTAAAGACCATACAAATATATCCGTTTTCATAACCAAGTACCTAAAAAAACCTTTGCTCCCAGTTACTAAAATGACCAATGGAAGCATATTAAAGTCCTTTACAGCTCACTTGGTTGAGATTAAAACAGAACCTCAATTTTTGATACAAATCTGTGAGCAGACTGGTAGACTTCAGACTTTACCAAGTTTGCTTGAGATGTAAAACTCATCAAATGATATCTATGACCTGTGGTATTAAAAACATATTTAGAATTGTCTGAGAAAACCAATATAAGGTTAGAGCCATTAAAGGGCATGCTTTATTCTGATTGGATGACAACATTCCACATGGCCTAGATGGCTAACTGAATTTCCGTTTGTCAGATTGGTTTAATCAGGCACCTTGCTGTCTCCCACTGGTCCCTAGCTCCAACCTAATGGAATTACTAATGGAGGATGGCATTGTCAGTGCATTAGAATTGACCTATATACAGCACACCAGAGGAATCCCCAACAGTGAGGAATCTCCAGTAAACAACAACGTGGTGTTGTCTCCAGCAAGAAAAAGCTTGTTACCATGAAAGCCATAGAAATACAGCTTAAAATCAGGAAATGTGAGATAAAGAAGTAGCCTACGTAAAATAAGAGCTTGTAAAATGAGAAATGATAGAATGAGATCTATTCAATTCCATAAACAACACCATAATAGTAACAAAACCATACTTCTTTACGCCAACTAAACATGAAAGGAAACGTTCATGGTTTGTGTGGCAGTTTTCAAAACAGTTTCCTGTAAAAGCAATCGGCAATATGCATTTGGTGATTACACAATCGCAATACCATCAGCATTATCAGTACTCCAGATCGGCCTCACAGAGTAAGGTTCATTTCTCTGAAATCTAACATGGTGAAGGTGATTATTTCTGTAGCCAAATCAATTTCCATCCGTTATCCTCTCAAATCCCAGGATATTTAATTTTCAGGGAAAACCCAAGTAAAATTTGAATCATTTGAGAAGGCAGCTGAAACAGACCCAGTGCATTGCCTGCAGCACTCGTGTGGGTTACAGAATTTTTTAGTTCTGTGCCATCAATCAGTTTATTGTCTAATCATTTAGTGTGTTGAAGACATGTTTGTTGATGATGGCACTATGCTTAAATGGGGACCCAGTTAGGAGATTAGCATTGCAAGACCTGTGCTTGTACCACAGCATTAATCAAATGTTTCTCCAGCATGTGTCACTCCCCGACAACTAAATCAATACCACCCTGATTGATTTTTTCCTTGTGCATTTATTACATAATCTGGGAAGTTTGGAAAGCCTTTGTTAAAGCCTGTCTTTGTGTTTCATGTGAGGTAGTTATTCTGTAATACAAAACAGGGCAAATGTACATATAGAAAAGATTGATCACCCATGTCTAATGGGTAAGCTCTATTTAGCCAATATCAAACGATAAGCTTTTCTCTGAATTATGTAGATATAAAAACAGCTGTTGCTAATGAGAAATGTTCCTATCCTTGTGTATTAATTGATTTCAATTTTTTGTTGAAAGAGAGTTTATTTGAAAATTACAATGAATTTCTGATCACATTTACATACCATTGTGCCATAACCACTTAAACAGAACATCAAGTAAATTGCACATTATATAAGCTTTATTTATTTTACAACAATTGCGAAACCAATGATTTCATTTTATACTAATTACTCTTGTTGGCTTGTGCAAGAAGTTTTATTGTGGGAGGAAACATAAAACCCACATGGTAAGGCAGGTGACACTTTACCTTTTCACATCCTTTCCGGGAATCAAACCCCGGACTAAGTGAAAGGCGAGTGCGCTACCATTGTGTCTCCCGACCACCCATGAACATGATTCAATAGATAAGAACATAAAAATAGTGATAACAACTGATAATTACATTAATATCAACAATATTTACCTTGCCTTTCACATAAGCGTCAGGGTTTAAATCCAGTGAGGAAGGTAAAGATCATCTGAGCTACAATGGGAGTTTTTCCAACCTGCCCAAATAGTTTTCCTACTGACTCAAACACATTTGCTTTTTTTGAGAAGCTACCAGATTCCTCCGACAGAAAACTTCCTCAGCCACTTCCATAAAGTCAAACAAATATGATAAATATAGGATTAAATCAACTGCTTCAAAAAAGTTTACATTATATTTCATTAAATAAGCACAAACTTTTGACATTTTTAAAGACTCTGTGTATGATCTGAAAACATTTTTAGCTATCTTGCTTTTCACAAACAACAACCTCTTTGAACAAGCTGCCAGACTACCAAGCTTTCCAGTAGGCACTTCTAGGTTCGTAGTATCACTTGTGTGGCCTTCATACATACAAAAACTGCAGATGATGCACCCTACCATAAACAATTAAGGTCAAGGTCATCTTTTCCTACCAATACCATCATAAGCCTTCAATAAAGAGATTTTCTTGGGTATTTGGAATTACCCTAATGATGACCACGATATACTTTGTACCATCTAGTCATCAAATATACAATGGGTTATCATACATAGTTTGTAATTTGTCATCATAGGTACCATGTAGTTAACAAATGCAGTTTGTAAGTTGTCATCATAGGTACCATGTAGTTATCCTACGTAGTTTGTAATTTGTCATCATAGGTACCATGTAGTTATCATACGTTGTTTGTAAGTTGTCATCATAGGTACCATGTAGTTATCATACGTAGTTTGTAAGTTGTCATCATAGGTACCATGTAGTTATCATATGTAGTTTGTAAGTTGTCATCATACGTACCATGTAGTTATCATACGTAGTTTGTAAGTTGTCATCATAGGTACCATGTAGTTATCCTACGTAGTTTGTAATTTGTCATCATAGGTACCATGTAGTTATCATACGTTGTTTGTAATTTGTCATCATAGGTACCATGTAGTTATCATACGTAGTTTGTAAGTTGTCATCATAGGTACCATGTAGTTATCATATGTAGTTTGTAATTTGTCATCATAGGTACCATGTAGTTATCATACGTAGTTTGTAATTTGTCATCATAGGTACCATGTAGTTATCATACGTAGTTTGTAATTTGTCATCATAGGTACCATGTAGTTATCATACGTTGTTTGTAATTTGTCATCATAGGTACCATGTAGTTATCATACGTAGTTTGTAAGTTGTCATCATAGGTACCATGTAGTTATCATATGTAGTTTGTAATTTGTCATCATAGGTACCATGTAGTTATCATACGTAGTTTGTAATTTGTCATCATAGGTACCATGTAGTTATCATACATAGTTTGTAAGTTGTCATCATAGGTACCATGTAGTTATCATATGTAGTTTGTAATTTGTCATCATAGGTACCATGTAGTTATCATACGTAGTTTGTAAGTTGTCATCATAGGTACCATGTAGTTATCATACGTAGTTTGTAATTTGTCATCATAGGTACCATGTAGTTATCATACCTAGTTTGTAAGTTGTCATCATAGGTACCATGTAGTTATCATATGTAGTTTGTAATTTGTCATCATAGGTACCATGTAGTTATCATACGTAGTTTGTAAGTTGTCATCATATATACCATGTAGTTATCATACGTAGTTTGTAATTTGTCATCATAGGTACCATGTAGTTATCATACCTAGTTTGTAATTTGTCATCATAGGTACCATGTAGTTATCATACCTAGTTTGTAATTTGTCATCATATGTACCATGTAGTTATCATACGTAGTTTGTAAGTTGCCATCATAGGTATAATGTAGGTAACTTACGCAGTTTGTAATTTGTCATCATAGGTACCATGTAGTTATCATATGTAGTTTGTAATTTGTCATCATAGGTACCATGTAGTTAACATACATAGTTTGTAAGTTGTCATCACATGACTCATTTGAACAAAGTCATGGAGTATCAATTGGACATGAAAAAAATGCAAACAAAACAAAAACTCCTTATGTGTACACCACCAGAGTTGTTCCAAATAACCCTAAACCAAAATACAGTACCAACATACACTTATTTCTATTGGTTTTGATTTTTCATAAACGGACTTCTCCAGTTTTCTTACTTAGAGAACTGAGCCTGCCTTTATATGTATCAGCACCCCTTTCCACATATAGTATGAAAGTGGTTTGTTCACTCGCCCTGTATATATCTCAGAGAGCAGTGATCCTGAGCAGTGGGTCATGCAAGCAAGCAGAAAATATGAGTAAAAAGAAACGTGATTCTTCTTTGGCAGGTGGCCCGTCAGTGTTATGTCTCCTTTCAATGTCAAACAGAAAATCTCTTGTGTACATTCCAACAACTTGTAACATGAAATACAGGAGAAAAATAGGGGAAGTCTTAGTAGACTAGGCAGGTATCAAGTTATGATAAAAGCTCTCAGGTTCCCTGTCAGAACATGCAAGGTAGTGCACTCAAGTGTGTAGCTACTCAATTAAAATGACATTTCCAGTCACTATACACAGGCCCATTTAATTACAAAACCTCACTACTATCAACCGGCATGAAAGACCATGTTATCTGCAAAGTAAATAACCAGCAGCACATTTAAATCACAAATAATTAATGTCTAACTTTTTTGTATGTGAAGAATTAGGTTCCTGAATGCATTGTGGTAAGCAGTTATTGACATGTGGGCCAGAGAACTCCTCACAACAGTTGTACTTTCAGAATTTATAATCAGTCCTGGGGGTTATTGCTCTCTTCTCCTATGGTCAGCTGTATCAGATCTACTTGATGATAAATAGCAAGGTTTGATGATTCAATAAATCATTACAATTCACACCTTGGGAACATTTGCTAGATGTTCTCATTTGAAAGAGCAAGACATGGAAGTCTTGAAGCCAAGACTTAATGAAATGTTATATAAGAAAAATCCAAAACCAAACATTGGCAGACAAAATCAAAATCTTGCCAAAAATAGATGAAAGGCAATTTTTCTGTAAACAGTAAGGTATGTGACCCCATTTTAGTACCAAACAGTCCAGCATGGCACTCACAAACTACACTTGGTAGCTGAAGGTTATACAGCAAGTAGTGAACAACAACAGGCCATAATTCTGTCAATTTGAAACTGCTAAGGTATCTAGCTCAATTTCAGTGTTTCATCCCACCAAATTAAGCACACCTGTGCAAAATTGGCAATTGAAAGTGATAAAATAAAGTGATTTATCCTAGACAAGCTCACCCACAGAATGACAAACTGATGGATGAGATGACAGGTTCTGATGTGGGAGTAATATCATGCTGTACCTAGGAATATTGATGTAGTATAGAATATTTAGTTATCCAAAATGGAACTGCATGCCAAAACTTTATTTGAATAGATACAGTACATCAATATGTATGTATAGCCTCCATGAAATGGAGGAATGTGCCATGGAATTTTGATTGACCAGTAAAAACTGATTAAGATCAACCCTCAACTAAAGAGTCATTATGAAGATATAAGAAACAAAGAGATTTGATAAAACCAACAGGTGCTCCTCCAATAAATACTAGTTTCAAAAGGTCTAATTTTGACAAGTTTAAGTCTGAAAAGGGCAATTACTCCTAAATTATGCAAAAGGGAGTCAAGGCATTTCTCCTTATAAAGATGAAGTTTCATGTTGCTACCTCTTATAGTTTTTGTGCTATGCTGACCAAATCATGACAGACAGACAGACAGACAGACAAAGCGACGCCTATATGATCTCCCTTCACAGTGCATAATAAAGACAAAATAAAATGGTCATGCATTCAGAAAACTTTTGTTTCAGTTCTGAATTTCGACAGATAATCCAAATCTTCAGCCTATGTTTCCATTACAGAACATGTGAAACCTCCTCCAATAAAACTGTAGATCATTAGCATTTATCTTAAAGGCAAAACTTACTGAGAACACAGTTTTCATATATGTAAATAATGTGTTGAGTGTCAATGAAATGACATGGAGGTTGTATTCCCAGGTGCAAATAAGGTGTTACAAACCTTAGAGCTATGGAGTTACAAAAGTAGGACTATTGAATCATTCAGGAGACCACAGTAATTATGTCCCTGCATGTTGCTTTTCACATCAATTTAAAACAAAATTTCTCAGCATGAAGGCTGAATTTTTTGAGTGATAATTTTTCAGTGGCAAATCATATGTAGTGGTAGTATTTCTTTACTTTGCCTTTTCTTCCAAGTGTTACATATGTTTTGTAATTTTTATACAAATGAAAATGATAACCATCTATATCTTCAATTTCTAGTTGTGACCTTGACCTTTCCATATATCAGGGTTTAATTAAACAGACAAAATAAACAATCTATGAATTAGTACAATGTCAGAAATTATTGTTAAAGAGAAGAAGATTTAGTTTTCCTTTTCTTCCCCTTTCCATTTCAGGATAGTGTTACATACCAGCAATCAAATTTTTTATTTCATACGATATCAGAGATAGGGGAAAAAATGCCAAAATAACATTATTTGATGCATTGTAGTCCTCTACAGGCACACTCTGAACCCAAACACTAAGTATGAAGTTTCAGCGACTTGTGGTGTAGGACAGAAACCCTGGATAAGTTTTCCTTTGATGTAGGTCAAGGTCCAAATGCAGGGCCAAGTGACCTACTTTTTGATACATGATATATTTCCTCAGTAAGGTAAAGCCATATCATAAATATTAAGTTCCTTTGATTAGTTGTGTAAAAGTAGGACCCAGCCAAAACAGTGAAAGGACAGAAGGAAAGACGGACAGATATAACGCAAAACTAGATTCCCCTCTGGTTCCCAGTAGGAGGCTAAAAGCATGAAAAGACCTTTGCTACCAACAAACATTTTTTCTTTTGATTTTAAAATTTCATTGAATACATCATTGAAAACTACATTACTTCATAGATAACGGTAAAAAGGTAGCAAATTTCATCAAAACCCTTACTGATATTATGTCTTTTGGAATCAGATTCTCAAAGTTCAGAAGCAATGATCAAAGCAGAACAGGTGACAACCTATTCTCCACTGGCCAATAATACAACTCTGTAGGCTTCTGTGATTGTCAATTTAGCCATCAAACTATGCTGCCTCCAACAAGTAATGCTGCAAATAGGAATTAAATCCCCCATCACTATGCATTACATGTTGGGTTGTCTTGGCAACTCCAGGAAAAATGCAAATGTGAAGTCTGCAGCATTGATCTTTGGGTTAATTTGTTTCTGCTATGATGAATTTGTGTCCTTGAAAACAGCATGTTCCTTCAACAAGGCCTGGGCTGGTACATACATTATATGTCAGAAAATAGATTCTCGGAAGCATTGGCTAGAATTTGGTATGATTTCTCCAGAATATGTTTAACAAATTTGGCAACCAATGATGTTTGCGATGAGATGTTCACTCAAGTTAGATGGAACATTGTGCAAATTAAAATTGTCAGGTGGCTGATGCAGAGCTTCTTCTGAAAACTACTGAAGATAATGATGACTTATTACAAGTGATCCATAATTCATATTCTCCAAACTTCTAGACAGAGTTTAATATTAAAAGCGAGAAGTATAGCTCTTCATTTTGCTGTAAATACATCAAACTAATTTCAGTAAGTGACACTTTCCCATCTAAGGAGATCAATACTCAAAATACAAAACACGTCAAGGGGTCAAGGTGTACAAGATATGTCCCCAAAAAATAATCAAAGAATAAAGAATAAGATATGCAAGAGGGATCATGACACCCACAATCATTATAAGTTATATTACTTATTTTATAGTTTGTTGATCAGGCCATCTGATGATGGTGGACACAGAGATTTAGTCCCTTCAGATGTGATATTCTAAAGTTAAACATCTTTATTAAAATTCTAGTAAATTACAATAATGTATAAAATTCCTGTAAAAGTATATACATAAAACATCATTTTGAATTTGTGCGATTGTTCCACAAAATGATATGGACCAACAATAAAATTCTGTTCTGTAATTCTGTAGCTTTGGAATTTTGTTATCGTGCAAAAGGAGCAACATGATTGTGTGTCTGAGAGGTTCCAGAAATGATTCACACCTTGTATTATCTGATAGGGACAACAAAGTGTTGTATTTGTGTGGTTAAAATGAAATCAAGAATTTGAAGGTAAAGTATGTGACTATCATAATCTACATTTGACCTAAATATATCCAAATTCAACGTCATTCATGGAAATAAGCTCCAAGGAATATATTGAAGTGCTTGTTCTCAATATCACGATTTTCATGTAAAATATGATGCTGGACATGCTTGATGTTTGTAAGTGTAACTGGTGCTTGTGTTTGGTTGTTTACTTTTTTCTCATTTGGGAATGTGATATTACACAAATGTTTAGATTGACTCAGATTAAGATAGTGTTGTTGATAAAGCAAATGATGCTTACCCTTCCTGAACACCTAGTCTTATTTCCCTCTGTTTTTTTAATGTCTCCAAGAAAATCTTTCTTTTGTTAATATGTTACCTATGTTTCATCACAACTGATTTTAAATCAAAATTTAGTAGACATGCCTGTATTTTCCAGTATTTTCTCTCTTGTTCTTGTACTTTCCTTACATGAAATATCTGCCATACAGAATAATCCGCAGAAGGCAATTTATCAACATCATCGGTGAAACATTTAAAATAAATTTGCAAATGAATTATACACAGATAGTCCTTTATTTTATTGATGTAGTTCAAAAACATAAAACAGCAATTATCAAACTTGTTTTGTCTATGCACAGATATAAGGCCTGATGTTAGGTATGGTTTACTTAACAACATCTCCATCGGCGTCTGTAATTTTAAATATTAGTGAAGGCCCTTGCATGCTGACAAAATTCTTATAGTCCCATATTATTTCTGGTTATTTACACAAAGCCATTCTTATCATAAACAAGCATGGCGGTCATCCTAGAATTTGACCCGATGACCTATCAATCCCAGGATGCAACAAGCTATTGTAAACTTCTGCTATGGCTTCTGAAGCAACCACTAAAGTTCAAAAGATATCATTGTGATTCATATTAAAAGGTATGATTAATAAAAAATACCAGAATGTTATTTTTATTTCAATCTTAAAATCATCCTGTATACAGTTGCAAATGACAGTTCTAGATGTTCTCTTTCATTCACAAACACATGATGGACAGGTACTCGTAAAAAACTTGGTACAGACGTCTCGTACTGGTGT
Organism: Ylistrum balloti; assembly: GCF_031769215.1. Lineage (NCBI taxonomy): Eukaryota > Metazoa > Mollusca > Bivalvia > Pectinida > Pectinidae > Ylistrum > Ylistrum balloti. Next base: position 55,562 of record NW_026782909.1, on the reverse strand, counting down.
ACTGGTATTCTTGATTTAAATCACTATTTTTTATTCTTTCTGGAAGCATGACATATTACAGCAACCAAAGTTATCAGGGTGTGAGGTCACACTGGACAATAGTGCATGTAATACGCCTCAACAAAATGGCCTTTCTGAAATACATAATGGTCCTGAATCAAAGTCCAGACAATACTCTTCATTCCCCTCAAACAAGATGGGCTAATTACTGGACACATTAGGTATAAACTGGGAGAGGGACAAATGATGAACAGTGAGAGCTATTACTGTAGTGTCACACGATCATCACACGATCATCACACGATCAACACTGAGGGCTATTACTGTAGTGTCACACGATCATCACACGATGGACAGTGAGGGCTATTACTGTAGTGTCACACGATCATCACACGATCAACACTGAGGGCTATTACTGTAGTGTCACACGATCATCACACGATCATCACACGATCAACACTGAGGGCTATTACTGTAGTGTCACACGATCATCACACGATGGACAGTGAGGGCTATTACTGTAGTGTCACACTATCGTCACACGATGGACAGTGAGGGCTATTACTGTAGTGTCACACTATCGTCACATGATGAACAATGCGGGCTATTACTGTAGTGTCACTATCTTACACTATCTTCACATGATGAACACTGAGGGCTATTATTGTAGTGTCACACGATCGTCACACAATGAACAGTAAGGGCTATTACTGTAGTGTCACACGATCATCACACGATGAACACTGAGGGCTATTACTGTAGTGTCACACGATGAACACTGAGGGCTATTACTGTAGTGTCACACGATCATCACATGATGAACACTGAAGGCTATTACTGTAGTGTCACACTATCGCCACACGATGAACACTGAAGGCTATTACTGTAGTGTCACACTATTGTCACATGACGAACAGTGAAGGTTATTACTGTAGTGTCACTCTATCGCCACACAATGAACAGTGAAGGTTATAACTGTAGTGTCACACTATCGCCACATGATGAACAGTGAAGGTTATTACTGTAGTGTCACACTATTGTCACATGATGAACAGTGAAGGTTATAACTGTAGTGTCACACTATCGCCACATGATGAACAGTGAGGGCGATTACTGTAGTGTCACACGATGAACACTGAGGGCTATTACTGTAGTGTCACACGATGAACACTGAGGGCTATTACTGTAGTGTCACACGATCATCACATGATGAACACTGAGGGCTATTACTGTAGTGTCACACGATCATCACATGATGAACACTGAGGGCTATTACTGTAGTGTCACACGATCATCACATGATGAACACTGAAGGCTATTACTGTAGTGTCACACGATGAACACTGAGGGCTATTACTGTAGTGTCACTCTATCGCCACACAATGAACAGTGAAGGTTATAACTGTAGTGTCACACTATCGCCACATGATGAACACTGAGGGCTATTACTGTAGTGTCACTCTATCGCCACATGATGAACAGTGAAGGTTATAACTGTAGTGTCACACTATCGCCACATGATGAACACTGAGGGCTATTACTGTAGTGTCACACTATCGCCACATGATGAACAGTGAAGGTTATAACTGTAGTGTCACACTATCGCCACATGATGAACAGTGAAGGTTATAACTGTAGTGTCACTCTATCGCCACACAATGAACAGTGAAGGTTATAACTGTAGTGTCACACTATCGCCACATGATGAACAGTGCGGGCGATTACTGTAGCGTCATACTATCATAAAGTTACATTCTGCCATAAAATTATCAGAAGTAAACCCCTGACAAAATACAACAGGACAATGTATAGATTGTTTCTCCGAGCCTTAACCTGCTTTGAGGGAGTATGAGAGGGGAAGTACTATGATACTTGTGTTTGTGATGATAAACTCACCTTGGTTGTGTGGTTGTAAGATTGTATAACAGCAGTGTACCACTGTGTCGTTCCCTCTGCACGATATACCTCCACCCGGTACCCAACCAGTACAGAGGGAGTGGTCAGCAGAATCTTTTGACCGTCCTGGTAGTCCTGCCACGCTTTTATAGCAAGGCCAGTCTGTTGGAAGCGTCGAAGTGTGTGAGCCTTGTTCTCATCACCATCCTGTAACACATTAAAATACTTTTCTTTATTTCTTTAGTTGTATATCTCTGTTAAAAGGTTTCGTTGTTATTAGACTATGTAACTAATTGCTTGTGATTATGTGAATGTAATAATTTCTGTGTCTCATTTAAAACACAAAATTTGCTATATGTAGGAGGAAACACATTCATAATCTATATATAAACTCACTTTTCTAGAAAAATATTTTTCTTAATCTATTTCAAATTCCAACCCACCATTATCAGCTTATAAGTTAGTGTGGTGAAACAGATATTCCCAGTATGTTGCAAATTTTGAAAAAATCGGATGGCGGCACTGCCTAGATACCACTTCCTGATTGTGTATAAACACACAAGTTTTAATTGGATTTGCCTAGCTGAAGAAAATAGCTGATGAAATGGATAAATTATACACAGGGGGCATTTTCTTATCAACAACCTACCATTTCATGTACCCTGGTTCTATAAAAAGTAGTCATTCATATCATGTTGAGAGAGAATATAAAGGAAACAGTTATTATAAACCTATCTAGGAAAGAAAATAGTCATTCATATTCCATGGTTTTATAGGAAATAGTCATTCATTTTCCATGGTTTTATAGAAAATAGTCATTCATTTTCCATGGTTTATAGGAAATAGTCATTCATATTCCATGGTTTTATAGGAAATAGTCATTCATGTTCCATAAATGTATAAGAAATAGGCATTCATATTCCATGGTTGTATAGGAAATAGTCATTCATGTTCCATGCTTGTATAGGAAATAGTCATTCAAGTTATATAATTGTATAGGAAATATTCATTCATGTTCCATACTTTTTATAGGAAATAGTCATTCATGTTCCATGGTTGTATAGAAAAAGTCATTCATGTTCCATACTGTGTTTAGGAAATAGTCATTCATGTTCCATACTTTTCATAAGAAATAACCATTCATGTTCCATGGTTGTTTAGGAAATAGTCATTCAAGTTATATAATTGTATAGGAAATATTCATACATGTTCCATACTTTTTATAGGAAATAATCATTCATGTTCCATGGTTGTATAGGAAATAGTCATTCATGTTCCATGGTTGTATAGAAAAAGTCATTCATGTTCCATGGTTGTATAGAAAAAGTCATTCATGTTCCATGGTTGTATAGAAAAAGTCATTCATGTTCCATGGTTGTATAGAAAAAGTCATTCATGTTCCATGGTTTTCGTAGAAGAATAATCACTTGATCACTAATCTAAATAATTTTGTTTTGTTTACAAACTATTATTTTTGAAGACATGTGATACAACTTGTGAAATAAAGGTAGGTTACTAGGCAGGGTAAGTTTTTATCTAAGAAGGTAGGTCAATTGCAATACCTTCAATCTCAACATACATCACACACATTGATTACGACAGCATCTAAATTAACACAGAGACCCCATTATAAACATCCCTACAAAGTGTTTTGAGACAATCCCTGAAGCCAAAGTTAGTCTGGTGGCCCATGTTGTGTACATGTCCTTCAAATGACCTAGACTAAAAATATCTTTCATAACAATTTGATCTCTTCATGTGATGGCAAGATTGATAAAAAGTAAATATTCAGCTGATAAGTTTGGTTGGAAAGGCAGGGCCTGGTTTTAAGTGCAGTATAAATAATGTAGTGGTGATTGTCGTTGATACTGTCCAACTAATGCCTATCCTTGCCTGTAACTTCACAGCCAATCTATACAGATCAAAAATAGCTGGTGTACCTACTGTACCATGGACCTCATCAATATGTAATAGAGGCAGACATTGCTGGTGTACTACCTTATGGGCACATATTACTATACAGTGTAAACTTGCTCAACAGAGCATCTCTTTTGATTTAAATGCAATTAGATTTATTTCTGAAACAATGTAATGAAACAACATAAGGTAATGTCAGATAATGATTTCATTACACAACTGTTCCCAATAATGGTCCTAACAGGTAATAAAAAAAGTTTGTTGTTTTTATCTTAACCTACAAGTACTGTATAACAAGCAAAGGTTTTACAGTTAGACACAGGTACTGTGTTACAGCCATGGATTTTACAGTTACTGACAGGTACTGTGTTACAGCCCTGGGTTTTACAGTTACTGACAGGTACTGTGTTACAGTCCTGGGTTTTACAGTTACTGACAGGTACTGTGTTATATAGTCCTGGGTTTTACAGTTACTGACAGGTACTGTGTTACAGCCCTGGGTTTTACAGTTACTGACAGGTACTGTGTTACAGCCCTGGGTTTTACAGTTACTGACAGGTACTGTGTTACAGCCCTGGGTTTCTACAGTTACTGACAGGTACTGTGTTACAGTCGTGGGTTTCTACAGTTACTGACAGGTACTGTGTTACAGTCTTGGGTTTTACAGTAAGTGACAGGTACTGTGTTACAGCCCTGGGTTTTACAGTTACTGACAGGTACTGTGTTACAGCCCTGGGTTTTACAGTTACTGACAGGTACTATGTTACAGTCCTGGGTTTTACAGTTACTGACAGGTATTATGTTACAACCCTGGGTTTTACAGTTACTGACAGGTACTGTGTTACAACCCTGGGTTTTACAGTTACTGACAGGTACTGTGTTACAGCCCTGGGTTTTACAGTTACTGACAGGTACTGTGTTACAGCCCTGGGTTTTACAGTAAGTGACAGGTACTGTGTTACAGCCCTGGGTTTTACAGTAAGTGACAGGTACTGTGTTACAGCCCTGGGTTTTACAGTTACTGACAGGTACTATGTTACAGCCCTGGGTTTTACAGTTACTGACAGATATTATGTTACAGCCCTGGGTTTTTACAGTTACTGACAGGTACTGTGTTACAACCCTGAGTTTTACAGTTACTGACAGGTACTATGTTACAGCCCTGGGTTTTACAGTTACTGACAGGTACTGTGTTACAGTCCTGGGATTTACAGTTACTGACAGGTATTATGTTACAGCCCTGGGTTTTACAGTTACTGACAGGTATTATGTTACAGCACTGGGTTTTACAGTTACTGACAGGTACTGTGTTACAGCCCTGGGTTTTACAGTTACTGACAGGTACTGTGTTACAGCCCTGGGTTTTACAGTAAGTGACAGGTACTGTGTTACAGCCCTGGGTTTTACAGTAAGTGACAGGTACTGTGTTACAGCCCTGGGTTTTACAGTAAGTACTGTGTTACAGCCCTGGGTTTTACAGTAAGTGACAGGTACTGTGTTACAGCCCTGGGTCTTACAGTTACTGACAGGTACTGTGTTACAGCCCTGGGTTTTTACAGTTACTAACAGGTACTGTGTTACAGTCCTGGGTTTTACAGTTACTGACAGGTATTATGTTACAGCCCTGGGTTTTACAGTTACTGACAGGTACTGTGTTACAGCCCTGGGTTTTACAGTTACTGACAGGTACTGTGTTACAGCCCTGGGTTTTACAGTTACTGACAGGTACAATGTTACAGCCCTGGGTTTTACAGTTACTGACAGGTACTGTGTTACAGTCCTGGGTTTTACAGTTACTGACAGGTATTATGTTACAGTCCTGGGTTTTACAGTTACTGACAGAAATTATGTTACAGCCCTGGGTTTTACAGTTACTGACAGGTACTGTGTTACAGCCCTGGGTTTTACAGTTACTGACAGAAATTATGTTACAGCCCTGGGTTTTACAGTTACTGACAGGTACTGTGTTACAGCCCTGGGTTTTACAGTTACTGACAGGTATTATGTTACAGTCCTGGGTTTTACAGTTACTGACAGGTACTGTGTTACAGCCCTGGGTTTTACAGTGACTGACAGGTACTGTGTTACAGCCATGGGTTTCTACTATTGATCAACACACACTTATATAATTGTATACACTGACTCATTTCACAGTTACAATATTTACCTCCAGTTTTACTGTGGATCAGATAGTCAGAACATGAAAGGATCAAGGTAGGCTTAACTATTTGATACATGTTGTAAATTACACTACCACCACGTGGAAGGAAAAAAGTGTGGGGCTAGATACCATGTGGTTTGACCTCTGCCACCATGTTAAATGCACAGGTTCAGGTTTCAATCCAACAGCCTTCTTGGGTAGAGGCCTACCAGGGTTGAAGGCAGTTTCCCTAACAAAGACCATGTGCACATAACACTTCCACCTGCAGCAATAAAAGCACTGAGCCTTTGTGGAAATGTGTTTGTGAAATAAAGGGCAAAGCAATACTTGTGATCTTGTTTTTTTATTGGCTCCAGCAATGAAATATAAAAGTGAGGAGTAAGACCTTATTAAAATCATGATACTGATTGTATAACAACTACATAGACACTATTGACCTACTGCCTGCCACTAAAACACTATCTATAATCCTACTCATATCCTAAGGTCACACAACTATTCAGTCTTTAGGTTAATCACAAATGATTATATTCCCTTATGGGGATAACTGACTAAGTTGTCATTATCATAATATTTCCTTAATAGGAGAATTGACCAAGATGTTACGATCATTATATTTCCTTGCTAGGAGACTAAGTTGTCATTGTCATTATATTTCCTTGCTAGGAGACTAAGTTGTCATTATCATTACATTTCCTTGCTAGGAGACTAAGTTGTCATTATCATTATATTTCCTTGCTAGGAGACTAAGTTGTCATTATCATTATATTTCCTTGCTAGGAGACTAAGTTGTCATTATACATTATATTTCCTTGCTAGGAGACTAAGTTGTCATTATACTTCCTTGCTAGGAGACTAAGTTGTCATTATATTTCCTTGCTAGGAGACTAAGTTGTCATTATCATTATATTTCCTTGCTAGGAGACTAAGTTGTCATTATACTTCCTTGCTAGGAGACTAAGTTGTCATTATACTTCCTTGCTAGGAGACTAAGTTGTCATTATCATTATATTTCCTTGCTAGGAGACTAAGTTGTCATTATATTTCCTTGCTAGGAGACTAAGTTGTCATTATCATTATATTTCCTTGCTAGGAGACTAAGTTGTCATTATCATTATATTTCCTTGCTAGGAGACTATGTTGTCATTATCATTATATTTCCTTGCTAGGAGACTAAGTTGTCATTATCATTATATTTCCTTGCTAGGAGACTAAGTTGTCATTATACTTCCTTGCTAGGAGACTAAGTTGTCATTATCATTATATTTCCTTGCTAGGAGACTAAGTTGTCATTATCATTATATTTCCTTGCTAGGAGACTAAGTTGTCATTATCGTTATATTTCCTTGCTAGGAGACTAAGTTGTCATTATCATTATATTTCCTTGCTAGGAGACTAAGTTGTCATTATCGTTATATTTCCTTGTTAGGAAAATTGACTAAGATATTATGATCATTATATTTCTTTAATAGGAGAAATCACCGAGATATTATGATAATTTCAGAGACAGAACACGATTTTGCCTTAATTTCATAAGCATGTGATAAAACATTAATATGGAAACAATAACAAAGATGAACCAAGAGATTGTGTGTGTAACCTGTAAAGTGTTTTGTCAATTCTTCCAATAGACCACACAGGTTTTCTTGTGACGTTCCAGAAGTGAATAGACTTAAACCACATCTATAAGTGCAGCAACAGCATGATTACATCAAATGCAGACAGAGTATGCGTCATACCAGCCCTGGGAGTGGTATTAGTTGTATGTCTGCATGTATAAAACCTTTTTATTTAAAGCACTGCCTGTGTATCTAGGCCAGCACAGCTGACAAGTCACGCCCACTGTAGAATTTCTCATAACCATTGTAATACAAAACTTGTAAACAACTTGGGTCATATTTATTTTAAGCCTTCCTATAGGACATTTTTTCCTCCATATAGCTCACATTTTTAATTCCACATTCAAGTACTATACAACAATTAAAGACAGAAATTTGAAGTACATAATGTTGTAGCCAAGCATGACCTACATTACAAAGGGGTAGAAGCTGGTTCAATATTTCAATGTAAATACAACTAGTGTTTAACCACTGATAGAAAGGCTACAACAATGAAGTGCCAGTGTTTATCTTCCAGGGTAAATATTAATGGTAGGGATATAACCACAGACAGCTCTTATCACATCTTCTGGAAAATGAGGGGTACAAACAGGGTAACTAGAGCAGTAAAGCTATGTAGGGTTTATCAAGGAAAAGTGTAGTAGAGAAAAAAAATTAAATAATATCACATTTGGAACTGTACATGGACATAAGAAGAATGAACTTATACCAGAAAGTTAAGATAAGAATAAGATTGACCATGACATCAAGTACACATCAAAAATAGGTCAAAACTAAATTTAATTTTGTAAGGCAGCAAAGAAATAATTCAAAATTAAGTAGAATTTCTTTTTAATACATTGAAATCTATATGCCAAAGAAGGGCTGTGTGTAGTATGACCTTGACAAAGGTATTATTGATAATTCAAATGCAGATGGAGTTTGATCTACCTGACTAATATTCAGGCAGTTATATTGGTTACCCATGGAGATATATATCAGGGAGCCAAACAATGAGACAGATAATTAGAATGAAAGGGACAATCACTATTTCACTTTTGTATATGATTAATTACAACCTTCTGATTAGTGTGCAAACATACAATGCTTTGTTATTAGTCTGGATACTGAAATGAAAAGGTGTTCCATTCCATTACCCCAGAGAAATCAACTTTGTCCCTTTAACCTTATGTGAGGCTGTTATCAGTCAGGTGATTTACAAACTTTTAAAAGGAACAAATCTCTTTAGGTACCTGTGAATGTAGTGACTGAGACCACTTTACGTGTGTACACTAAAGCTGTGATCTGAGTAGTATGTAATTAAAGCTATACCAAAGACCTGTTTCTGCCCATGTTTACAATACAAGCTCCAACCTCAGTCCTGTAAAAGGCTGAAGAATGACTAAGTAGGTTGACCCCTGACCAGACACACATAATGGTAAGGCTTTGATGAGTTGAAGGGTGTGACCTTCAGTGTAGCCACTCTCCTGTGACCTTAACACTGTACTGACAGACATAGTCCTATCTCTCTGGCAGACTTTTCACTGATAACACACAGAAATAACAGGAAAATGAGTTTCACAGCAACCCCTAATTAAAATCCCTTTTTCTTTTAAACATTGTCATTTTCGAACATGCCTTTGCTTGTATTTGACCCCAGACAAATGACCATTATGATTGGTTTCCTCCCACTCTGATTGTCAGACTTCCCAGAAGCCTCCATCCCAATAAAATTAATTATAACCTGACCTTATTGAGGATTTGAATACAAAGAACAACCCACTAGTATTTTCCATGGCTATTCACCACTCACTCAATTGCCCTTTGACCAGCTAGCATAACAAGAGTTTTATTATTTCCGAACTATCCCAGGACCTGTCACAACACTCAATGAAATGTCACTCACTTATTGTTGATAGTGCATTACTTCTCACAACAATAAATGCTGACTTTGCAATTTTTAAAGTCAATGTGATTACTAAATAATTAATCATGCAGCCACTAAAATCAATACCATTAAATTAATAAGAAACTGAATACCATATTTTCCAGGTTCTAAACCGCACTGGTATGTAAGTCCCAGAGCCAATTTTTAACAATTTTTTAACAATTTTTGAACAACTTTACATATATCACCACGGCTCCAGGTGCTTAATCTACTACCAGAATAACATAGGACAGAAAAACAACTGGTACACATCAATATTGTATCTAATAAGTTATGTAAAAGATGAAGGCAGCTGGGATGGAGAGATGGAAAGATAAAAATAGAATATTTTGAAATACACAAAAGATCAAAGTATCATAATCATTATTTATTTACCGAGTACCAAAACCGAATAAAAAGTAATAGCTTGGATATAAAATCAGTTTTCAGACTGCAATAAATACTCCGGAGATTACCTTTTAAGAAATATTAAAATTGAAACTTTGGTGACGGTAGGTGATTCAGAAAGCATTATGCTCTACATAAACTATAATAACAAAGGGCCATAACTCTGTATAAATGAGACTTGTGTGACACTACAAAAGTATAGATTATTTATGCTAAGATATCAAACCAGACATACAACACTAAAATTAACAGAAGACTTTTTTCTAAGTTTTTAAAGCTTAGATGCAGCATTAGTGAATTTGTGTTGATAACGTTTGTCAGCACTATGACTTAAGTATTGTATCTGTTACATTAATACATAGCACCAGAGTTATTTTGTGATATGTTATATTCAAAACAAAGATTTTCAAAATTAGAGGTACTGTTTTCTTTGTGTATCAATATTACTTTTCTTTGGACATAATGGTACTGACAATCTTGTTTTCCATAGTATAACATTAGCATTGATATCATTTTGATAAATCAAACTAAGGGATCGGTTTACTAGAATAAATTACTGTATACTGTCTTCACAAATCACACTGTGGTCCATGCTTTTAGATATTGGTGTACAGACAGTGAAGAATACAGTGAAGTGCGAAATGTTTTGTCATGAAACTGATTATGTAACACTAGATATTTTGTGCACTGCAGTGGAATCACCCGATCAATCAGTGCAGCACCAATAGCACAAGGCCTGCAGGCATAGCACCTATCAATCACTGCACCAACAGCACCAGATTAATTGAATGTGGGACCCAGATGCTTTAGAATTCAAATATCTGATTAATTCTATTGTTTTTAATCATTTTCTTTTTTCCTTGTTTAATTTCAACTTAAATTCGAAATCAGGTTTTCCGTTCAGGGTGGTTTTTTCAGATAAATTGATCAAACCAGAAATCTAATTAATTTCAAAACTCTGTTTGATAAATAAATTTTCCATTAGTTATAAATATATCAAATATGCAACTTTGATCATGGATTATACCTGCATATCTGTACTTAACACTAATACTACAGGACACATAGAAACACTGTAAACAATCCTCAAACATGGCATGTAGGACACCTGAAATGCCTAAATGACAAAACATGACAACTGTATTAGGTAAATCATTCTAAAAGACATTCATTAATTATAAATATACAGAACACTGCTCTAATAAGTTGTGCCTCGACACAGGCATGAATAATTTATTGTATCAGAAAGTGCTAAAAGTGGATTGTTTCTTACAAAGGACCAAGAGTAGAAAAAGGATCCAAGATCAGAAGTAAAAAAGAGTTTCTATCCATCAAGTACCTGGTCTTAGATGAAAATCCAGGTGACTGCTGTGCATTAAGAATTTCAAACAAGAAGACTCTAAAAATGTTACCTGTATGTCTAATACTGCCTATCTCCTATGTTAAGTCTACTGTTAACAGCTGCCTTACAAAATGTTCATGCAGATATTTTCATAGCAAAACCATTAAAACTGGGACAAATTCTGAAACTAAGTAATGTTTGTATTCCCCTGTACCTGCCTGAAATTTACCTAACTGCATTTATACATGCTGTATAGGCAGCCTAGTGAATTTCAGGCAATTACAAGTTACAAGTGTCAAAATCTGACCTAAGTCTGTCACTACTTAATTTTGAAAAATTCCCATAAATACTATGATATTGAGAAAAGCTGCACAAGTAGAAGATTGTCATATCCCAGTTTCTTTTTCAACTTTCATTTCATCTCTATCATATTTATATCTGGAGCAAACCAGAACAACATTCTTTTTAAACCTATCATATTTATATCTGGACCAAACCAGAACAACATTCTTTTAAACCTATCATATTTATATCTGGACCAAACCAGAACAACATTCTTTTAAACCTATCATATTTATATCTGGACCAAACCAGAACAACATTCTTTTAAACCTATCATATTTATATCTGGACCAAACCAAACCAAAATTCTTTTGAAGTTTTGTTTATATATCTCCCATTGAGATTTTTTTCTTCTTTTCTATGTGACCCAAGCGCAGAACATTTTGAAAAGGGATATTTTGCACTCTACCTTCTAGCAGCGAGTAACACTGCCAGAACACCATGCATAAAACCTTAAACTTAAAACATAAAACAGACAATGTGACCCATCAATGTTTAGTTTGGGGAATATCAATGTTTTTTAGGACCTAAATGTTCATTTTTGAGTCACATTTAAGCCTTTAGATTGAAGCAACCTCTTTTTATCCTTGTGAGATAGCCAAGACTGGTATTTACAAGTCAAATGATAGCACGCCATGAATAATGCATGTCGTCATTTAAAGGCATCAATCTGTCCCATTAAGTGTCAGGACTCTTCTCCTCATTGAAGAAGCACAAAAGCAACAAGCTATGGACTTAGGATAGAGATTGATGGGGCCCAATTGTCTGCTGGGAGACAGTAAGCCAGCGTCCATCACTCCACATTCCTAGAAGGGAGATTGGACACTATCCTTGTCAATCCTTGTCTTCATAAATCTGCACTGGTAAAACCTAAAGGCTGAGCACTAAGCTTCACCAGCTGCTTGGTATTCAGGAAAGAATTTCCCTCTCTAAGCAATAACCAATCATTGATGGCCATTAGCTATCTGGTCACCAAAAGACAAATCCCACCATCTATTTGCAAATAATTAAACAATGATTTAGAATCTTGCAAATGGCATACCCTTCCATGCATAAAAGTTTCAAAATTTAGTCAAATAAAGAAAATGCAGTTATGATGTTTTATCTTTTCCTTAAACAAAAGTTGAATTTGGCACATTTATAGATGACAAAGCAGTACAAAATTTGCAGTACATTCTATTTACCTCTGTTATACTAGATGTATAACCTTGGACAGTGACCTTTGTTATTATGTATATGACCTTGAACAGTGACCTCTAATAAACTAGGTGTATTACATTGGACAATGACCTTTATTGATATGCATATTACCTTGAAGAGTGACCTTTACTCTAACTTTTGTATATGTAGGATGGAGAAGTTTTGATGTGACCTTGAACAGTGACCTCTGTAATACATGGTGTTTTATCTTTAACAGTGACATTAATTATTACATGTATTACTCTGGATAGTGACCTCTGCAATGTGTACATGTAGGAAGGAGAAGGGTTGATATGACCTTGGAGTGTGAACTCAGTTTCCTATGTGTAATTGGTTAATTGTTTCTGTAAGGAGTAAACCACATCACAAACTCAATAGTGTACTGGATAACCCAGCCATATGGACACATTCTAGTTTCATATGGAATCCAATACTTGAGGCAGGAAGAAGGTACTTTGCAGGTCTGTCAGTCAATAACATTACACCAGGGCACATACAGAAGGACTATATAACAACAGTAAATCAATATATCTGATCTACACAATGTAACACAGAAACTGTCATGCATTCAATTACTGTATGATCAATGGGCTGGGTCTGTAAATAACACATAGGCAGGATTTATAATATGTAGAATGATTTGTGGAATTTTTTTTGATACTGTGATACCCTACATCTGTATCATAGTCTTTATTTACTGGTGTGTTTAGTAATTAATTCTTGTCTTTACACAGATAAAAGCTTTATAATATTGTGTTGAGGTTTGTATGTATATTCAGCACTATTCTTTAATAAACCCACCATGTACAAGAGCTGTAATTAATCTAGGATGGATTAGTCTATTTATGAATCAACTGATATAAGATATTGTAATATCTGTCCCTGCTATGGCTTATTCTCCTTCATACACACACAGGTTGACACAAGGTCACACCATCACAATTATGTTGTAATAGTGTTTGTTGTCTGGCCCGCTGCCAACACCAATACACACATTATTTATGATCATAGATATGTGAGTACAGTAGTATTGTAACATTAGTACACTTAGCAATCCGAGCAGCTTTGAAGCAACACACAGGTACAATAAGACCTGCCAATCAACCTATAAAGACCCTTAGTATCAACCTATCTAAAATACATATATTTAGCTGTTTTCAAATTTTTTTTATTCTTCAATGATTGGAATAAGTAAAAAGTGCAAACAAAGACATCCTATTATGACCTGAAGCTAAGACCTGCCAGTGTTTTTTCCTGGGTATTTTGGGAAAATCCTTTGTGCCATATTGGGAAGACTTTTACAAGTAAATAGTTTAAAAAATACATGTAAATAATTGTTTTATGAATAACATGTTTATCACTTTTTTTATACATATTCCAGCTAGACATATTATGGTTAACACCATCTTATCTAATTTGTGTAAAATTGGCCATTATAATTTTTCCACATCTCTTAGAAGCTTTAAACAATCAACTGAAATTTGGGGAAATGTAATGCTTATGACACCCAGTAATATAAGCAGGAAAAGCACAGCCTGCTTGGTTTGCAGTCAGCAGCAGCACTTAAATAGCCAACAGGTAAAGGGGGCACTTTACTTGATTGGAATTACCTGGTAATTGGCAGTTGACGGCTTCCCAAATTCAGTAAGCTCATCGTGCACATGTTACTTCTTACTTTAAACCCTTTACAGTTTTAATCAATAGCTACACTTATCTATGGTATTTTGTATATATATTAGCATTAAAAAGCTTTCTTTGAAATGTGTCTTTTAATAAGCACACAAGTTACATTCACAGAAATAAGTGTATGAATACTAAGATTTATTATGGAAAACACAGAATTTCAACATCATTGACATCTGAAGTGTTTTGTTTCTGCTACTAACTATTGGATTGTGTGACCTATATCAGTAATTTGAAGAGCAGCCTCGCTACTTTAGGATCAATAGGTACACCACCAGCCTCCAGTTGACATGGAGTAGATTCATGTTTTAATGTGCCAACCTAAATGTAAAGAGACAATTCCAGCTCCAGACTGGGGAGCAGGGAGCCTAAGAACTGGTCGATAAAAGCATTCACAACAATTATGTCACAAGTCTTTCTCACTGTGTCTCCCTTGGTGTCCATGAAACAAAACTACAGAATGTATGTGAGACAAGTATACCCACACTGCCACGTAAAAGTAGTTTCATGGAAATGGCGCCACCAATGCAGGTACTAGAGCAATGATAAGATGTGTTTATCTTTCGTAGTGATGACCTTGACCTTTGATATAGAATACAGAAACATAAACTGTATTAACAACTGGGTAGCTTTATCTCTGCTATAAGTTTTATGAATTACAACTGCAATTGAAGACTGTGAATGTAAGATATTAAAGAAAAAAAAAAAATTCTAATAGAATAATGGTGACCCTGACCTATTCACAAAAGCACCTGAACTATTTCTTTGAAATCCTAATTGATAGAAAGCTCTATTAGAAGGGAACAAAATTTGGAATGGACAGTTATATGAAGACAGTGACGACTATATGCTCTCCTGTCAATGAACATTAATACTACTTAAAAGGGCAAATGTGACCTTGACTTTGACCTTTTGACTCTGAAACATTCTATTAATAGATACGATGTTGTAGTTTACCTTAGAAGTAAATTTTATCAAAATTAATTGAAGAAATTTGATTGTTGGTGAGGTGACAGAAGGATAGACATAGCTAATTGGGTATACAAGATCAACTGTATGATAAATTGTATGATTCTGATTCTCCTCCAGTACAGAGATCACCTCTATCATTAATAACAATTATTCTGTCGTAAATTACCACAACTGTACGTAAAATTGTTTATGTCTATATTCAGTGTTCATCATTGGTGATAAATCAATACTGCCTACTAATACTACCGCCCACTTTGTCCTCCAGTCCATGTGACTAGGCACATTACCAGTAGGTAATTATGGAAGCTCTATCCAGGCCTAAACCCCTGATAATGGATCAGATTATAAGAGATGTACACCAACATGAGCTGCCAATAAATACTACCTAATCAATCAACAACTTCAACAAATAGTGGTGACCTTGAACTTTTAACACTACGAAACCTTATTTAAAATGACATAATTTACCAAGAAATTTGCAAAGTTTCCTATGATGATGAAACATTTATTTACACTTGAAAGCATGAATTACAATGCCTTACTATTCCATTACATAATGTCAGAATACTTTCAAGTTCATTTAACAATACCCTGTACTACCAAAAACAGCGCAGTATGCTATCACGACCTAATGATACCCAATAAACTATTGCAGTGAGCAGGCCAGCTGATACACAGTAGTTAAATAGTGCAGATAATTAATAACACTAACGATCGACCGACACAACAATACTCAGCACAGTATTGACACAGACCAGATCAAAGAGACACCATAGAACATAATCATGTAATCAGCAAAGTTTTCAACCATGAACATTTAATGTACCATGAACAGATCTACTGCTGGTGCATGGATAATAATAGCCTAACGAAATGTTCACTAATGACTGTGGTCAATAAGAACATTTTAATTCTATCTACACCAATACACATGTAAATTCATGCAAAAGAATGATACCATACTTCTCCATGGGCATTCTTCTTTCTATTATTAACAAGGTAGGTCTTTTTCAACATCTTCAATCTTGAGATGAAAACCCTTTGCACATAATTCTAGTTTTGCTTTTTTTCATGCATGGCCTAGTTCTAAATCTTGTTCTTCAACATTTCAGTAACTCAGGCAATTACAATAAAAAATCTGGAAATAATATACATAAGTCAAAACAGTGGACCATGACCTAGTTCAGAAAGTATCCTCAAATCATTTTAAAAGACAATTTTGATTGTATATAATATATTGAAGCTTCCTTAGTTCATTAAGAAACACACTTGACTGCTTTTATCATTCTACAGTAGTGAAATGTCTATCCTGAATACCTATTATACAATTTAATCTTTAATTCTAGTCAAGTACTTTAAGACCTGTTTGTTTTGCTTCTAGCCCTTTTAGTGTCTAGCTTCTATGACAGGTTTCATTCCAGAATGAATAAATTAAAAGGAAAGATTATGTATGTGAGCAGCCTATTAAGATCTTGTATACATACATTTTGGCTGAGGAGAAGCTTGTAGGTCAGCCAATCGAACAAACAAAGGATTGATTCATACTAGATTAAATATTGACCCAAGTACCAGGTATTGAACCCTAATCTTGAATTGAAAACTTAGTGCCTTGGCAAGCTCATATACAATGATATATCTAAAAATATGACAAGAAACAACTTGTAACCAACCAGTTTATTTTGAAGGGATTGAATTTATTGTAAAGGCTTAATCAAGTCATTCTAGAAACCAGACAGAAATACCTCACAAAAGGTCTTGCTGGTTTTTAAAGGTCTTACAAAGAGCACTTCTTACCTCCAAGTAAAGTTTATTTATTAACATAAAAATAACATGGTATAGGTCTTCTTGTTGTGATTTCATAAATACCATCATTTCATTTTCCTCAGATAAACCTGTGTGTATTATAGGCTACACAATGGTTTAATACCTACTTAAGAAATCCTTTAACAGTGCTAACTGATTTTTCCTTAAATAGAAAACTTTCACAGAAGCAATTAGACAATCCATGATCTATGGGCACCGAACTACATCCGTTTCTTGTCTGAACATCCTTTCCATACTCGACTTGCCTTTTCTGTCCCTCAGTCATCCACACTAAAATATATTCAGGCCAGACAGCTGCTAGACCAATTTGCTAGCTTGAGACAGTTGGTCAGGAACCTGTCAACCAGTCCTGTATCAATTGTCAGGGTAAAATCAATAATGCTAAGACTAGCATTAATCTACCTCTAACATATTTACAAGGGGACATCTATAGCTTTATTTCTTTTTAACAAGATATACTTCACCACGAAAAAACATCTCTCAATTTTACCCAATAGACATCCCTTTCTGTACCAATGAAACATTAAAATTACTTCTTTTCACCAAAAAAAAAATAACCATAACCTGAAACCTCTTACCCAAGGGACATGCTCGATGATATCACTTCCATGTTTTTTGTCCAAGATGTAATTTCATTTCTTATTTATCCTGTTCACACTTAGTTTTAACTCACTCCAGTCTACCCAAGAGACATCTCCAAGATATTCTTGAACCAAAAGACATAACTCACTCTTAATTAACAGTCATACCTTCACATGTTTTTAACTATGAGAACATCATCCAATACCATCTTGCCCCAAGGGACATGACATTTTCCATACCGAGGGAGAAGCCTTAATTCTTCTTTACCAAAAAGATATTACCTTATATCTTGCTACCTAACCATTACATCCTCTAACCAGACCATGTAGTTTTTTTCTTACTTGGATTTTTGTTAAAGGTTATTAGAGCTTGAAAATAAATGAACATCAACCTTACTGGAAACTGAAACAGTGCCTAGAAGGAATCAAAACAATCATGTTGAAGCATTGCTATAAAATATGCCTGATGACAAAACCTTTATATAAAGGCCTTCTGTCCATAGAGGCCACTTTCTTGTTTTTTCATATATTGCAATTCATAGTGATCGAAATCTCTGTATAAAGGTCACCTGTGTGTAAAGGTCACTTTTCTCTGCTCCCTTGAGTGATCTCTACATATATATTTGATTGTGCTTTGCATGTACTTGGTGACAACATTCATCATGAAGATATTCAATTTTACTATTTGGTCTTGCATTGATAGTCAGAATCAAGTAGCATAAACACAAGTAATTTGGTGTTATGATCTAGGTAAGTGAAGACTTCTGTTGAGAAGATAAGAAAATGGACATTTTATATCTTAACTATGCAAGAAATGATATAATGTACCATACAAGAACCCAAACAAAGCCAATATAGTAAAATCTGAGAAATAAACATGCCAGAACTTTGTATTGATGATAAGGAAAAACAATTTGCTGAAAGTCTACAAGACAAATATATTAAAAAACAAAAAAATTCTAATTTCTGTTTGGTGTGAATATATATCCAAGCAACCAATATGCTATGCTGGTATGTTATTTACAAAGGGGCAATACCCATTACAGGGCAGTAGATAAGGAATTTGAAGAAAAATCTTACTGATAATTGGGACTGGATTGAATCTGTCGATGCCTCATACAAAATACAATTAATACAACATGAGGCTTTATCATCTACAGACAAAACACAAAGACTATCATTGAAAGTGCGTATAGTAGTGACCTTGATAAAAAATTATTAGTGTTCACATACCATATCATATTTCTGTCTTTACAATGACATTTTTGTGCAGTAAATGTACCTAGTTGGAAGGCTGCCATGTGGAAAGAGATATGATTATGATAAACTGTTATATAACTAGACAGATGTAACAAAGATTCCCAAAGGAGTGGTTGTTTGTTGTTTCTTTATTTCTAGAAATTTTCAAATCATAAAAGACACGTTGTTTACCCGGTGTTTTATACACTTTGGATTCGTAATTAAAAACAGATAAACCAGTATAAAAACCAGAAAGAGACACAAATGTAATGTCAGCAATAAATTCTGTGAATCACCACATTAAAATAGACCCTTAGTTTAATTACATATATCATAAACATTTTTTAAACACAAAGTGCACGGAAGATTTTTTAACACATGTTGTAAGAAAATCCAACATTAGCCAGGTGGGGAATGTGAAATACTATAAATTCATTATGGCAAAACAAGAGCAAGACTGGGGACAGAACAAACACTGATCTCCTTCATTACAATGTAAGCAGCACATCACAGGAAAGTAAAGAAAGTGAAGAAAAAAATACAACAGAAAACTGTACAAAGGCTACTTCTTAAGATGAAGACATAAGACATAGTAGCAACATTTGGCTTTCCAAAGATACAAGATTCTAAATGAAAAAAGATATTATCAAAGGCTGTAAATTCTAATCTACTTACCGAATGTGACTTTAAGCTTTTGTCATCAACCAAGCCCAAGAACTTGTCAGCCAGAAATTCAATAGGCTTCTTCTTGCTGCTGTTTAGACCAGCCTTGTCTACAATGGTTCGGAAGTTCTGTAAAATTTTCAAAGTGTTCTCAACAATCTTGTGAAACAAAAATTGAAAGAGACAATGGTCAAATAATAGAAAATTAGTAAATAAATTAATATGACAATCAATGCTTCAAACTGTTCAACTTCCTTTAAAAGAGAGGACTAATGAAGAAATATTGAAGAAAGAATAATGCTGTCTGAAAAATTCAGAGGTACTGTTTAAATCAATCTTATGTGTGATTAAAGAATAGATAACAGAAAAATGAAATTTAAGAATGACAACACTTCCCTATTTGTTTCCATGGCAACAAAATGAGGAACAGATCAGACCAACTAAAGAAAAGAGAAGTCATCACATACCTGGCTAATTCAGTTTTCAGTCATTTAACAAAGAGTTTTAATTATGACAGATAATTTCTGAAAAAATTTTCCCTATGGGTCCTAGCCTTGTGGTCAAACACAAGTCAGATTCACTATTCACAAAAATTGCTTCAAACAAAATTTGGACAATAGCCATATTCCAATAAGGGTTTTTAAGAACTTACAACAGCTGTTCCAAAGGAACAATACAGGAAAAGCTAAAGTTACATGTAACTTGGACATAAACAATGCATAAGTACATCTACCGGGTAATTCAGGATAAAGAAATGTTTTAGAACCATTCTAGAAATGTGTTTCTCAGATGAGAGTAAATGTGAACAGATGAACATGTAAACAACTTTCAATCAAGTGAGAAAATGACAATTCAAAGGAAATTACCTTGTTATCAATATTACACATAAATTCTGATTACATCGTTTTGTTTTCCATTATAATACAGATGACAGATAAAAAAAAGTAAGCTTATAAACAAGAAATTTCCATCTATACAACAGATTAAAAAATACCCTGTCAATATCTATGAGATAAGCATTGCAAGCAATCTATCTCCTCCCTTTCATCCATCCTTAACAAAATAGAGATCTGGAATGAAAGAAGCAGAAAGGGCCAAAACTCTGAATACACTAGTAACAACAATCAGGGTTAGACAGTACATAATCTTATATCCTCTAGCATTGTACTAACTATACAAACACATTACTGTGATCACTTCTCAGCCATGATTTCTAGCATGTAGAGCTGAAGCAATAACCACAGAATATAAAGGAAAAAAAATTACCAGACAATTAAGAATGCAGCTGTTAAACCTAGAGGGTATGTCTTGAATATCTGATTGTAGACCAGTAAGTTTGATTAAAGAAAAAAACACAATTTGTCAACTTCAGACAAAACATGCACAACACATGAATAAAATAGTGACAAATATGAGTGTGGATAAACCTAACACAAAAATATTCATCAGGTGAAAGCTCAGTGGAGCCTGGGTAAACACAGCTGATGGAGACCATAGTTTCCCTCTACACTGGTGCAAGGGTCAACTGGTTTGAGTGATTACAAACAATGAGATGTGTCGTTTGTAATATCATGAAGTATATTATCACTTTCTAACGGAAATTAACATCACCCAGGAGAAATAAATTTTCTACCTATGTAAATAATTCATCACAAAAGACAGAAATTAGCTGCCAGAAAACTTAACATTGGCCCTAAGTATCAAAGAACAGTTTTGAGTGTCCTATGATTGTATTAGATCACATGTTGAGTTGTTTCTGGTCAGAGTTTATAACCCAAATACAAAAGAAGGCTGTTTGAGAAGGGTGAACTGCAGTTTAATAGTTTAATAGGGATCTCAAAGTTATCAAAGTGAAATCATTGGAGACCACAAATATGATGGAGTTTTTATCCATCAGAAAAATAAAAATATACCAAAAACCAGGTACTTGAAAGAAACCTGAAACATACATCCCCCAAGCTACTCCTGCAATCATAAAGCGCATACACCAGTTGTAGCTGTGATCATATTGTCAAAAGGTTACAGTTAGTTTCATGAAATTTATTAAAAACTCTCTAGTCAAAAGCGCTTGTCATCATATATACTCTTTATCAAGTTTCCTTCAATTTTACCTTTTGGTTATTGATAATCGTAGTTCAAAATACTCTAAAGCTAAAAAAAATCAAAAGAAAAAAAATGACTGGTGAACATCATTAATGTTACAGAAGAAAATACACATCAAATATTTTAAATTAGCTCAGCTTTCAAGAGTTAATGAAAATATCTTGAGAGTTTTAAAATCTTGGCTGTTTCCTCTTGGAACACCAGCCTTACTATTGATTTTCTCTGCCTTCAAACAGTATTCCAGTGAGATATTAAACCTTAATGACAGGATCATGATCCCATCATGTGCATGCAGTAATGAAGATGCAAATGAAGATGGGTTCTAATGTTGCAAGATATTAACAATTCAGTGCAAAATTATTATTGGTAATCAAAACAAAACGCATCAACTTAGTCAAAGATAATTAACAAGGGTAAATTTTTTTACACGACTATCTGAAAAATGTTTGCTATGCTAGGTTGTAACTCCACATCAATAAGATCAGGCTTCATGTGCTAGTGACAACCTATCTGAGATAGCTTACAGGATAGGTTATACAGGGATTCAGCTTGGAGTGTGTGATGGATTTAAAAGATGTAAGAAATAATGACATGTCTGGTCGACTCAGCCCTCCGGCTTCTAACATTGTTGACAATATATATTATCTCTTTAGCTCTGTCCTATGACCATAAATCCCCTGCTGCCTAAGGCTGGATAGGAAATGCAAAAGTAGAAAGAAATAAATCAGTTGAAATTGTAATTAAATATTGATTTCCAATGGTTGCTGAGCAACACCAACTGAGTTGTGAGCTGGCCCACACCAGACCATGGATGTGCCCTGCTGGGGCTCAGCTTGCTTTAGTGCTGCTATATATGGCTCTCTTCACACCAATAACATTATCACCAACATCTACCAAAAACTAACAATTTACAGAATCCTGTCTGTATGTCAACATATATTAGGATAATTTATTTTGGCCATGACCTTTAAGCTCTTGCCAAGTTTCTTACACCTGTTCCCTCCTTCATGTAGTCTTTGGTAACTAAATGTTGATTTGTTCCCAAAGGAGACTACTTTTTGCTAAAATAAAAGTCAGGATTTGTGACTTGAAAAGAGCAATGGTAGGAATTAGTTTATTTTATTGGTAGGCTTGTATTCAACTACAATAAGTAACAACTTCAAAGGGCAGCACTGAAATCATTCTTTACATTTTTCTGTTAATTAAATCATTGGAAGTTCTATACATATAATTTGAGGTTTGTCTTATTATCTCTTCCAGTTGACTTTCCTCAAGAGAATCTTCTTCCTCAGTAAGCAAATTAAAACCAATACATATCTTATTTCAATTTACCATGCTGAGAAACAAAATCCCAACATATTGATTTGTGATTTTTTGCCTAATATGAGCAGTAGACCAAAAAGACTCAATCTTGCAACAAGTACACTGGAGGCAGCATACTGAAGAAGACAGAATAAGACTAAAATAGAACCACTGCTAGGAAAGCCAGTGACCTCAAAGCACATCTGCAGCCAAGCAATTGATTTTTGTGGTTGTCTCTAATTTGTACAGCTCTCAGCCATCTACCATCCATCTTTCAACAGGCAGTAATCTAGAGCTGGTTGTAACAGAAGTAAGCTAGTCCACAATAAAGCGATTACTACCATGTAGGAATCCAATAGACTCTAAACTCTCTTACTTTTAGCAGTGAGACTATTTACATATTAAAACATTCAAACAACAGATGGTCGGTCAAACAATTTTCATTTCACATATGATTAACATAAACACTTTCATTAACATGAATTCCTGTGATAACTGTAGAGCAAGCTGATATAATCTTGATGAAGTTTTTGGTTTATATCTTGAACTTATTGTGACCCTGCTACTAATATTTGTTATCAAACCACATTACTTGACTTGATAGTTGTTGCTCTCACCAAATCTCTCGATAAAAAAACCCATTTGCAGACAGCAGTTAGCATGATAACGCAACACCATTAAAACAGCAAACTTGAATATTTTAACATGCAAAGTGTGTTCCAAATTTAAGACTACTTACCAAACCTGGCCAGCTGATTGGCTGTTCAGAATTCTCAGGGTCAGCTCTTTCAGCCCAGACAATGGTGTGCTCCACAAGAAATAGCTGGAAAATTTCGTGAATGCGGACCCACTCTCGGCGCTGCCAGTGTCTGTCGTCAAACTCTACTAGAACCTGAAAAGGCAATTACAAAACATTGAGGAACAATATTGTAACAAGTCTTCTATAATATCTGCATCCAAGTGGATGATCAATACCACACAGAGATGGAAACAAATGAAGGAAAACCACCAGAGATTCAAAGTGGGCGACAGCCTCAGCAATCACACATGAGATCTGACTGGCCGTGGTGCTGTAACATCAGGCACTCTACAAACAAATAGATACCTCACTTCAATATTACTTACTGCTTACCTGCCTTACACAATTTAAAGCTTAGTTTGTATCTTTATCTGTCAAGTTAATGCTGTTACTACCGTTCTTTTCATATCAGATACCTTAAAATTAGGTCAAGGTCATATTTGCTTAAACTAACTTGACTACATGTAATATTAAACTTGTGACCTTAGAAACACTTCTGGATAACAGATTATTCTAGCAGGATAAATGCAAGTTGATAAAAACATTAAGGAACTTTTAACTACATTCATATATAAATGTCTTCACCCTACATATTAGTGAGTTGCATGATTTGAAAGTTCTCAAGCATTGCATGCTTCTTTGTTCATAGTTTTTTTTTTTTTAACACAATTGATTCCCATCATAAAAGTATGTCAAGGTCAGTCGATTAGAAACAACCATAAGAGCATCCATCCCATCAAACAGCAGAGCATAGAAGTGTAGGATATTTCTTAACAAAACTTTGGGACTGCTATTCTAGTGAAGCATTGTTACCCTATACTTCCTTCTCATTCAGAAGTCAGAAAAGTTGACACGTGAGAAAAAATTCATGTTATGCATGTTAAAGTAATTCTCATCTCCACAATTGTTATTACCTCAGGTTTATTTACAACAACTATCACCATCAATAGAATTATCACTGAAGATATGTATAGACACTCATAACTCAATCGGTATAAACCAAAATACTTTCACATGAAAACTAATGAGGTATGTTCCTTATCAGCTTCCTTCATGGGTTAGTGACATAAAATTGCATCACTTGAATGTAGACACAAGCTTACATAAAACTTTCAAAGAAAATATAAGAAATGCTTTGAATTATATATTCCAAATTATTACCACATGAAATTACCACATGAATTAATGGATAGGCAGAGTAACAAGGTAACAAAGCCAACATTGCCTGCCGAGTTCCTGGATCTACAGCAGCTAGACAAAGAACGTCCCAGAGTGGAATCAGACTTGAGGAGAAGCGTGGGAAAATAGATCTTACTTTCACATGTTCCTCATGGGGAACTAAGTTTTTGCACTTATCTTTTCACGTGTCATATTTCAGGGTTTATGGGTTATGTATGCAATCAAGTCATTTTAGCTGCTCAGGAAAAAAGATAGGGACTGTGCCAGAGGCCAGAGCCTACATATGCCTAGGTCCTTACAGTGCTCAAGTGGATCACAGGATGAACACGCCAAAACATCAAGAATCTCGGTGATGTGCCAAAGTAGCGGACAGCATGGAATTAATTTAAGTTCTTTTGATACACCGATGATTGAAGCACTTACTGCTCCAACATAAAGAGGTAATAGAACTGCCAAACACGATTTCTCCTAATCCACCTAGATTGAGCAGTCAAAAAGTCGAAAGAAAACACAGGAACCTAGAACACTGGTAAACAGGTTAAGATTTTTTGTGTGAATTGTATACTCATCTAAAACTAAAAGTATTTTTCTTTTATGGAATTAACATAAGCGCTGAAGTATGCATCCTTATCAGGATATACAATCAGGAACAAACAACAACATCACCATGGTGAGGATGTTCATTACATAAACAAATCAGCATTAGAAAATTAAGATATGTCCACTATCATAAAATATGACAGTTTGGAAATTTTGCTATTATAAACAAGGAAATTGATGCAAAACAGAAAAGCATTGATGAATTTTAATGTTTATTCTTTATTGATGATGCTATGAACTTTTCATAGATATTCATGTGAAAAATAAAAACAACAAAATCTTCAAGTAATTAATTCATCATCGACAACCTAACACAGTAACTGAAATGGCTGAATCTACCACAATAAACATTCCTTCAATAGCGTGTACCACAGCTTAAAGTTGAAGAAATGGAAAAGTGTCCACTAAAATATAAACCATAAGACTCCATTAAAGTGGTTTTTTATCATTTCATTCACCCACTTGTTTTCAGTTATTTGAAGGTCTACGTCTCTACTTAAGTGATGCAAGGGAGACAACTTGTAGTATTAAAATTACCAACAGACACATGTTTAGATGTTGCTGTAAGAGTTACTTCCCTTACACCCAATATTTGTATTGGTTTGTTTACATTTTCACAAGTGTGTCTATGGTTCATTATGTGACCAATGGCTTCCTAGGACAAAGTGGTAGTTATATCTAATTTGTTGATAGATAAACAATTAGTTATAATTCTCTGATAAACTTCGCTATATTGGAACTGAATGTGAAGATGATAACATAGAATTCTGCCAGTTGTACAGACATTCCGATGAATTAGGTAGGTCAGATTGACGAACCCTCATAAACTAAATGTCAGGTCGGATGTTTCATTGGTCCTGATGGAAGAAAATATCCTCCCTAAACCAAAACCATGTTGATGCCAATCGACAAGATATATAAAGTCTGTAAGCAGTTTTTCAAAATCTGGAGTTTGGACCCTCAAAATCTTGAAGAAAAACAAACAAAACAAACATACATAACATTCTGACCATGATTAAAGTTTGTTTGCTATTGCAATAACACTTCAACTTTGGGGAAAACTGAGCAAAATCTAAATCCCATATCACTTATTCTTCTTTTCAGTAAGTGACTCTGATATTCAGTAGCAATCTTGTAAATGCTACAAACTGACAGTACCTGGTATATTGTAGTGTCTATACATCATTTAACAGTTAATTCAGTTTGGTTAAAATGAATACATGTTTTATGATCAACAAATCTGAATGCAAAACTACAAAATGGAAATTTCATGACGCTGTCACCACTACACCATCACTCATCACCAATAACACTCTAGTCTTGTTTCAATTACTCACTAGACCTGGTAACTGTCATTGAATTTTGAATGCTGCCAAAATTATCATTACAGGCCTGTGTGATATATACTTTTATTTCATTGCAATCAATATTATAAAATAGTCAACATACAACAGAAAAAGAAGGACGACAGAAAGTAACTTCAACATTTGGTGTAAGTCTTGTAGCCTAATATTCCAATGTCCTTGTTGATATTGTTGTGACCTTTGCATGATATAACAACAATCCGGCAATTTCTCAGATTCAGATATACGAGTCCTGGACTCAAGTTTTTCCTGTGGGACTCACTCAATTTTAAAGAACCCACTATATCTCTTAGAATTGGGACTCTGAACTTGTCTAGAAGTATCTTACAAAAATTAATGCATTCGGAAAATTCGCAAAAAATGTGTAAGTCACCAGGTAGGTACTTAATCATTTCACATAAAGGCATCCTATCACAAAACTTATATTCATAAATCAGAAATGTTGGGGGAATATTGACCTTGACCTTAGTTGAGTTGGCAGCTATCCAGATGCTGCCAAGCTGAAGTATGATAGACAGACATCTAGACATAATGTGTATAAAATTATCATATTAACAAAAACATAACCATACATAGGACCTGTTTTATATAACATTAAAGAATATCCATAATATAAAATCAAAAAGGAGAACATTTGACCAAGTAAGTCTTTAACATTTCAACATCACCATTCAGTGAAAGTCCGATATCATCATGCATCTCTGAGGAACATTGTATAGACACCTAATGATAAAGAATGTTTAAGCTAAGAAAGACTTCTAATGGCTATTTAAAGCAGTCTTAACATGTTTTTCAAGGTCAAAGTTGCTAGAGGGAAAAAAAAATTTTCTACAAAAAATAACAGTGACCTTAATGTTGACTCTGGCACACTGAAACACAAACTTGTTCAAGGTATTGTGATACTTGACTGACATGTGAAGTTTGATCAAATCAGTTGAGAAATGAAATTGCTAGAGTGATGACAAAAAGTGAACAAACATACAAACAGAATGCTATTTCCCCTCTGCTGTTGCTGCAAGGTGACACTAAAGGTGAATTCTTACAAGGAAAAGTAAATTCAAGAGAATAATGGGTAGATATGGAGACCTGAATATGACCAGGCCACACGAACCTATTACTTAGGCCACATCAATTTAGTTTTTAGTTCTTAAGATTTTCTGAATCACAGGCAGTTGTGATTATGACAAAGTTGTTTTTCTGTAGTTTTCTTCACAAATTAAAAGTAACAAAACAGAACATAAAAAATTCACAGTAACAAATTTACCATAAAAAATTCAAGATATTAAGTCTACCATATAAAATTCGAAATAACCAATTTACCATATAGAATTCATGATAAACAAATTTACCATACAGAATTCATGATAAACAAATTTACCATACATGCATATCTGTTTATGGAAAGACTTAACTGATTGCAAAGTTAAGGAGGAATTAAGTTTCATTTCTTTACTGAAATATTATAAAAATAAAAAAGTTAAAGAATGGTCATGAAAATGTTTCAGAAGAATGATGGGACAGAGTGATCACCATAAGGTGTCAACTACTATGTGGCTAGGGCCCAAAATAAATGGCATTCTTGGATATCAGCTGAAGTTCAGAAAATCTTGCATCTAAGAATGTATAGTGCACTCTTGCACAATAGACACTTCTGAAAATAGGAAGTGTACAAGTGAACTATTCGAACTACGGGACATACACTCCTAAATTTGTAAAGGAGAGAAATCTTTTAAAATTTGAAGAGGTGTTGAATTTGAATTTACAAAAGAGACACCCCTGAAAGTATGAAGTGGTGTTGACTGTAGGATATACAGTAGAGACACCCCTGAAAGTATGAAGTGGTGTTGACTGTAGGATCTACAGAAGAGACACCCCTGAAAGTATGAAAGTGTTGACTGTAGAATCTACAGAAGAGACACCCCTGAAAGTATGAAGTGGTGATGACTGTAGGATCTACAGAAGAGACACCCCTGAAAAGTATGAAGTAGTGTTGACTGTAGGATCTACAGAAGAGACACCCCTGAAAGTATGAAGTAGCGTTGACTGTAGAATCTACAGCAGAGACACCCCTGAAAGTATGAAGTGGTGTTGACTGTAGGATCTACAGAAGAGACACCCCTGAAAGTATGAAGTGGTGTTGACTGTAGGATCTACAGAAGAGACATCCCTGAAAGTATGAAGTAGTGTTGACTGTAGAATCTACAGGAGAGACACCCCTGAAAGTATGAAGTGGTGTTGACTGTAGGATCTACAGAAGAGACACCCCTGAAAGTATGAAGTGGTGTTGACTGTAGGATCTACAGAAGAGACACCCCTGAAAGTATGAAGTGGTGTTGACTGTAGAATCTACAGGAGAGACACCCCTGAAAGTATGAAGTAGTGATGACTATAGAATCTATAGAAGAGACACCCCTGAAAAGGATGAAGTGGTATTGACTGTAGAATCTACAGAAGAAACACCCCTGAAAGTATGAAGTGGTGTTAACTGTAGGATCTACAGTAGAGACACCCCTGAAAGTATGAAGTGGTGTTGACTGTAGAATCTACCAGACAAACATCCCTGTAAGTATGAAGCTGATTTACTATTTACAAATAAATACCAAACAGTCTGTCTTCCATTACTGAATTAAGGCTCATCCTCTTTAGCTGATCAGACCTCTTCTCTAGTTTCTTTGTAAACAAAGATTTGTAAACAAAGAGTAAAAAGAGAAATAATGACAAGTGACTAGGTCACTGTCCATGTGGTCATTGATCGACAGGCCAGTAGCACTAACTGACCTATATACCATTGACCATTCCTGCTGTTTTATGACTTGCATCCCATTGATCTGGTATTGTTCCAGAAAGGTGATTGATGAACAGAAGACAACCTTATGCTCCCTGAAACACATTCCTTTCCAGGAAATTTTCACTTCTGGTGCTATCATTGAAATAAGAAAAACACATTATTGCACAATGCAAACCTAATTAGGCCAGGAGATAACCATTCATTGTGTATCCTTGAGATGTCCACTTTGCAGTAAAGACAATGTGTTTACTGGTGTTAACAACACTTCAGCAGTAGTCACACAGCCATCCATCTCTGAAAACAAGACATGTGATTTGTTCTAGGTAACACTATTAGAACCACCACTATATGACATTCTCAGGCATGCTGATAACTGCTGGTGACTTTTATCATTTCAAAATACATTGTGATATTCTGACAAAAGTTCATAACTACAAAATACATAGCAATATTCTGGCCCAAGTCTTAAATTACTAAACACATGGTAATATTCTTACCACAGTTCGTAACTACAAAATACATTCTGACTCATCATTGAAACTACAAAATACATTCTGACTCATCATTGAAACTACAAAATACATGCTAATTTTCTGGTTTGCATCTTAAGCTACAAAATACATGGAAATATTCTGATCAAAGTCTGAATTAACTAAAAATGCATGGTAATATTCTGACCCCAGTATGTAACTACAACATACATGCTATTATTCTGATACAAGTCTGTAACTACAACATACATGCTATTATTCTGATCCAATTCTGTAACTACAACATACATGCTATCATTCTGATCCAAGTCTGTAACTACAACATACATGCTATTATTCTGATACAAGTCTGTAACTACAACATACATGCTATTATTCTGATACAAGTCTGTAACTACAACATACATGCTATCATTCTGATCCAAGTCTGTAACTACAACATACATGCTATTATTCTGATACAAGTCTGTAACTACAACATACATGCTATCATTCTGATACAAGTCTGTAACTACAACATACATGCTATCATTCTGATACAAGTCTGTAACTACAACATACATGCTATCATTCTGATACAAGTCTGTAACTACAACATACATGCTATTATTCTGATACAAGTCTGTAACTACAACATACATGCTATCATTCTGATACAAGTCTGTAACTACAACACACATGCTATCATTCTGATACAAGTCTGTAACTACAACACACATGCTATCATTCTGATACAAGTCTGTAACTACAACATACATGCTATCATTCTGATCCAAGTCTGTAACTAAAACATACATGTTATTATTCTGATCCAAGTCTGTAACTTCAAAATATATGTTATTATTCTGACTCCAGTTTGTAACTATGAAATACATGTATTCTGATCAGAGCCATCCATACTTGTGGAGGCCTGCTAGAAAGGACCAAGATTATGGGTCATTCTTCTTGAACATCTTGTAAACATTGTACAAAAGTTCCAACATGAAAAGTTGTCAAATGTTTCCATGTACATATGTGTACCTCGCATGAAAATGTTCATCACTTAATAACCGCAGTAGACAACACCAGTAAGAACACAGTATCATCGTGTTTATACATATAGAACTGCTTGAATTTCAATTATTTTTAATCACTGTAATTACCGCAGCAGGTAACACCAGTTAGAACATATATGGTCATGTTCATACCATGAAGTTCATAATCCCAGCCATAATCAGATATATGCAAATGTGTAATCATCAAGATTTATGTGAAAGCAATACAATAGTTAGCCAATCATACTAATGCAATATAGAGATCATGTATCCGGAGCGGAGTAATTTTCATTTAGTATCTAACTAATTCTACAAAGGGCAATTAGGTAGTTTTATCTTGTATTCACATGAACTGGGTTAAAAATGTCAAGAGTTAAAATCATAATAAAAGTTGGCTTGAATTGAAATCTTGTAAAAGGTTGTGTAGTAGCCTATCAACATGAACAATCTGCTTTATGTGGCAACATCCTTTCCAAACTGATATGATCAATATCAGCTCGCTCCCCTACCCATGACACAATGCAACAGTTCTGCTACATGTAACAACAAAAAATCCTTAGGAAGAAGGTCCAGGTCAAGGTCATATTTTCCAGTCACCACAGAGGGAAGCACAGATCAGATTTTCAGCAATTATCCAGCTACATCATCTAAAAGCTTGAGAAATATTATCAATATTTATTGATTACCTAACATAGTTGTTGGGAAATATAGGGGCACTCTTTACAGCATAAAAGCCTGCAGCCAGCTGTAGTGTCTCTGAGATACCAACATTTCATGGGAGGCTGCGAAGCAGCAGACAGTGGTGGAAACCAGCTGTAACAGGTTAAGCAGTACAAGATCTGAATAGTATGGCAGAATAGTAAATATCCCCACAGTTATAACACAGTGGGACTTTCTCTAGTAAGGTAGGATAGTAAACATCCCTACAGTTATAACACAGGGTGACTTTCTCTAGTAAGGTAGGATAGTAAACATCCCTATAGTTATAACACAGGGGGAATTTCTCTAGTAAGGAAGGATAGTAAACATCCCTACAGTTATAACACAGGGGGACTTTCTCTAGTAAGGTAGGATTGTAAACATCCCTATAGTTATAACATAGGAGAACTTTCTCTAGTAAGGAAAGATAGTAAACATCGCCACAGTTATAACACAGGGGGACTTTCTCTAGTAAGGTAGGATTGTAAACATCCCTATAGTTATAACACAGGGGGACTTCCTCTAGTAAGGAAGGATAGTAAACATCCCTACAGTTATAACACAGGGGGACTTCCTCTAGTAAGGAAGGAGAGTAAACATCAACACAGTTATAACACAGGGGGACTTCCTCTAGTAAGGAAGGATAGTAAACATCCCTACAGTTATAACACAGGGGGACATCCTCTAGTAAGGAAGGATAGTAAACATCCCTATAGTTATAACACAGGGGCACTTTCCATGGTAAGGAAGGGCAGTAAACTGCCACTAAGACTTTTATCATTTTATCTCAAACAAACAACAAAACAGAATGCATTAACAAGTATAAACGGAGTGTTCAGAAATGACCTTGACCCAGTTTAACTGAAAAGTAGGCGCTGTATCCATCATTTCTGATCCTGTTATCAATATGAAATTGGTGGGCAAGACAGGTACCATTCACCACTAAGTATTATCGAAATTTGAAGTGTAGTATAGGTCTCAGCCAATTGAAACTCATGGTGGCCATCTTGAATTAATGTCTAGATACTTTGTATACTATCAACAAATCAACCACAAAAAAACCACTTTGTTATGTATGACTTAACCAATTACTGAAGACAGATAGGAAAATGTAATAGCAGGTATTATGGCACATGCAGGTCAATGGATATTGAACCATGATGAAAGCCATCCCGATAGACAAGTGGACTGACATAGAAAGGAGAATAAAATAACTACAGAGCTATGCATTTTCATACAATTGATTCTTAACTTACAACAAAGCAGAGCATTATCATGCTTAAACATGGGGACCAGAAAGAATACAAAAACTATTTAAACAAAATAACCATTTTTGTAGTGGACATGAATTTGGAAAATATACTATGAACAATGTATATACATCAATGTATATTCAGGGAGCATAATGAAAAACTGATCATTGGAGATACTGACTTTTATCTGTAATGTTATACTGCCTCCTTACATAATGACATTACTTACAGTATAACACTCTAGTGTATATTGAAATCACAACATAGTTATAATAAATACCCACGATGTAAACATTGCTGACCTAAAAGCACATTGTTGAGGCAGGATATGTTTGCAAGGACCTAAGCTTTAGACATTATAAACCACTAGAGATTTTTTCACCCATTTTTACAGTGCATTCGTCTTTATACATTGATTTTCTGTCTAAGACAAACCTTTTTTATGGCTTTAGTATTTATAACTGGTATGTTTGAAGGGTCCATTGAAGGTTTGAGACAGGTTCTACACTGAAAATATTTGTTAACATACATGTTTAGTGTTGTTCTCGATCTGAATTCTATCAGGATTTCTTTTCTATTAAGAAACCTATAGAATTTAAAAGTTTGTAAACTTATTAAGTTTCATAGAAAACCAGAAAACAGGATCAATCTTACAAATCTGGGGGTGTCTACAAATCTCATCTCCTTACATTTAACCAAATTTTTGACACCTAATTGAGAAGGATATTATCCCAACACTAATATCAAATCAGTCAAACTAAGGAAAAAGTAAACAAATATTTCAAATGATCTATCATTACTCTGTTAAGGAATATTACAAAAGTGACACAATATCAATAACAACTACTCATATAAAAAAAATCACACAACCAATCATTATACTATATACTAATGCAGCTCATTACCTTCGGGCACAGGATGCAAATACACCATCAACAGCAACACAAATACTCCAGGTAGTTAATAAAATTGTGAATTGTATAACCTAAAACTAGCATTGACATACGACAATAATAGTTCAGATCAACACTTATCCCTGGTGAGGGACAGTAATAGTTCCAGGTCCACATTTATCCTAGTGTTAGACAGTAATAGTTCCAGGTTCACATTTATCCTACTGTTAGACAGTAATAGTTCCAGGTTCACATTTATCCTTGGTGTTAGACAGTAATAGTTCCAGGTCCACATTTATCCTAGTGTTAGACAGTAATAGTTCCAGGTTCACATTTATCCTACTGTTAGACAGTAATAGTTCCAGGTTCACATTTATCCTTGGTGTTAGACAGTAATAGTTCCAGGTCCACATTTATCCTAGTGTTAGACAGTAACAGTTCCAGGTCCACATTTATCCTTGGTGTTAGACAGTAATAGTTCCAGGTCCACATTTATCCTAGTGTTAGACAGTAATAGTTCCAGGTTCACATTTATCCTAGTGTTAGACAGTAATAGTTCCAGGTTCACATTTATCCTTGGTGTTAGACAGTAATAGTTCCAGGTCCACATTTATCCTAGTGTTAGACAGTAATAGTTCCAGGTTCACATTTATCCTTGGTGTTAGACAGTAATAGTTCCAGGTCCACATTTATCCTTGGTGTTAGACAGTAATAGTTCCAGGTACACATTTATCCTAGTGTTAGACAGTAATAGTTTAAGGTACACATTTATCCTAGTGTTAGACAGTAATAATTCCAGGTTCACATTTATTCTTGGTGTTAGACCGTAATAGTTCCAGGTTCACATTTATCCTTGGTGTTAGACAGTAATAGTTCCAGGTACACATTTATCCTAGTGTTAGACAGTAATAGTTTAAGGTACACATTTATACTAGTGTTAGACAGTAATAATTCCAGGTTCACATTTATTCTTGGTGTTAGACCGTAATAGTTCCAGGTTCACATTTATCCTTGGTGTTAGACAGTAATAGTTCCAGGTACACATTTATCCTTGGTGTTAGACAGTAATAGTTCCAGGTACACATTTATCCTACGTTTTGGACAGTAATAGTTCCAGGTACACATTTATCCTAGTGTTAGACAGTAATAGTTCCAGGTTCACATTTATCCTACTGTTAGACAGTAATAGTTCCAGGTTCACATTTATCCTAGTGTTAGACAGTAATAGTTCCAGGTACACATTTATCCTAGTATTAGACAGTAATTGTTCCAGGTTCACATTTATCCTACTGTTAGACAGTAATAGTTCCAGGTTCACATTTATCCTACGTTTTGGACAGTAATAGTTCCAGGTATACACTTATCCTACGTTTTTGACAGTAATAATTCCAGGTTCACATTTATCCTTGGTGTTAGACAGTAATAGTTCCAGGTTCACATTTATCCTAGTTGTTAGACAGTAATAGTTCCAGGTTCACATTTATCCTACGTTTTGGACAGTAATAGTTGCAGGTTCACATTTATCCTTGGTTTTGGACAGTAATAGTTCCAGGTACACATTTATCCTAGTGTTAGACAGTAATAGTTCCAGGTTCACATTTATCCTACTGTTAGACAGTAATAGTTCCAGGTTCACATTTATCCTAGTGTTAGACAGTAATAGTTCCAGGTACACATTTATCCTAGTGTTAGACAGTAATAGTTCCAGGTTCACATTTATCCTACTGTTAGACAGTAATAGTTCCAGGTTCACATTTATCCTAGTGTTAGACAGTAATAGTTCCAGGTTCACATTTATCCTACGTTTTGGACAGTAATAGTTCCAGGTACACACTTATCCTACGTTTTTGACAGTAATAATTCCAGGTTCACATTTATCCTTGGTGTTAGACAGTAATAGTTCCAGGTTCACATTTATCCTAGGTGTTAGACAGTAATAGTTCCAGGTACACATTTATCCTACGTTTTGGACAGTAATAGTTGCAGGTTCACATTTATCCTTGGTTTTGGACAGTAATAGTTCCAGGTTCACATTTATCCTTGGTGTTAGACAGTAATAGTTCCAGGTTCACATTTATCCAAGTGTAAGAGAGTAATAGTTCCAGGTTCACATTTATCCTTGGTTTTGGACAGTAATAGTTGCAGGTTCACATTTATCCAAGTGTAAGAGAGTAATAGTTGCAGGTCCACATTTATCCTAGTGTTGGACAGTAATAGTTGCAGGTCCACATTTATCCTAGGTTTTGGACAGTAATAGTTGCAGGTCCACATTTATCCTTTATGATGGATAATCAAAGTTATGATTTTAAATGCCTAGCTGCCAACACATGGCACAGGTAAAAATAGATACTGAAGTTTGTTTTTCATTTTTATACAGTGTTTCATCTTAGCATGATAATTCTATCATTTTTTTTTATATTATTACTAAATGATTCTGTTGATGACTTCCGAACTAAAAAACCTGCTGAAAATACTTTCAAACACAAATTATCTGATTTTGTTGTAAACTGAATTATATATTTATCAAAAGCTTTGGGTGTTTTGGCAACAAAGAAATTTCCATCATCTAGTCACATAACATTATAAGGAATGTTTCTAGTACAGGACATTTCTATGAAACACCAAAGTCTACACACAGCTGTGATTTCATGTCATGTACATCACATATAAATGCTTCATTAAGGAAAAAATTTCATTTTCATTTTGGATGTCATCATAAACTTCCTTATGATAAAATTGTGTTGTGTATCAAAGCACTCTGCTAAAGCTAACCATTTAATTTCAAATACATGTCAACCCCAAAATAGACTGAAACGATATTTTAATGGATTAGGAGTAGTGCAGTGGTTTTAGTGTATACCTTATATGTGTATTAATGATAATCTTTTGTCCTAATTCAACCCTGGCTATATATAGGATTTGCTGACAGCTAATAACCAGTAATTATATATATTACCCACAATCTCCAGACACATGCAAACAATTTACAGTGAAGACCAGCTGGGTGAAAACAAGGTCTATAACAGTACACCCTCATGTGTCTGTGCATGCTGGCATGAACACAACACATCTTGTAATAGTGCAATACACTAATGAACTCGATGTGTAACAACACCAGACTTGAACAGGTATAAGTTCTACAGAAATAATTTTGATTATTTAGATAATTAACATCATTGAGGGTGATTATGATGGATTAATGAACGATTAACCTTGTCTATCATTATCTATTTAGAAGAATAAGATTTTTCAAGATCATGTGTTGAGTGCAGCAGGGGATATAGAGCATTATTTACACCTATATTGACACTTCAAAAGTAAATTCATCACAAAAAAAAAAGTATTAACAATTTTACGCACATACATGATGAAAACCTGTATGATTGTATAGAAAATAAAAGTTACAAATACCTTGCACATAATAAAATAGAAGTGGAAACCTAAATCAACAGGTGAAAAGCCTAGGATTCAAATAAATTATCAAATTTCAATATAAATATATATATATAAACCCTATCTTTCTGTATGAAGTCCATGCTACAAACATTATCTTAGACCCCCAAGTAAGGTGGGGTGGATGGAGCTTTCACATGACAACATAAAAATCACTGACGTTTCTACTTAAAACTTGTTACATCAGTTTACTGCCAGATAAAGATGTTAGTACACTGAAACACAACATTAATAACTATTAAACTGTTGGTTTTTTTTAATGAATTAAGGAATCAAAAGAATGTAAACAAGGGTGTAAACTAACTGCTGCATTGATCAAGTGATGAGAAGTGACAGTGAATGAGATGCTTCCTTACTGACCTTACAGATGTAAGTGGCCTGTAATATCATCTACTGGCTATTGAACTCTTCATGAAGTTCTCTGTATAACATGGTGTTTGAGGCCATGTGACAGTGCACATCAGCTTGTATTTAAAAGCAAGCGAGCAAATCTGAATGCATGTAGAATTTTGATACTGTAGTAACACTTGAGTCTACACCATTAATTAGTACTCTCTCATACTTTACCAGACATTCTCTACAATCAATGCATGTAAATACCACTGTCAGTTTAAATGCTGAGCTCATTGCCTTTCAATGATCACTTGATGTGAATGACAACCACTACAGCTTCAAATTTGACATAGTGTTTACATAAGACAGGTCATTAAAATATAACACTTAAAATCATCGAGTGAAAAATGGTGTAGGACTTCACCTCAGGATCAGGCAGGCATTTACATATCTCATGACAACATGTTTAATTTATTAGATTATAAACAAATTCACTGAGGTATTACCTGAACTCACATCAAATAGATATTTGTATAAATTATCTCGACCACTGTTACCTTAAGCAGTCCACAAACACATGGATAGAATAGTTGTATTTCTACTACAGTGAAAATCTAACACCAATAACTAACACATAGTACAGTGGTGTTTGTATGTGCCTAGCTACCTCATTACCAAGACCAGGTTGGTATCAGTTACCATCTCTACAAAGGCATCAGTGTACATTCAAGGTCATCCTCTGTTTAAAATATTCATATGACTGAGTTGAAAATACAACACACTTGGTAAATGGTATGTACCCGAGTCTAATTTCTAGACCAGCAAAAGACTCAAGTTACCTGTGGAGGTCTACTGGTCAAACCAACTCCTCACCATATGCAAGTAGCATGGATTTATGTGCCTACTACTAAAGTAAATAGAATTTTAACACTGAATTAATGTACCAGACACAACTTGGATATTCCTAGCACATTGCAAGGTAGGTACATCAGCACTTAAAGAAGGTTGTTTGGTCATGGCACAAAAGTATGACATGACCAGAAAAAAAAAACAAGACCAGCATTTAAACATAGGACCTCCAGACTCAGGCCTTGAGCTTTCTGGTCACAAAAAGATGACCCAGCAGACAGCTACTGTCTAGACACCCGATGGTCATGTACCTAACCTTTGTCTCTGCATATTCTTAACTGTATAAAATCTACAAGGAATTCTTCATAACAATGTCATCACTAAGGGTCCCTGTCTCACTTAGATCTACTCAAAAATCATGGTTTTACCATTCAAAATAATTTAGTAAAAGTTGATCCCCTTGTCAACCAAATATGGCCTTTTATAGTTAAAATATTCAGCAGAATATGACTTTCCAGCAGTAAATTTTCAAGATT
Organism: Ylistrum balloti; assembly: GCF_031769215.1. Lineage (NCBI taxonomy): Eukaryota > Metazoa > Mollusca > Bivalvia > Pectinida > Pectinidae > Ylistrum > Ylistrum balloti. The sequence goes on along the minus strand of NW_026782909.1, from coordinate 16,133 downwards.
TTAAGATCTACAAATTCTTTTCACCAACAGACCTGACAACATTCATTAGCCATTAAATTCTTGTGCTAACAAGTGTCTTATCGAAAGTGCTCATAGGGGTTTTCTCGAAACCTAATTTTCAATATGAATGTTTTCCATTAAAAGTCATTAAACTTGTCTGAAAGTTAAGTATATGTAGCTGTCAAAAACAATATTTTCTGCACATATATTTCATATTAAAATGTACTCATAACTATCGATAAAAGTGTCAAATCCTTCAATGTGTTGTATAAGGAAAGACATGCAGGTCACCGAAATCTGTTCTATAAATAACCAAAACACTAATAATTTTAGACAAATCCAGTCTGTTTGTTCAAAGACATTAACAAACAGAATTAAGTTTACAATATTTACGTATTTGGGATTCTATGTCTGCTATTACACTCCTTCAGCTGTTATATTAAAATGACACACTGAAATCACTTGTTAAATGTTTATATAACATGTATTACCATTGGTGAAACAATCAAAGCAAATTGCTTTCCTCTCATAGAAAAGCCTTACTATTCTATTAAAAAGTCTGTCTGTTTCCTCTCATTTTACATACTAATCCTTTCAGTCAAATTTAAAATTAACCATTTGAAGTCTTAGGTAGCAAATCCTATGAACTTTTTGCAGTAAAGCCAGAATAAGTAATTTGCGTAATAGTTATCAAATTTTGCAAAAGAATTTGAACATTGCCCCCCTCCCCCCCCCCCCCCCCCCCCCCCCCCCCTACCCAAACACAACCTTACCAAAAAGTGAGACAAAGCTAGCTTTAAATGGACGTTTGTATATTTATCAAACATAAGAAGTCAGTTCTGAAAATATTGAATAATTAGGATATAATGATAATTCTTGAAAAGCTACATATCAAATAGAAGTGCCATAGTTTACAATGTATATGTATCTTAGTATAACAGGATGATGGATATGTCAGATATTCTTAAAGAAGCACCATGGAAGAGACATGTAGATTCTTTGCCTAGACACTTGACATTTATAAAGGTAAGCTTTAGTCACAACACCCAATGGACTTAGGTCAGCAAGTCTAGACCCAGATACATTTATAGTCACCACTAATGGACTTGAAGGCTTTCGGTAGAAGCATCTACTGGTTAATAAAATAGGACTACTTGTAAATATGGCGTGAGCTGAAAAACATCAAGAACTGCCATTAGATTCAATTTCAGACCCTTTCAGACATGCATATCACACAACCTTAGTGGTTACAAAGGCATAAGAGACAGTTATGTAGCATCTGCTATTATTAGCAATGCACCAAGTCTCTATGTTAATATGAATGAATTACAAAATCATTAAACATTATATCCTGAAATGCTTTATCTTACTAGTGGTAGATACCCCAGGCTCAGTTTTGAAATGAAAAACCCAGTAATAATGTAACCAATTCATTGGAACAACTGAAGGGGACACATCATACCTGTTCTACAAAATGATAATAAATATCAGACCACTTGACTTCCACTCCACTAGAACCGTTGGTCTAATGGCATATATATATAAGAAAATCTATCCTTCAGACTGCCTTTCCCAGAGCCTCGATGAATATTATGTAAGATTATATTGCCATTGAATTTATTTCTTCTTTTTTTTTTTTTTATAAAAATAAGTATTTGTACAGAGTGATTAATGTCATTAGTAAATTGCTTACCACAATCTCTAATATTCCATCTGTAAACAATTGTGCACAGGTTACAAGAAATGGTATAACTTAGTTAATCAACTCTACCAATTTCAGTATGAGATTGTTTTAAGATCATGTTTGCCAGATTCATCTTTGCCTATAGTAACAGTAAGTAGTCTCTTCATCTGTCACAACAGATAGTGTTATCATAAGATCTTACTACTCCTTGATTCCTATCTAGAAAGTCAACAAAACTAAATTTTACTAAATCTCTATAATTTATGTCCAGAGAAACTCAAATTTAATGACAGTGATGCAAGAATTTCTGTCAACACTTGGAAATCTTTGTGCTTTAAACCTTAAATCAATAGTGCCTGTCTGATAAGCTAACATGATTCGAAATACTTGTCTTTTATTCCATGCACTTTTATTTTAAAGCTTTTGCACTTCAGCTTCGCACTTTTATTAGTTAATTATATCACTACCAGTAGCTAGAACACATGAACAGAATAAGAACAGAATAATGTTGGACTTCACAAAATATAATACCAATGTAATTCTGTAGAAGATTTCAATGGAAACCATCATTCTTTTCAAAGTTAATATGACAGGTGCACTACTGTTTCATTTAATAGATGGCTGTTAGCCTACATATAAAAGAATGGAATTGAATGTTTTATTCTAAACATATTTCATAGTACATGTCCAGCAACACCATAAATAAAACAATGACAAATGACTAAAAGACCTCACAAAAATACCAGTATATGGCAACTTATCTGTTTTCAAATATTCATTCCATTTAGACCTGTCTCTATTGCACATCAACCTGAATTAGAATATATGTGATCTGTCTCTATTGCTTATCTACCTACATTAGAGTACACTTAACCTGTCTTTATTACACATCTACCTACATTAGAGTACACTTAACCTGTCTTTATTACACATCTACCTACATTAGAGTACACTTGACCTGTCTCTGTTACACATCTACCTACATTAAGAGTACATTTGACCTGTCTCTATTACACATCTTTCTACATTATGAGTATACTTGACCTGTCTCTACTACAAATCTACCTACAACAAGAGTACACATCACCTGGCTCTATTACATATCTACCCACACTAAGAGTACACTTCACCTGTCTCTATTACATATCTACCTACGTTAAGAGTATACTTGACCTGTCTCTATCACACATCTACCTACGTTAAGAGTACACTTGACCTGTCTCTATTACATATCTACCCACATTAAGAGTACACATCACCTGGCTCTATTACATATCTACCCACACTAAGAGTACACTTGACCTGTCTCTATTACATATCTACCTACATTAAGAGTACACTTGACCTGTCTCTATTACACATCTACCTACATTAAGAGTACACTTGACCTGTCTCTATTACATATCTACCTACGTTAAGAGTACACTTGACCTGTCTCTATTACACATCTACCTACATTATGAGTACACATCACCTGGCTCTATTACATATCTACCCACACTAAGAGTACACTTCACCTGTCTCTATTACATATCTACCTACGTTAAGAGTACACTTGACCTGTCTCTATTACACATCTACCTACATTAAGAGTACACCTGACCTGTCTCTGTTACATATCTACCTACGTTAAGAGTACACATGACCTGTCTCTATTACACATCTACCTACGTTAAGAGTACACTTGACCTGTCTCTATTACACATCAACCTACATTAGGGTACATTTGACCTGTCTCTATTACATATCTACCGATGTTAAGAGTACACTTGACCTGTCTCTATTACACATACCTACGTTAAGAGTACACATTACATATCTACCCACACTAAGCATACACTTGACCTGTCTCTTTTACATATCTACCTACATTAGAGTATATTTCACTGTCTCTATTACACATCTATCTACATTTGAGTATATTTGACTGGTCTCTATTACATATTTACCTACATAAGAGTATATTTGACTGTATCTTGAATTGATAATATATTCAATCTTAGATCATTTATGATAATCCATTGCATGATAAATATCATACATTTTTGTCTGATATTTAAACCACTTTGCCATTTTTAGGAATAGCTGGTCCTCTGCTTTTAGAGCTGAACATCTACAACTTGTCAGAATCTTCAAGCTTGCCCAGCTGCCAGATGGCTCAAAGGATCATTGCTTTTTTGTGGATGTCACAAGGTGGTACCATCTACTGAAGAAATGCTCCTTCCATTAACAATACATAGAGTTGGTGTTAAGGCTAATGAACCTGTACAGCCAGCTAGACCAGTTATACCCATGAAGACACAGGGTCACTGGAGGCCAGACTCATATACAAGGAGCATTGGTTTACAGGCTTTTCAATTTTCTATATGGAAGATCTCCAGTGGTTGGAAATCATAAAACCTTCTGCAAAATGATATTCAGCTCTTCCTTAGAGCTCATACACACCAGCCTCCTTCGTGTGGTCAGCTTACTCAACTTTATTTTAAAGCAACTGCAAGTTATTCCAACTTACTATTATATATTAATCACTCTTAAAGCCTGTCACAGGTCATACTCACAGTAGGGGGAAACTGAATACTTGAGTAAAAAAACCCATGGTCAGGCAGGTGATCCCATCCCTCATGTTAGAAAATCAAATCTCGGACGTCTAAGTGAAAGGTTAGTGTTTTACCAACTGACCATCTCTCTCTATTTCTACAAAACTTTAAATCTGCTAAATACTTCTGCATAGGAAATATAACTAGTTATAATTACACAATATTGTGTGGGTGTTATTTTTGATACCAATGGAATGAGGAAGTCATCCTTTCTGAGAATTCTTGTTATATTAAGATAAAAGCCTTTTTTCCTTTCTAAAGACTCACCAATGGATAATAGTTCTTGCCTTTTGATTCATTCAGTCAAGGTAGTAAATATCAAAACAATCTATTTACTCCATACAGTATGAGCATTTTTATGGGCATATGTAAACCATATAAAAAGTATGTAGGCATTTCTCATAGTTTTTCATTATATATATTATGTACATGCCCTGTATATGCTAACCACAAGTATTTCTGTGGTGTAACAGATGTGTTAAATACGGGCAGGATTATAACTAAACAGTCTTATATATATATATATAGTATAGCAAGTATTTATAGATCTGATCAGCATTGTCAATCCTCTGGAGTAAAAACAAAGTCAGGAAAAAGAATAATGTCAAATTGTTTACAAGTCTGAACACTTTCGGTTGTAAAATCTCTGGCTCTTTTCCACGGATTATAAGTACATCTGAATATATCCACGTCTACAATGATTTTCAATCTGAAGAAAAATTTACCTTTAAACTTTGAAACCTAAAGCTTAATACATTTGCCATTGTCAGGGTATTATGTTGGTCTAGTGTACTATACACATACTAGGAATATCTCGTCAAGGCTGAAAGGTTCAAAAACAAGTCAACTACCACATATGGACACACATCGACTGATGTTATCTAACGAGGGAGTTACACCGCCAATCTCCTGGCTTTACAAAACAGGCTTTAGAAGTACTGTTTAATTTCCATACCTGGTACTATTCACAAACATTGCTATCAGGGTTAAGTCAACAATTGTCCAAATCTTACTATTATCTGGATGTGTGAATGGATAATATTTTGTAGATATTTAAAAGGAAGCGGTTCTTTGTATAGTTCAGTCAACAGTATTGTTGTAGAATGGTATTGTCTGAATAGACAAATGATTTTGATGACTACTGATTTTGTATTCAAGCACACATACCAAATATTACACACTTAGTAAAGTTCAAAGTTCATATACAAATACACACACATACACTGTACACAATCTATAATAAGTTTTTGATCAGACTGAGGTTGAGATCTGTTGTCCAAATCAATACATCTTTGTGTTAGAAACAACATGCTTAACCCTCACATGGAGAAGCTAGGTCGATGAGGATGCTGCACAACATTAACAACACCAGGGCCTGGATGGAGATATACATAGAAAAGTGTGAAGCAACAGATCTAGTCAGCAGTAATCACATATACAATGAAAACTACTAATATACACCTATTCTTACTCTCATCCCTGTTTTCAATTTACACAATATATTTGAAAATCAACAAATATATATAATCATGGTGATATTTGCTTGATAATATTCCTATTTCTACATCCAATATATAAATAAAGTAACAACTACACAACACCTACAATAATGTGCAAATGAGTCGTGACATGGAAGGAGAAACAGCGTAAATAAATCAACAGTCTGGTTATATTGGGAAGGAATCAATAGGACCAAGTCAAAATGTTTTATTATTTCAAGGCCAACAGTCCATAATACAGTTTGTACAGTCTGTATCAAATCACAATTGTAAAATTAATATAATATATTACAAACACTAGACATTGCAACTTTCGATATATCTCTCACCCTGTGATTCTTTACTCATTTGAAAACAGGTCATTAATTGTATTTTCTCTTATTTTTTTCCTCAAGATGTGTTGAAAACATGGATCCAACATTGAAGTACATTAAAACCATACTCATCTTCAATAATTTAAAATTACAACTAAATAAACCAAGATTATTTATCCTATCTATGAGCCTTGTTCATAATGCATCATAAGCAATTTTCTGGTTCAATTGTGCTTTTAAAATCATCATAAAATAACTTGTCCAGTATCACATTCTTGAATACAGTACTCTTTTCACTCACTAAGTGAAAAGGCTATGAAAAAAATACATAAATAACAAACTTCATGATAAATCCATATCAATGAAATCTGAATATAAGACATTTCTTTAAAAAACCATAGTCAGTGTTTATACCTGAAGACAGTCTGTGTTTTTACCTAATGACAGCCAGTGTTTATACCTAAAGACAGTCATTGCTTTTACCTAGAGACAGTCAGTGTTTTTACCTAAAAACTGTCCATGTTTTTACCACAAAATAGTCAGTGTTTATACCTGAAGAGTCTGTGTTTTTAGCTAAAGACAGATGGTATTCTTTTATTTGTAATAACAAGAAAGTCTTGACCATCAGAAACATTTTTGATGGATTGGTCAATTCATTATCCATCTTTGTCCTCATGACCTCAAATAACCGACATAAAAAAAAATGCTTTTGAAATCTTCCCCATCAGCAAACATGCTTAGTTCACATCTCAGCAGTTCCAGCCATGTATAGCACAGGAGTCCTCCAGGTGACTGACCAGGTCAGGGGTCAGCGATGTAGAGCCTCTGACATTGCCCATCACAGACAACAATGATCCTGCTAACATATTACCACCCTAACACTACAAGTCTAGCCTCCCATCAGCAAAATCCTGATTGTATCTGTGACACCATCCACTAAAATCCTGTCTGCTAGATGACCGGTCTATTCATACTGAAATATTATAACCTCGTATTGAAATTTTACAATTATAAATTAATATAACCTTTCTTCCAACCTGTTTTTCATTTCAATACCACTATATTTGCCAATATCAGAAATATTCATTTCACAACAACCAGGAAACTTATTCAACAAACACAGGCAAATTTCATCAATAAACCATGTAGTGAGTCAAAAAATACCAAATTGGAAACTTTTTTGGGCACCCAGCCACATTAATCATGCACATTCTTCTGGTTTAGCACATGAAACCTGTCAGCCACAGAGATTTATTTAAATGGCTTGTAAAAGAATGGGACAGTGATACTTTGAAGTATGATCACATCCCTTCGTGTTAAGCTATAATACATAAACAATCTGAACCAGAAGTCCCTCATCCTTCACACTGGATCCAGATTGAATTCTTTCCCAGCATAAACATGGTCTGCAATTTGTATAATGAGATATACTTGGGCTATATTTCTGGCAATTTTATGAATATACCTAGTTACTGTAACTAGACAGGTACACAATCCAGCTTGCAGTGACCTACTTTCATGTAATGTACATGTCATTATCACTGTATTACTTATCTGTACATTGTATCATACAAGAATAGACTGACCTTCAAAAGGTTAGAGTCAGCCCATATATATATTGTAGTTAACTAAATCTTTACATTTAGACCATGTGTAATATGTATGTGGTGAAATTGATCCAGGATTTATCAGTGCACTAAGGTTAAACAAGGTTAAGCATAAACATCTCACAACAACAATATTGCCAAAATATCTAACTGCTGAGTCTATTGGTGTGACACTGGCCTAAACGGTTTAGTGGACTATAATTTCTATGGTTGAATATTTTAACAGGGCCTATCTATGTCACAGCTGACCTCATTTCCATGACAGGATATATTTCAGGACCTGTCTATCAGTTTGGCCTATGTTCTATGGTATGATATTATAGGGCCTAGCTATGCCATAGTGACCTGATACTTTGATAGGACATTACAGGTACTATCAGTCACTGTCATGCGGCCTAAATTCTATGGTAACAGATATGAGGACCCATATTTCACTGTGACCTAGATTCTATGGTATGAGATTTTAGGGCATATCTGTCACTGTGGCCTAGATACTAAGGTATGAAATTTTAGGGTCTATCTGTCACTGTGGCCTAGATTCTATGGTATGAGATTTTATCTACGTGAAAGTTGCCTTGTTTCTATAGAGGGATATTACAGGTCCTATCTATGTGACAGTGACCTAGTTTCCATAGAAAGATATTACAGATCCTATCTATGTGACAGTGACCTAGTTTCCATAGAAAGATATTACAGATCCTATCTATGTGACAGTGACCTAGTTTCTACAGAGAGATATAACAAGTCCTATCTATGTGACAGTGACCTAGTATCTATAGAATGATATCACAGGTCCTATCTATGTAATAGCTGCCTAGTTTCTATATGATTATCAGATGTATGATATTTTCTTTTCTTAAACTGAGTTTGACAATCTTTTGGCAACAGAAAAAGAAAATCACAGAATATTTTGTTTTATCTTACTAAAAGTGAGTCGGAGTCCATTTCTGTATGCAATACAGGTTAAAACCCCAATACAGGTTGCCTAATCCAGGTGATTCACAGCCCAATTAACTAAGAAATGTTTCAGGTAACCCAGGACATTGGGGATGCAACAGAAATAACTAAAAAAGTGTTATAAATCACAAAATGGCTAGCTCCTGTTATAAATAGAACATTTAACAAAAACTAGGTGTCAATCAAAACAATCTTTTTATGAAAGAAAATGCAGAAAAAATAGTGATCCCTTCACACTGATATTCATGTTTCATAGGATTAATACCTATGAAATAAATACAACTGCATTTTAATTAAGAAGTAGATTTACACTTACTAGTGGATTTACAGTTCTTCAGCAGTCATTTAAGAAATTATTTTTTTCTATATCCATCAAAACTTAAATGTTTGACTAACAGAGAGTTCATGAATTGAACCAGACTCAAATTCAGGAATGATTTTTTACTAATCTTACTTTAAAAGTTAAAATATAACAAATTTATTCTAAACAATTTGAATAAAACCAGGACAAGGAAAACCCAATTAATCCAATCTAATACTTCACAAAAGAAACTTCCATCCAGGATATATTTAACTTAATTATATTTTCTTTTTTCTTCATATGTCAGTAAATATGCAAAGTAACATGCACATAATATATATAATATCAAAGTCTGTGTAAGTACGAAGTATTTTTTAAAAAGTAATGAAATCAATTTTTCAAATGTATCTTAGTTTTGTGATATTTGTTTTATAAAGCTTCAGGTGTATTCTTGTGATTAACTTGCTCCCATTCATAATTTAAACACCAAACTGCTGTGAAAGATATATTTTGAGGTCAGGACTTGGATCATTTAATGTATTTAGCATACTTAAATACATAGTATGCATGGAAAATCACAGGGATCTAGTTCCTATAGAAAGATATTACAGGTCCAATCTGTGACAGTGGCCTGATTTCTATGGATAGATATTACAGGTCACATCTATATGACAGTGATCTAGTTTCTATCTAGACAGAAAGAACAGGTCCTACAGATGTAACAGTGACCCAAGTTCTATCTAGACAGAAAGAACAGGTCCTACAGATGTAACAGTGACCCAAATTCTATCTGGACAGAAAGAACAGGTCCTTTTTTTTTTTTTATAATTTTTTATTTTTCAAAGATTTTTCAAAACATAAATGTTTCACTTGCAGCCTTTCAAAGCCACACATGCCCTCACACACCAATACACAGACACGCCATACAATTTAAGGGCCTAACATCATTTTCACTCTAAATTGTACATAACATATCATTATCATTCGCAAAGAATTACATGTATCAAACAAGCACCAATCCTCATCATCATCATCAAACATCAATCATCATAATCATCATCATCAAACATCCAGACTATTAACCAACAGAAAATATAGGTGGCTACGGAATTTGGCCCAGCCCATACCTTCTATGGGATGAGTACACACACACACACTCACACACCCTCTCTCACACGTATATACACACATTACATATGACAGATGGGAAAGGGTGAGGCGGAGGGGAAGGAAAGAAGGGGCAATGGATTGAAGAGGGAGAAGAGAGAAAGAAACAAGCTGGAGGGCTTTATCAGATACTGTCTATTTTAACATTTACAGTTAATATATAGGTCAAAATGAGGAAAATGAAATAATGGTTGAAATTGTGGTGATGTCAAGGTCAATGGAGAAAGTAGCTCAAGATATAATTTATAAGTCCAAAACAGGTTTCCATTTTTTCCAGTTGTTTTCAAAATTCCTTTTTATGTGACAATTTTTAGAGGAAACAATATATTTTTGTACTCGGAAGTGATCTTTTATTGTATTTATGAGACCATTTAAACTTAGAGTTTTGTGCAGACATCTTGTCTTGTATATATATTGTTTAATAATAATCAAAATTTCATTATCTACTACATTAGCCGTAGGAGAAAGAATACCAAAGAGATAAGTTTCTTTGTTCATCCAAAATGGAATAAAGAAAAGGTTGATTAACGATTCAAATCTCTCTAACAGTGTCTGCACCTCGACACACTCCCACAAACAGTGTATAATTGTCTCCCTTTCCATATTACACAAATTACACAAAGGACTAGGACTTAAATTAATTTTGAAAAGAAAAGAATTTGTGACCAATATACGATGAATAATTCTTGCTTGGAACCACTGAAGTTTTGAGTTTTTAGTGATAGTAAATGGGATTCTTAGAATATTTTTCCTCTTCTGTTCATCAAAATCAAACTCTATCCCCCATTTTTGAATTCCAGTTGGTATTGGTGGTCGTTTAATTAAACAAATATAAAAATCCTTTGAACCTTTTTTACTTTTGAAAAATATTTCATAAAAAAGTGGTATGAAAGGTTGTTGAATCTGTACAACCTGAAGTGTATTCTTCCGTAGAAATTTCTTCATAGATGTAATTAGACCAAAGTACTGCAGATAGTTGGCGTTGATTGTTGGGAAAAGATTACCAAACTCATTAAAAGAATAAAATGTCATGTCTTCATAATTCTTTACAAGGTCATTTATGGTATGTATACCTGCATTAAACCATCTTGGATAAAAAACACATTTATTCCCCACCTGAATGTCTTTATTATACCACAAAGGACTTTTTAAGACAGATGTGATATAACATTGTCTAAAAAGTTCCGAGTTAGTAAGTTTAATCATACTTTTAAATACATCTTTCCAGAATGGATTTCTACAATTTAGGCAACAAGAATTAACATATTCTATCCCACAATTTAACATTTTTTTCTCATCTATAATAGAATTCAATAATATTTTCCATTTCCCTGATGAGTGAAATATTCTTCTGATCCAGCCAAGTTTGAGAGAATCTATGAAAGCTACAATATCTATCATTTTTAATCCCCCGTCTATGTAGTTCTGAATGACCACGTCTTTTTTTATCTTGTGTTGTTTGCCATTCCAGAGGAAATCGAATAAAATAGAGCTCAATTTACCAAGAAAACTGTTGGAAGGATTTGGTAGGGTAATAAATAAATAATTGAACTGGGAAATTAATAAAGATTTTATTATACTGATTCTACCTAAAGGAGTAAGCCTTCGTCTTTCCCACACATTAATAAGAGCCTTTAATTTAACAAGTTTCTTATCGTAATTCATTCCAGGAATTTCACTAAGGTTAACACAAAAATCAATTCCCAAAAAAGTAAACTTATTCTTACCCCAAATTAGATTTAACTCTGGAAGAAAAGCTTCCTCACTATATTTCTTACTTCCTATCCAAATAACCTGTGTCTTACTGGTGTTGATATTTAACCCTGATATCTTAGCAAAAGTATTCAGCTCATTAATAGATTCTTTTAGTGATTTTTCAGTTCCATCCAGAATCAGACCTGTATCATCAGCATATTGCACATTTAAAATAGACACATTATTAATTTGTATACCCTGGATATTTTCATTATTTCTAATTCTTACAGCTAGAACTTCAACACTTAGTATAAAAATATATGGGGCAACTGGGTCGCCTTGACGACAACCACGCTGAATGTTAATTGGTCTAGAAATGTTACCCCCCTGATTAACCACTGAATAAACATTAGTATGCAGAATTTTTACCCACTTCCTAATATCCACTCCAAAGTTAAAGTAACGAAGAACATTATCAATAAAATCCCAAGAAACTGAGTCAAAAGCTTTTTCAAAGTCGACCATTAGTAACATTCCTGGAATATTCAAATCTTCTGCATAACGCATTACATCATAAATAGTACGGATGTTTTCCCCAATATAACGCCCAGATAAGAATCCCGTCTGATCTTCATGAATAAGTTTTCCTAAAACTGATTTTAACCTATATGAAATTACTCCAGATGCTATTTTATATGTAATGTTCAAGAGAGAGATTGGTCTCCAATTTTTTAAAAAATGACGGGGCTTATCTCCCTTAGGTAAGCAAGTTATAACACCTTGTCTCTGAGTAATTGAGAGAAGGCCCACTGAAAAACTATAATTAATCGAACGAATCACAAAAATACCTATGAAATTCCAAAAAGTTTTAAAAAATTCTGAAGTAAAGCCATCTGAACCCGGACTCTTATTGTTTTTCATATCTTTCAATACCTTTCCTGCCTCCTCAAATGTTATAATACCTTCTAAATTATTGGACTCAGCATCAGTTAACTTAGGGACACTGCAGTCATGGAGATGATGATCCAAATCAATTGGGGTAACTTCTTTATGTTTGTATAAGTTTTCGTAAAATAGTTTAACTTCTTTTAAAATATCATCTTGATTGGTAATTATGTCCCCATTATCTTTCTGAATTTTTGGAATAATTTTAGAAGTAAAGTTTCTGTTTTCAAGATTTAAAAAATACGAAGTTGGTTTCTCCCCTTCCTCCACCCATTTGGCCCTTGACCTAATAATACTGCCCTTTATTTTTTTTGACCGTATTGCTTCAAGTTCTCTTTTTTTAACATCTAATTCTTCCTGGTCAGTGTCTATATTAGCTTCCATAATTTCGATAGATTTCTTTAGGTTTTCTTCTTCAAGGTTCTGTTGTTTCTTTCTATGAGATGCATATGATATTGACTTGCCTCTTATTTCCATTAACAATGTCTCCAAAAACAATTGATCATTAATTAAGAATTGAATTTCTGTATTAGGTAAAAGCGAAACAGAGTTAAGATTATATACAGGTAGGCAATATTGTAATTTTATGTCATCTATACATTTTTTAACCATGTCTAAATAATCTAGTTCAAATAATAATGAGTTATTAAACTTCCAGAGACCTCTTCCTCTTTTAAATTCATTTAATTTTAACGCTATTACTGTAGCCGAATGGTCAGATCTATAACTTGGTTCTATGAAAGATTTTCTTGTACTGGATAATAAACTGTCTGAAGTGAGAAAAAAGTCTAGTCTGGCCTGCTTAATAGGATTTTTTCTTCGCCAAGTATATCTCTTAATATCTGGATGAAGTTCTCTAAAAATGTCTATAAGATTGTATGTCTCACTGATTTCTAACACCTTCTCCCTAGCAGATGCATTGTTGATGTTTCTATATGAGTTATCATAATCAAGCTCAGGGTTAATCACGAGGTTAAAATCGCCACAGACTATTATATTTTCATTTCCAAAGCTGTCAATAGTTTCCGAAATCTGAGTATAAAAAATTGGATTATCCTGATTAGGCCCATAAATGGTTATAAGTGTCAATCTACTACCCTCAATATCAATATCAATCCCTAAAAAATTTCCATCTAAATCACGTTTTTCTCTATAAACTTTACTTTCAAAATTATTATTGAGTAAGATTGCTACACCACGAGAATTTGATAAGAAAGAACTGAAAAAACTGTGATAACCCCATTCATTTCTAATTAAATTTTCTTGTTCTGTTGAAAAATGAGTGTCTTGTAAACAGTAGATGTGGTATTTCTTGTCTCTTAAGTATGAGAAAACATCCTTCCTCTTAATTTTATCACCAAGACCCTGACAGTTCACCGAGAGTACACAGATATCATCCATAACTGAGAAATTGAATGAATGCGTAAGAGCAGCCTTCCAGCTGGGAAATAGGAAACAAGACAAAGGGAGAAGAAATGGGGATAAGAGGGGGGAAAGGTTGTGATAAAAGCATCTTACAAGGTCAAGAAAGGAGCTACACCACCACTCAACACTTACACACAACCTATTGGCCGTGAAAACTTCGGACAATCAGACAATTTGTGCCGCTATACCGGAAATGACAAACAGGAAGTGTTGATACTAATGCACGGAGAATGAACCGGCCCGCGGAACTGTCCGGAATAGACCGGGGGACCTCCCGAGACCACCCGGACCGGAAGTATATATAAAACAACTACACGTTCACCAATTATATTATAGCATACATGCATTTCTGTAAGTTATATATAATATCCCATATAATACCTGGCTACTCAATATAGGTTATTAGCAAGATATTATGGACTACCACGGACTTAAATACTACTACTACCTACGACATCCTCAAAATATAGCATATACATACCATTTATTTTCGGAGCTTAAAAAATCTTTCTTAAATTACGACAGTTACAAATATATTATTTATAACAAGCTATATGCTCACTTTGAATGACGTTACATGTGTATATCTCATTATCATACTTTAAAATCTAAAGTCACAAAAAATACTACGTAGTTATTCTTACCTTTTACAAATGGAATTTCAGTAATGATATATATCCTTTTCACACAGAAGAATTGATCACACAACACACATATACATGTACACCACAGAAAAAAGCACATTAGTATACAACACAAAGGTGATCGGTTGCCAGACACACTGGCATTAAGTCATTTACCGATCACTGTGCACTGTCCAACTTCTATCTCCTTGATACAAAATTAGCATCGTTCATCAAGTAACTTTCTTCCAAGGGTGTATCGTGTAAAAGTCTGCGCTTCTTGCCATTAGTCAAAATCACATATATTTTCCCGTCTGTGCTATACGAATTTTTGACACAGTTCATACGGAACGCTTCCTTCAGTCTCTGTTGATTTAAGGAAGTAAGGTCTTCATAGATAACAAACTTGGAACCTTTCAGGATCTTGCGGGCGCGGATAATTTCATGCTTCTTTCTCCGGTGCGTGAACTTTACTATCACATTCCTAGGATTTGTACCATTGTACTTTCCCAATCTATGTGCGATGTCAATGTCCCTCTCCTGAAGTGGTACTTTCAAGGTGTCACGTACAAATCCCACGATCGTTTGGACACAGTCCTCTACCGATTCCCTCACTCCCGGGTCTGGAAGTCCAACGATTCTAACAGAATTCTTCCGGCCTTGTTGTTCCAGGTCGTTATACTTTCCCGCCATCTCACTCTGTCGATCTTGACTGGTCAATAACTCGTTCTCTAGCTCAGAAATTGTCACTTTCAAGTTGTTATTTTCAGTTTCCAGGGTGTTTACCCTCTCCTCCAGAGCTTCAATACGTTCTGCGTGTTCTAGCTGAATGTCCAAACGGAGTTTCTCTAACTTTTTATCCAACACATCCTCAGTAATAAGATTCCTGAGGATCTCATATATCTCGTCTAGTCGATCGTCTGTGGATTTAGTACCAATACCACTGGTCCTGCTGCTGGGAGCTCGATCTCGCAGGGTCTTGGGAGGCATGATAAACAATATCCAGTAAACAAAAAACTAAGCTCCAGAATATATAGGCTGTAGATAGTCCATCTATAGGTGTACACATACACGGCCAGGTATACGTAAGTGGTGAGTAGTGGTCAGTGACTAGACTCAGTCCATGTTCTCAAAAGTTCCTGCTCCAAAAGTATATTTTCCGAAGAAAATATCACAGACCGATATATCAGTCAACTAGTTAAGCATATTAACTAGATGTTGACAGAAAATTAAGTTCCAATATATCGTGCAAACATACAAAAAGATAATTTTTCACCGGAGCTCCAGAACAACCGACCGACTAGGTCCTGGTGACCCTT